>NC_083343.1:86179344-86526427 GCF_019175385.1 Lycium barbarum
GTCGGCCTTGTATATAAAAAGAAAATCTGACCCGACCCGATTATACGACCAATTATACGGGCCATATAATTTATACAGTCCGTATAAATGGGACCATATAATCTCACCAGGGGACACCCTTCTCTGCAAGGAATCTACAGACCATTATACCAGCCGTATAATTTATACGGTCCGTACAAATGGCCGTACAACTGGAAAAATCTGAATTCCATTCTCGTCGACTCGTTTGACTTCCAATCCTCGTGGAACCTTCTTGGCACTTATATAACACTTCATTAACCATACAATAGGCCCTATAGAAGCCCCCAAGATATTTCTAAATAAATATTAGCTCAATTATAGCGAAAACCTTTCCGAACACTACTTACATTTAACCTCCTTCTACAACTAAACTTCACATATTCGTATGACTCTGAAATCTTATAGTATGCACCTTAAGCTATCTAATACTTCCCCTAATCTCGTAAGGGTTTCATAATCACATTAAGCTCACATTAGTCTACTTTCACAGCAACAAGTCCGAAATTTACGAGATGTAACAATTATGCATGTTTAGTCTTTTCATAAAAACTTTTCTCATACTTGTATAACATAATAGTGCTGCGGAACGTGTAGCCCGATCCATATATATTTTATATTATATTGCTACGGAACGTACAGCCCGATCAATATATATATATATATATATATATATATATATATATATATATATATTATATTGCTGCAGAAAGTGTAGCCCGATTCATACCCATATATCCTGCGTCCGAGCATCCCGCGTCCAGGACGATGTCATAATATACCAACTAATCAGGTGGCTATGCATATATAACGCCTCGCCATTTTCCCATAACCCTATATATATATATATATATATATATATATATATAAGCAGCATGCATGAGAGCCCAAATAAACGTTACCACTTTATCGGAGTGACGTAAGGTCGGTAACCTCCGATTATATTACGGAACAATTATCATCGCTATGTCTCACCTTGAAGGAACAATGATTATAAGGTGAGATCAACAACAACGAGTAACATCAAGGAATTCATGAAATAAACTTAGTAATCTCACCATAGCATTTAAAATAATAAACTTTGAAACTTTTAGAAACGGAATCATCATCATTTTCATCATGAAAACATAATCATCTTTGGCGTCATAAGAAACTTTAAGAATCATGAATCTTTGGCTTTTGGAAATAAGGACATTATGGAAGACATGTATGGATTCACAAGAAAGAAGTCATCATTGTCATCATGGTCCTCATAGAAAACATCTTGTCGTTAATATCATAAAAACCTTGAGAATCATGAAATTCTAGCTTTTCGGGAACCAGGATGTCATGGAAGACATGTATGGAGTCATAATATAGGAATCATGCCTTTAGAAAGAAAGGGACTAGCCTTAACATACCTTTTTGTTTCCTACTACTTACGCTTATCCTCCCGAGCTCGCAAATCTACATTTGAGAGAATTCATACTATCGTTAGACTTATCGTCATATACTTATACTAAGCTCTCAAATTAAACTACTTCATATCCTGCCGAAAATCGGGCAGCATCTCGCCTGTTTATATGCCTAGCCCGAAATCATAATCCAACAACCAACAACCAACAACAACAACAACACCAACATCAACAGCAACATTATCAATACCAATATGCTCGATAAAACATCCCTCACGATGTTTATCAAATTTCTCAACTAACCAACTCGTTATACGATTATTTAATAACTTTATCTCCGTAAACAAACCTAAATTAATATCAATAAAGGAAGATTCGTACCTTACCTCTGCTAGAACCCCAATACCTTCACTTTCCACCTTGAGTTCAAGCCAAGTCTCGCTGCAATATGATTTTATAACCGCAACTATACGTTGTCTGAACCCGAATCCGGAGATTAAACTTGATTTGGGTTAAAATTTGATGTATGGAAGTTGGGAGAAATTTCCAGAATATTTAAGAGATTTTTGAGGTACTTTTATGAAAAATAAGGGGGTATGCCCCTTTTATAAGATTCCAGGTTCTGCCTGCACCGACCTAACATTTGCTCAGCGCGTTCGCGCCACCTTGGGGCGTATTCTCACTGAGTTGTCCCTTGGCTCCTCTGCGCGTTCACGCCACCCCCAGGCGCGTTCGCACAGAGTTACTCCCTGCTCTTGCGGCTTATCTTAAAATGCCCATAACACTTGATTCCGATGTCGGATCGATATGCGGTTTGTTGCGTTGAAAACTAGACTTCCCGAACTTCATCTTAGGCTTTTGCTCTTCCTCAAAACCCTTCTATACCAAGAGATTTTATTTCTCCAAGTTAGACCAGAATTGCCCCTCATAACCATAAGATAAGCGCACATAATCTTGTATATCTTTGGAGGTACCTCAAAGGTCTGCAATAAAACCACTAACACCTAGCGAGTCTTAATGTGCAAATCTTACGAGGTGTAACATTCCTCCCCTCTTAGGAACATTCGTCCTCGAATGTTAGGCTCTTAGGTATTTCTACAAAAAAAATTACCGGAGTTTCCCTGTAGTTGTACTACTACCACCCTGTCACAATAACTCAAAATATACAATGCCTCATAGGCTACAACATCAATATCTACACTAGTCATGCACGACCAAAAAAATATTTCAAATAGGCATTACATACCTGAGGGTGTTGGTGTCTCTGTCCGGAGTTCTTCTGGGGGTGGAAATAGATGTGGATACCTAGACTTCATATCCTCCTCAACTTCCCAAGTCAGTTTTTCCTTATTATTGTTTCTCCACAAGACCTTAACTGAAGCCACGTACTTGGTTCTAACTCTTCGAACTTGCCCATCTAGAATAGCAATGCGAACTTCGTCATAGGACAACTTCTCGGTGACTTGCACATTATCCACAACATGATTCTGGAAGGATCTCTGACACACTTACGAAGCATTGATACATGAAACACTGGGTGAACTGACTCTAACTCTGAAGGCAAATCCTACTCGTAGGCTACCTGGCCTACCTTGCGCACAATCTTGTAAGGCCTAATATACCGGGGACTAAGCTTCCCTTTCTTTCCAAATCTCATCACACCTTTCATCGGCGACACTTTTAAGAATACCCAGTCATCAACTTTGAATTCCAAGTCTCGTCGACGATTGTCCGTATATGATTTTTGGCGACTTTGTGTTGTTAACAACCGATCTTGGATAAGCTTGATCTTCTCCACCGCTTGCTGGATCAAGTCTGGGACTACTAACTTTATCTCTCCTACTTCGAACCATCCAATAGGCGATCTACATTTCCTCCCGTATAGAGCTTCGTATGGGGCCATCTGAATACTGTAGTGATAGCTATTGTTGTACGCAAATTCAATGAGCGGTAGATGGTCATCCCAATTTCCCCCAAAATCTAGCACACAAGCTCTCAGCATATCCTCAAAGGTTTGGATAGTGCGCTCACCCTGTCCGTCAGTTTGTGGATGAAATGTTGTACTAAGTCTCACTTGGGTTCCCAAACCTTCTTGGAAGGATCTCCAAAAATTAGCTGTAAATTGTGCTCATCTATCAGTAATAATGGATACTAGAACACTGTGAAGTCGCACTATCTCTTTGATATACAACTTTGCATAATCTTCTGCTGAGTACGTAGTTCTATCTGACAGGAAATGAGCTGATTTAGTGAGTCTATCCACAATCACCCATATAGAATCAAACTTATACCGAGAACGAGGTAAGCCTGTAATGAAGTCTATATTAATCACTTCCCATTTCCACGTCGGAATTTCTATAGCTTGCAATAATCCTCCAGGCTTTTGATGCTCAATTTTCACCTGTTGACAATTAGGACATTGAACTACAAACTCCGCTATATCTTTCTTCACTCCATCCCATCAATATACATATTTAAGATCATGATACATCTTTGTCGCTCCTGGGTGGACAGAATAACGATAATGATAGGCTTCCTCCAGGATCTGTCGATGTAATCCTGCAACATTCAGAACACATAATCTGCCTTTATGCCTGGGAACTCCATCCGCAGGAACTTCAAATGGTTACTTCTCCTTCTGAGGAAGCAAATCTCTATAATGGACTAACACGGGATCCTCATATTAGCGCTTCTTTACCTCCTCTACTAAAGATGACAACGTTGGGTTCTGGACAGTAACTCCCGTACTGCTCGAGTCCATTAAGCAAACTCCGAGGTTGGCTAGCTGTCGAAGATCGCGGACTAACTCATTTTTCTTTGACCAAACATCACACAAACTTCCCATGGATTTGCTGCTAAGAGCATCAGCTACCATATTCTCCTTTTTGGGATGATATAAGATACTTACATTGTAGTTTTTTAATAGCTCCAACCATCGCCTTTGCCGTAAATTCGATTCCTTTTTCTTAAAATTATATTGGAGACTCTTATGATTCGTATAAATGTCCACATGAACGCCATACAAATAGTGTCTCCACATCTTCAGTGCATGGATAACCGCAGCCAATTCTAGGTCATAAGTTGGGTAGTTTTTCCCGTGTTTCCGCAATTGCCTTGAAGCATAAGACATAACCTTGCCATGTTGCATCAACACACAGCCTAGCCCAACACCTGAAGCATCGCAATAAATAACATAGGCTTTTGATCCCTCTGGAAGTGTTAGAACTGGGGCCGAAGTCAACCTATTCTTCAACTCCCGAAAGTTGCGCTCACAAGCATCGGTCCATTGAAATTTTGCCGATTTTTGAGTCAGCTTCGTCAGTGGTTCCGAAATAGAATAAATCCTTCCACAAATCTTCTATGGTAACTGGACAACCCTAGAAAACCACGAACATCCATGGGCGTTGTAGGCCTCGGCCAATTTTTCACAGCTTCAATCTTCTGGGTATCTACTCGAATACCGTCTGCTGAAATAATATGCCCCAGAAAAGTTATAGAATTCAGCCAAAATTCACATTTTGAGAACTTGACGTATAACTTTCGAGCCCAAAGAATTCGAAGGACAGCACGTAGATGATCCGCATGCTCTGCCTCCGATCGAGAATGTACCAGAATATCATCGATGAACACAAGTAAAAATAGATCCAAGAAAGGCCTGAATACATGATTCATCAAATTCATAAATACTGCTTGTTACACCCCTCGTCTTCGTAGTAGTAGAACCTATGGTTTTCTAGCCGGGTATGCCCCTGGAATAGACACCCGAGCCTGAGTTGGAGATAGGAAGTGCCTTACCCGTGAACAATAACAACAGTATGTGTTCCGGGTAATTTATAGAGTTAGAAGTTGAGCGAATCAAGTCGACGCGATTGGAACTGAACCAGAAAACCTGCAGGACACTAGTCATCGTCGACGGGTCGTTGACATATTCGACGGACCGTCGACATACGGCGTCGATAGGATTTCGCAGCCATGCATCTACAGGCGCAGGTCGACAGGCAAGTCGACAGACCGTCGACACGTCGAGGGGCCATCGACCTGCCCGTCCAACCGGACCGCTGTAGCCTTTTTGGCTTCCAAGTATAAAAATGTGGGTCACGACTTCATTTCATATTTTCCTCCTTCCAAAAATCAGAAAACCCTAATAGATTCTCTTCCAATATTTTCCATCATATTAGTGAGGATTTGACAAGACCCGGACCCTGTAAACTCGAGATGGTGAAGAAGAAGGTTACTTCTACCGTTTCTTCAAGTTGTGGAGTTTAGGGAGTTGAGATTGAAGTGATTCTTGAGATTCTTGACCCCTCAAGGTATGTAAATGATTTCTACCTTGTATTTAAGTTGAGTATCAAGAGTTTTAGTGATTCTAAGTAAAGAGGGGGTAGTTGTGAAAGTGGTAAATTGATGAAAGACAAAATAGTGACTTAGAGTTGTTTTAAGAGATGATTTGGGGATGGATTGGAATATATTTTGATATATAAGTGTTGTTATTGATGTCATGGTTGGTATTAAGTGAATGAGAAGTTGAAGGGTTGTTAAGCTATGAGAGAAATGTTGCCCATGATTCCTTAAGCTCTCTATGTATCTAAAGGAGGTTAGTAAGTCAAGTACATAGTCTAATGAAGGTTTATGTTATCTTAATTGTAGATTTACCAGTCAAGAAGTAGGAATTGGTCAATTCGATATACGTCAAGGTATGTTAAGGCTATCTTTTCCTTCTTTTGTCATGATAATTTCATATTACTCTACTCTTAGAAGTATTAGGAGTAATTCAGTCTTTGATGTTCATGTACCCCTTTATGATTATTCCTTCTGTTCATGGGTCCAGTTTTATGTCTACAGTTATTCATGCATTACATTCATTTATATATATATATATATATATATATATATATATATATATATATATATATATATATATATATGTATGTTGACCCGTGACCAAAAGGCGTTATATACGCAAGTATTATATGTATATGGGGTATGGAAAGGATCAGGCGTTATATACGCATTACCACCTGATCAGCTGGTGAACTATGATGACGATATGAGAATCAGGCTGCCAGTATCGCAGCAATGTATATGATGATGGCCGCAGAGAGGCCGATATGATATGAGAAAAGGGACAGGCGTTATATACGCACCTATATACAGATGTATGACCTTCGTTGATAGGCATGAGCATGCATATTATGCGCCCACAGAGGCATTGTCAGTTATACAGGTTTGCGCAGATTCAGGCAGATGCTAGTTCATACAAGTACATGCATTCGGTAATTTCAGCTTATGAGTTCAGATCGTATCCATGATTCTCTTGTGTTTACATATATATGATGTTGCTTTACATGTTCAGTACATTATCCGTACTGACTCCCCGTTGCTCGGGGGCTGCGTTTATGCCTACAGGTACAGGGAGACAGACAGGTGGTCCAGCTCAGTAGGATCTCTAGATCTAGTAGTGGTCAGTACGCTCCATTCGATCTGGAGCTACAGTTAGTTTTGGTATGCCCCTTTTGAGATGTGTATGCATATAGGTATGACGGGGCCTGTCCCATCCTTTCTACAGCTTTCATTCCATTAGAGGTCTGTAGACAGTTGTATGTATTAGTCAGATAACGTATCCTTGTTGGCTCTATTCTTTTGTGTACAGTATATGTAGCAGCCTAGCTGGCTGACACTGTTCTTCCGCATGTTGTGTATATATGTACGCAGATTGTACAGAGTTCTGATGTTTCCTTTTTATGAGATAAGTTTTTGCCATTCATGGGCCTTTGATGTTCAATATGTTTCAAATAATTATTTAGGGATATTTGGTCACTGAGGCCAGGCTCCCGTCACGGCTCATCGGGTTGGGTCGTGACAGAAGTGGTATCAGAGCAGTTTCGTCCTAGGGTTGTCTACAGACCGTGTCTAGTAGAGTCTTATTTATGGGCGTGTTGTGCACCACACTTATAAACAGGAACCTACAGGACATTTAGGATGATGTCGTTCTTTCTCTCCTAGATTTTGTGATAAAGCCATGTTAGGCGTTCGCTTTCTGATGAATTGTTATGATTTCAGCGATGCCTCCCAAGAAAGCTACAGCTGCCGAGAAGGGTAAGAAAGCCATAGGTGAGGCCACTAGCCGCACTCGATGGGCCACGAGAGCCCAGGATGAGATTCAGAGTGAGGGGCTGTCTGAGACATCGCATACACCGCCTCCAACACCTGCCCCAGTTCCTCAGCCGGATGCACCGAGCCAGGATGTGCGGGATGTCATACGTTTGTGGACCAGATTAGTAGTTGCCTAGGCTCAGCGGCAGGGAGTTGGTATTGACCAGGTAGATGGGACTGGTAGTTCAAGGGTTAAGACCTTCCTTGGGTTAGGTCCTCCAGAGTTTTCCGTGGTAAAGCAGAATATGGACCCCCAGGATTTCATTGATGGTATGCAGAGGACTTTGAGGGTTATGCATGCGGATAAGGTCGAGTCTGTAGAGTTGGCTTCGTATAGGCTGCGTGATATTGCAGTACAATGGTATCAGACTTGGGAGTTATCTAGAGGAGAGAATGCCCCTCCAGCTGTGTGGCGAGAGTTCGCAGATGCTTTTATCCGCCATTATTTGCCTCCTGAGGTCAAGCGAGCTCAAGCGGATAGATTCCTACATATTGAGCAGGGCAGTATGAGTGTCCAGGAGTATTGCGTGTATTTTGATTATATGGCCAGACATGCTCCAGCCATGGTGGTTGAGATGGAGGATAGATTTTATCGTTTTGTGGTTGGTTTGGGGCCACATTTGATTGATGCTTGTACGACTGCCGCATTACAGCCCGGCATAGATATCTCCCGTATACAGGCATATGCGCAGAATTAGAGGATCGCAGGCGCCAGAGGAGGACAGATCGTGACCGTGACCGGGGCCATGGTAAGAGGTCCAGATCTTTTGATAGTAGGGGTGAGTTTAGGGGAGGACAGAGATAGCAGCATCCCCGATATCCTTTCCATTCAGTAGGGAGTGCATCTCCGCGGTTTTCAGGTCTGAGATTTGACCGGTCTCCTTATTCTGGAGCAGGCCAAAGTTCTAGAGCACCAGGCTCTCAGTACAGACCGGAGTCAGGCCAGATGAGACCCCCTTTGCCGCGATATGCCCAGTGTGGTAAGTTACACGCCGGTCAATGTCGACTGGGATCAGATGGTTGTTATGCTTGTGGCCAACTAGGCCACAGGGTGAGGGAGTGCCCGATGAGGATTGGTACAGGCGTGGTTCAGCCTACAGGGTTTGTGGCTGGCTCTTCTTCTGTAGTGCGCCCCTCAGGGAAAGTTTTTCAGACCCCAGCAGGGCGAGGTAGAGAGAGGAGTGGAGTGTCCAGCTTGAGCGGTCCTCAGCACCGCGTGTATGCATTGGCTGGTAGACAGGACCATGAGACGTCTCCTGATGTTGTTACAGGTATATTATCGATTTCCTCCCATGATGTTTATGCACTGATTGATCCAGGTTCCACTTTATCATATGTTACACCATTTGTTGCTGGCAAGTTTGGGGTAGAGCCTGAGTTGATCAAACCTTTCGAGGTGTCCACGCCAATCGGAGATCCGGTTATAGCTAGGCTAGTATACTGGGACTGTGTTGTTATAGTTTGTTACCGCCACACCGTAGCAGATTTGATTGAGTTAGATATGATTGATTTTGATGTTATTATAGGATGGATTGGTTAGCTTCTTGTTATGCTAATGTTGATTGTAGAGCAAAGATGGTTCGATTTCAGTTTCCTGGCGAGCCAATCCTAGAGTGGAAGGGCAATGTTGCTTCGCCTAGAGGTAGGTTTATTTCCTACCTTAAGGCAGAGAAGATGATTAGAAAAGGGTATATTTTTCATCTAGTTCGAGTTCAAGATCTGCAAGCAAAGCCGCCGACTCTTCAGTCTGTTCATGTGGTTAATGAGTTCCCAGAAGTGTTTCCAGATGAGCTTCCAGGCATTCCCCCAGAGAGGGAGGTTGATTTTACTATTGACCTATTGCCAGACACTCAACCAATATTTATTCCTCCTTATAGGATGGCACCTGCGGAGTTGAAGGAATTGAAAGATTTGCTTGAGAAAGGCTTTATCAAGCCTAGTACATCACCGTGGGGAGCCCCAGTGTTATTTGTAAGAAAGAAGGATGGCTCTTTGCGAATGTGTATTGATTATAGGCAATTGAATAAAGTGACTGTAAAGAATAAGTATCCGCTCCCGAGGATTGATGATTTATTTGATCAGTTGCAAGGCACCAAGTATTTCTCGAAAATAGACTTAAGGTCAGGATACCACCAGGTTAGGGTGAAAGAAGAAGACATTCCGAAGACGGCATTCTGGACTAGATATGGCCACCATGAGTTCCGTGTTATGTCATTCGGGCTAACTAATGCCCCAGTTGTATTCATGGATTTGATAAATAATGTATTCATACCCTTCCTAGATTTGTTCGTGATTGTGCTTATAGATGATATTTTGGTTTATTCGCCATCAGAGGCCGATCATGCAGAACACCTGCGGACAGTGCTCAGAATTCTTCGAGGGAAAGAGTGGTATGCCAAGTTTTCTAAGTGTGAGTTCTGGTTGAACTCTGTGGCTTTTCTGGGTCATATTATTTCAGAGGAAAGCGTTAGAGTGGATGCCCAGAAGATTGAGGCTGTGAAGAATTGGCCAAGGCCCACAGCACCAACGGATATACGTAGTTTCTTGGGCTTGGCAGGTTATTATAGAAGGTTTGTAGAAGGATTTTCCTCTGTTTTAGCCCCATTGACCAAATTGACTCAGAAATCAGCTAAGTTTCAATGGACAAATGCTTGTGAGCAGAGTTTTTAGACGTTGAAGGATAAGATAACTTCAACACCAGTTTTGACTCTTCCAGAAAGAGCAGCTGGCTATATGGTATATTGTGATGCTTCAGGTGTTGGATTGGGTTATGTATTGATTCAACATGGTATGGTTGTTGCTTATGCTTCTATACAGTTGAAGAAGCACGAGAAGAATTATCCAACCCATGATCTTGAGTTAGCGGCAGTGATTCATGCCTTGAAGATATGGAGTCACTACTTATATGGTGTCCATGTTGATATCTATACTGATCATAAAAGTCTCCAGTACATCTTTACGCAAAAGGATTTGAACTTGCGTCAGAGGCGATGGTTGGAGAGGCTAAAAGATTATGATGTGGATATTCTGTATCATCCCGGGAAGGCTAATGTAGTAGCCGATGCCCTCAGTCATAAATCTATGGGTATCTTGTCATACGTACCGCTAGAGAAAAGAGAGATGGTCCGTGAGGTTCATCGATTAGCTATCCTCGGAGTTTGATTGATAGATTCAGGTGATGCAGGGGTTACTGTTCAAGACACATCGGTATCATCCTTGGTAGTTGAGATAAAGAAGCGTCAGTATGAAGATCCTGCTCTAGTTCATTACCGAGATACAATACCTCAGAAAGAGAAGACACCCTTTGTGATCACAGGTGATGGAGTACTCAGATATCGAGGTAGATTGTGTGTCCCTATTGTTGCAGGACTCGTCAGCAGGTTATGGTGGAGGCATATTACTCCCGTTATTCCATTCATCCAAGCTCAACAAAGATGTACCATGATCTCAAGGAAGTTTATTGGTGGGATGGTATGAAAGGAGATATAGCAGAATTTGTCGCTCAGTGTTCAAATTGTCAACAGGTCAAAATAGAATACTAGAAGCCTGGAGGTCTATTGCAAGCTATGGAGATCCCGACATGGAAGTGGGAGGTAATTAATATGGACTTTATTACAGGGTTGCCCCGTATTCAGCGGAAGTGTGATTCGATATGGGTCATAATTGATAGGCTCACAAAGTCAGCTCATTTTCTGCCAGTCAGAACTACTTATGCAGTCGAGGATTATGCGAGGCTTTATCTTAAGGAGATTGTACGACTCCATAGTGTTCTTTCAGCCATTATTTCAGATAGGGGAGCACAGTTCACAGCCAGATTCTGGAAGTCTTTTCAGCGGGGATTGGGGACTCAGGTGAGTCTTAGCATGGCATTCCACCCCCAGATAGATGGACAAGCAGAGCGTACTATACAGACTCTTGAGGATATGCTCAGAGCTTGTGTGCTTGACTTTCAAGGAAGTTGGGAGGATCATTTGCCTCTTATCGAGTTCGCGTATAACAACAGTTACCATTCCAGTATTCAAATGAATCCTTATGAAGCCTTATATGGGCGGAGGTGTAGATCGCCCATAGGATGGTTTGATGTTGGGGAGAATCAGTTGTTAAGCCCAAACTTAATTCAGCAAGTAGTTGATAAGTTGAAGGTAATCAGAGAGAGGTTGCTAACAGCCAAGAGCCGACAGAAATCCTATGCGGATAATCAGCGACGTAAGTTAGAGTTCAAGATGGGCGACTGAGTGTTCCTGAAAGTTTCGCCTATGAAGGGAGTGATGAGGTTTGGTAAGAAGGGTAAGCTGAGCCCTCGATATATTGGGCCCTATAAGATCATTCGTGTAGTGGGTACAATGGCATATGAACTATAATTGCCTTCTGAGTTAGAATCGGTACATCCAGTATTTCATGTATCAATGCTTCGTAAGTGTATCGGAGATCCTTCTAGAGTTGTACCAGTGAATGATATCCAGGTGACCGAGCAGTTATCGTACGAAGAGGTTCCAGTGGCTATATTGGACAAGCAGGTCCGTCAGTTGCGAACCAAAGATGTAGCCTCCGTTAAAGTCTCGTAGAGGAATAAGAATGTTGAAGAAGTGACTTGGGAAGTGGAAGAAGCGATGAAGATTAAATACCCGCAATTGTTCCCAGCAGTACCGGAGGTGCAGTCGGAGGTATCACTTTCCCCAGGTATTGTTTTCATTTCAGTTATCGTGATTTGGTCATGTGAGGCCATGGTATTGTGTGTTGTAGTGTGTGGCCCTGTGTGGCATTTTTTTGGGTTGCTATGTGCAGGGCGGATTGGTATAACGACAGGGGAGACTCTGTCGAAATTTTTATAACCCAGGATTGTTCGAACACCCGAGGACGGATGTTCCTAAGGGGGAGAGAATGTTACACCTCTCATCTTCGTAGTAGTAGAACCTATGGTTTTCTAGTCGGGTATGCCCTTAGAATAGAGACCCGAGCCCGAGTTGGAGATAGAAAGTGTCTTACTCCGTGTACAAGAGCACCAGTATGCGTTCCGGGTAATTTACAGAGTTAGAAGTTGAGCGAATCAAGTCGACGCGATCGGAACTGAACCAGAAAACCTGCAGGACACTAGTCATCGTCGACAGGTCGTCGACATGTTCGACGGACCGTCGACGTGCGTCGATAGGATTCCGCAGCCATGCATCTGCAGGCGCAGGTCGACAGGCAAGTCGACGGGCCGTCGAACCGGATCGTTGTAGCCTTTTTAGCTTCCAAGTATAAAAATGTGGGTCACGACTTAATTTCATATTTTCCTCCTTCCAAAAATCAGAAAACCCTAATACATTCTCTCCCAATATTTTCGATCATATTAGTGAGGATTTGACAAGACCCGGACCCCGTAAACCCGAGATGGTGAAGAAGAAGGTTACTCCTAGGGTTTCTTCAAGTTATGGAGTTTAGGGAGTTGAGGTTAAAGTGATTCTTGGAATTCTTGACCCCTCAAGGTATGTAAATGATTTCTACCCTTGTATTTAAGTTGAGTATCAGGAGTTTTACTGATTCTAAGTAAAGAGGGGGTAGTTGTGAAAGTGGTAAGTTTATAAAAGACAAAATAGTGACTTAGAGTTTTTTTAAGAGATGATTTGGGGATGGATTGGAATATATTTTGATATATAAGTGTTGTTATTGATGTCATGGTTAGTATTAAGTGAATGAGAAGTTGAAGGGTTGTTAAGCTATGAGAGAAATATTTCTCATGATTTGTTAAGATCTCTATGCATCTAAAGGAGGTTAGTAAGTGAAATACATAGTCTAATCAAGGTTTATGTTATCTTAATTGTAGATTTACCAGTCAAGAAGTAGGAGTTGGTTGATTCGATATACGTCAAGGTATGTTAAGGCTATCCTTTCCTTCTTTTGGCATGATCGTATGATATGATCCAACAAGCGAGTAAGCGAGATTTCATATTACTCTACTCTTAGAAGTATTAGGAGTAATTTCAGTCTTTGATGTTCATGTACCCCTTTATGATTATTCCTTCTGTTCATGGGTCCAGTTTTATGTCTACAGTTATTCATGCATTACATTCATTTATATATATATATTTATATATATATGTTGACCCGTGACCAGAAGGCGTTATATACGCAAGTATTATATGTATATGGGGTATGGAAAAGAGCAGGCATTATATACGCATTACCACCTGATCAGCTTGTGAACTATGATGACGATATGAGAATCAGGCTGCCAATATCGCAGCAATGTATATGATGATGGCCGCAGAGAGGACGATATGATATGAGAAAAGGGACAGGCGTTATATACACACCTATATACAGATGTATGACCTTCGTTGATAGGCATGAGCATGCATATTATGCGCCCACAGAGGCATTGTCAGTTATACAAGTTTGCGCAGATTGAGGCAGATGCTAGTTCATACAAGTACATGCATTCGGTAATTTCAGCTTATGAGTTCAGATCTTATCCATGATTCTCTTGTGTTTACATATATATGATGTTGCTCTTATGCTTTACATGCTCAGTACATTATCCGTACTGACTCTCCGTTGCTCAAGGGTTGCGTTCATGCCCGCAGATACAGGGAGATAGACAGGTGGTCCAGCTCACTAGGACCTCTAGATCTAGCAGTGGTCGGTACGCTCTATTCGATCTGGAGCTACAGTCAGTTTTGGTATGCTCCTTTTGAGACGTGTATGCATATGGGTATGACGGGGCCCTGTCCCGTCCTTTCTACAGCTTTCATTCCAGTAGAGGTCTGTAGACAATTGTATGTATTAGTCAGATGACGTAGCCTTGTTGGCTCTATTCTTTTGTGTACAGTATATGTAGCAGCCTAGCTGGCTGACACTGTTCTTCCGCCTGTTGTGTATATATGTACGTAGATTGTACAGAGTTTTGATGTTTCCTTTTTATGAGATTAGTTTATGCCATTCATGGGCCTTTGATGTTCAATATGTTTCAGATAAGTATTTAGGGGTGTTTGGTCGCTGAGGCCAGGCAACCGTCATGGCTCATCGGGTTTGGTCGTGACACCGCTGGGGCGTTAGTCAATCCGAATGACATTACCCGAAACTCATAATGGCGATATCTAGCTCTGAAGCCTGTCTTTGGAATGTCTTCCTCTTTAACCCTCACTTGGTGATATCCCGATCTTAGATCTATTTTTTAGAGCCATTTGGCACCTTGTAGTTGATCGAATAAATCATCGATTCTTGGAAGTGGGTATTTATTCTTTATGGTTACCTTGTTCAACTGCCTGTAATCAATACACATCCTTAAGGATCCATCTTTTTTTCTTACAAATAGCACCGGCGCTCCCGTGGCGATAAACTAGGCCTAATAAAGCCTTTTTCAAGCAGGTCTTTCAATTGCACCTTTAACTCCTTTAATTCGGCAGGGTCCATTCGAAAAGGAGGGATATATATGGGCTTTGTGTCTGGAAACACATCGATGGTAAACTCAATCTCCCATTCTGGAGGAAGACCTGGAAGCTCATCCGGAAGCACATCTGAAAATTCATTCACTACTGGGACAGATTGGAGAGTTGGCGATTTTGCTTCGGTGTCATGAACCCGAACTAAATGATAAATATAGCCCTTAGCAATCATCTTCCTCGCTTTGAGATAGGAAATAAACCTATCTCTTGGGGACGATGTATTACCTTTCCATTCTAAAACTGGTTATCCCGGAAACTGAAATCAAACCATTTCTGTTCTACAATCCACATTAGCGTAATAGGAGGCCAACCAATCCATACCCATAATAACGTCAAAATATAACATTTTCAACTTATGTAAATCAGCCATAGTATGGCGGTTGCAGACTACAACCACACAGTTCCTATATACCCGCCTAACTACTACTGGTTCCCCTACAAGAGTGGACACCTCAAAAGGTTTGACCGGCTCAGGTTTCACTCCAATACGATTAGCAATATAAGAAGTAATATATGACAGAGTAGAACCTGGATCAATCAATGCATACCCATCATGAGAGGATACCGACAATATACCTGTGACAACGTCAGGGAGGACTCAAGATCCTGCCGTCCAGCTAGGGCATATGTACGATTTTGAGGACCACTGGAACTGGATGCTCCTCCCCTACCTCTACCGCGACCCGCTGGTGCCTGCGAACCTTGCCCTATAGGGCGTACAGATGATAAGGAACCGACTACCGATCCTGTGGGCTGAACCCTATCTCTGCAGCCCCTCAATGGACAATCCCGCATCATATGACCATTCTGACCGCAGTCATAACAAGCTTCTGAACCTTGGTGAAAATAGCCTAAATACGACTTACCATATTGATTGCACCGTGGTAAGGTCGGCCTCGCCTTTTGCCCGCGAACAGCGGAGGTGCACTGGCCGCTGATTGGCCTGAATAACTAAAATATTGTTGCCTTTGACTCCCTCTGAACTCGCTAGTGGCACCGGAATACCTGGTCCTCTTACTGTGCCTTCTGTCAGAATCACGCTCGCCCCTTTGCGGCTGCTGCTGGTCCTCCAAATTTTGAGCATGGGCCTGAATACGAGTAATATCCATCCCGTCCTGGAGCGAGGCTATCAAACACTCCTTAATCAAATGCAGACCCAAACCACTCACGAATCAATGTACATGGTCCCCCATGTCGGCTACCATAGCCGGGGCATACCTAGCCAAAGAATTAAAGCGGAGACTGTATTCTCGAGCGCTCATATTCTCCTTCTTGAGATTCAAGATCTTGTCGGCTCGGGCTCATCGAACCTCCGGTGGTAAGTAATGTCACAAAAAGGCATCCACGAACTCTTGCCATACTGGGGGAGGTGTATTTTCCCTTCGCGAAGACATCCAAGTGTTGTACCAGTGGGCGGCCACATCCCGCAGTCTATAAGAATCCAATTTAACTGACTCAGTATCAGAAACATGTATTATTCGTAGCGTCCTCAGTATTTCATCTATAAAACTCTGCGGGTCTCCATCCAGCTTTGACCCGTAGAATTCTAGAGGACTTAGACTAATAAAATCACGGGCTATTGCGCTGACCGCTCTATCACCCTGGCTCGCGCCCTGCCACTGTGCCTAAGAGGCAACTAACTGGGTCAGCAACTGCATAGCCTCAGTCATCTGCTGGCCCGAGGCGTCTGGCGGAGGAACTGGAGGTACTGGAGCTGGAGCTGGAGCCCCTTCGTACTCTTCTGGTAAGGGTGGAGTAGGAGAGGTCCGAGATGGAACCTCATTATGAGACTCACCCTATTCTATCTCTGCTGGTGGCTCTCGTTCATTCCTTCTTCCCACCACCGTCTTGCCCTTTTGGGTTCCTCTTCACAGGAATTGCTGAAATCATAGCATCCGATTAGGAAAACGGGGATCCTGATAACATAGCTCTATCGCACGATCTAAGACAGGAAAGAAGGTCAATTATTCCTAAAATGCCGTGCAGCCTTCTTTTTATAAATATGGCGCACTTTACACCCATAAGCAGGACTCTACCGGACACGGCTCATAGACATACCCTAGGACAAACTGCTCTGATACCGCTTTTGTCACGACCCAACCGAAAGGCCATGACGGGTAACCGGTACTAGCCTACCGAGCACCTCTAGTCTAGCATTCCATAACTATGTCTAAGTGGGCTAAATAGACATCTCATGAATATCATACTCGGTACAACCATCAATAACAGTGTTCATAAGCATAAACCAACGAGATTACAGAAACATTATACAGCAATGAGAACTGAAGAAGCTATTGAACATCTAACAACATACACATGTCTACGAGCCTCTAAGTAGAATACATGTATCTATAAGACGAGGCAAGATTTCGCCATGCCCAAGTGTATAGGTACAAAGGAGTAGTACCAAAAGACTACAGCTCGGGAACAATTGGAGCACTTCTAAGATGCCACTAATGGTGCTCCTAGGGATCATACCGGTCTACCTATCTACCTGCGGGTATGAACGTAGCGTCCACAAAAAAAGGATGTCAATACAAACAGAGTACTGAGTATGTAAGGCATGAAAAACCACATAATAAGAAATATAAAACATAACATGAGATAAGGATAACCTGTATGTCTGTGTTACACCTCTCGTTTTCGTAGTATGAGAACCTATGGTTTTCTAGTCGGGTATGACTTTGGAATAGAGACCCGAGCCCGATATGGGAGCTAGAAAGTGTCTTACCCCATTTATAAAGGTACCAACAGGTGTTCCTGGCTATTTGCAGCATTAGAAGTTGAACGGATCGAATCGATGCGATCTGAGCTGAATTTGAGAAAACCTGCACACACCAGTCATCGTCGACGGTTCGTCAACATGGTCGATGGACCGTCGTTGTGCGGCATCATCATGTTTTCGCAGCCTTGAATCTGCAGGCGTAGGTCGACGGAGCAAGTCTGTCACGACCCGACTAAGGGGCCGCGACGGGTACCCGAGGCTGACCACCGAGCACCCCTTATTTCCTCACTTGTCATAGTCATTTACGCTTGTTTATCATTCACAAATTCATAATCGCATGATAATCATTTTTCGGTGGAAAGCACAATTAGTCTATATATATATATATATGCATCATTAGACTATCAAAATAATATATGTAATATCTGTATGCATACTGTAGTAGACTTGTGAGACCATCTAACCCACACTAAGTATCTACGAGCCTCTACTGACATACTATACATGTAGACGGAACAAGACTCCGTCATGCCCAAAATATACATATGTACCAAAAGAATAATCGTAAGCACCTCCGAACAATGGAGTGCTTTCAATCAGCTGACAGCTCCTAAGAATCCGGGTCGAGCTCACCTCCCTGTCTACCTGTGGGCATGAACACAGCGTCCAAAGAAAACGTACGTCAGTACGAACGTTGTACTGAGTATGGGAGGCATAAACAATAACAGTACATCAAGGAAAATAAGGGAGGCATCAAACATGGAGCAACTGTAACTGACTGTGAATCATATAAGAAGTACTGCATGCTGACTTACTTACATACTCATCATCGTCTCATGTATGCATAACATGTATATATATAAACTGCCCGACCATATAGGTGCGGTGTGATAATAAATAACATTAGCCCGCGTCCAGGCCTCCCGCGTCCGGGGTACCATCTCATGCCGCCCACTAGTGGTGTCTGCCCATGCCAACTGGCCATGGTGTATAAGCTACCCGCCTTAGCGGTGACTGCCTGGCCAACTAGGCGCGGTGTAATATCATCATAACATGCTCATTATAATATGCTCATTACAATATGCTCATCATAACATATGCATAAAGACTCTAAGACAGCCATACTTTATCGAGGTGACGTAAGGTCGTGAACCCTCGATTCCATTATGAACATTTATAAACATTCTGCCTCACCTTGAAGGAATTAGTATGTAAGGTGAGTGTAAGCAAGGAATGCCATCATATCACTACTGAACTCATGACATTGCTCTTATCTCGTATCATTACTCATGATTTTACACTCTTAGCTGTTAGAAACATAGGAGAGTCGTGAAGAGGAAAGAAAAATCATGTCATAGGATTCGTGCCATAGAAATAAAGGACTAGCCTCACATACCTTTGTCGTTTAGCTAAGCTATCGTTCACTTGTTCTCCTTTAATATCACGTCACTACCTTCACGAGAGAGTTCGTATTAACGCTAGTTAATCGATTATGAGAACATATCGTTATTTCTAGGAATAATTGGGCAGCATTTCCTTTGTTTCTACTACTTTTCCCATGTTCTATTTCAACTCCCAAGCATTTACAACAACACCTCACAATATCGTATCAACAATCGTCATTCATATACATTGAGCAAAATCCACCATTTTTCTCTATTTTCTCCACATTTATGGTTGTAGTTCGTTATCGCGTTTTCTCATATATAATGCTTATTCCCTGGTCTAAACATCATTTACAACATATTCATAATCATGGCACATCAACGTTTATGGTTCCATTCGACTACTATTCAATTATGACACTATTCTCCCATTTAAGACCCATTTTCCATGTCTTTCTACAATTCAAGCATCTTAGCTTTCCAGTACCTTAAACAGCATGATAAAGTCATGAAACTTACCTTAGATGGTGGTGGAACAAGCCTAGAGTGGAGTTCTTCCTTTACCACTAAAACCCTACTTCACGTCTTTTGGAATTTCTTGATTTGGATGAACCTCACTTGAGTTTCACACACTTTGTTTCATGGATTTGGTGTTGTTGATCATTGATTTCCTTGTTATTCTTATGGGTGAAGTGTTTGGAGAATTTTCTAGAGGGTTCTTGAGTGGTGTAGATGAGAAAATGAAGTGAAATGAATGAGAAGGGTCCCTTATAGTAATCACAAAAATTTGATTTTTATGAACAGTAGTCGGGATGCACAGTGGTCGTAAACCCCACTTTACGGGCCGTATTCTGGTTTACGGTCCATCCTTCGCGACCGTATTTAAGCATATCAAAACCAGAAAGGCATGCTGAAGATCATGGCAGTTTACGACTCAGTTTACGGGCCGTATTTCAATTTACAGTCCGTATACCAAGTCGTTTTTAACCATTTGAAGCATTTGACAGAAATTTGAAATGTTGGAATGTTGAAGGACGATGGCACTTTACGGTCCGTAAATCACTTTACGGTCCGTAAATCACTTTACGGTCCGTAAATCACTTTACGGGTCGTATTCCATTTTACGACCACTGGGCTGAAATGAAATTCTGCAACTTTCTTATTTCCAAAGTTCATAAATAGTCATTCCCTACTTAGTAAAACATCGCACACTCATGCCCTTCATTGGTCTATTCGTTGTTGGCTCACGAAAAAATTCTGAGGTGTAACACTCTTCCCCCCTTTTTGGAACATTCGTCCTCGAATGTTAAACACTCGGGATTCTACGAAAATTCCGCCAGAGTTTCCCCTCTAATTTGACACTACCAACCTGTCACAATAACCCATAATATCATCGCCTCACAGGGCTACATCACAATATCAACATATCCGTGGCCACACACGACCAAAAGCATAAAAATGAAGCATACATACCTCATATCGTTGGCGTTTCGTCTTGGATCTCTCCCGGGGGTTGGAAAAAGTTAGGGTACTTGGACTTCATGCTCTCTCTGCTTCCCATGTCATTTCTTCCCGGTTATCGTTTCGCCATAAGACTTTGACCGTCACTGGTACTTTTTTATTGGAATTTTACTCTATAGGTAGTTATCGGCGGGGCTGAAACTACCTCTTTATTTCGAAGTCTCCGCACCTGCCTATCTAAAATAGTAATAGGCACCTCTTCATAGGTAAGCCTTTCTGTCACTTGCACATCATCTATCGGGACAATCTTGGTGGGGTCTCCAACACACTTACGGAGCATCGAAATGTGGAAAACTGGGTGGACTGATTCGAGCTCCAAAGGCAAATCCAATTCATAGGCTACCTGACCCACCTTGCGGATGATTTTGTAGGGTCCAATATATCTGGGACTTAGCTTCCCTTTCTTACCAAATCTCATCACCCCTTTCATTGGCGACACTTTCAGGAACACCCAATCACCGGCTTGAAATTCCAAGTCTCGTCGGCGATTGTCCGCATAGGACTTTTGGCGACTTTGGATTGTTAACAACCGATCTTGGATCACCTTAACTTTTTGTATTGCTTGCTGGATCAAATCAGGGCCCACTAGTTGTGCTTCTCCTATTTCGAACCATCCGATTGGAGATCTACATTTCCTCCCATATAAAGCTTCATATGGAGCCATTTGTATGCTGGAATGATAGCTGTTTTTATATGAAAATTCAATTAGCGGCAAATGATCATCCCAACTTCCACCAAATCCAGCACGCATGCTCGTAACGTATCTTCCAAGGTATGAATAGTACGCTCGGCTTGTCCGTCAGTCTGTGGATGAAATGCCGTGCTGAACTTAACTTGAGTACCTAGACCATCTTGAAAGGATTTCCAGAACTTAGCTGTAAACTGTGCTCCTCTATCTGTGATAATAGATAATGGGATTCCATGGAGTCGCACAATTTCTTTGAGATACAACCTTGCATAGTCTTCTGCTGAGTACGTGGTTTTGACTGGAAGAAAATGGGCTGCTTTCATCAGCCTATCCACGATCACCCATATAGAGTCATACCTGCCACGGGAACGGGGTAATCCCACGATGAAATCCATGTTTATCACTTCCCATTTCCAAGTAGGGATTTTTATTGCCTGTAATAAGCCCCTTGGCTTCTGATGTTCAGCTTTTACCTGTTGGCAATTTGGACATTGTGCTACGAATTCTGCCATGTCTCTCTTCATGCCATCCAACCAATACATCATCTTGAGGTCATGATACATTTTAGTTGCACCAGGATGAATAGAATACCGAGAATAGTGAGCTTCTTCTAGAATCCGTTGGCGTAATTTTGTCATATCCGGCACACATAGCCTGCCTCGGTATCTAAGAATTCCATCCATAGAAACTTCAAACGGAGATTTTTCTTTCCCATGAGATGTGTCTCTATAACGACATAACTGCGGATCGTCGCACTGCCATTCTTTCACTTTCATATCCAAGGGCAAAATTGTGGAATCATCTATACTAATCCTGGCATCGCCCGAATCAATTATACGCACTCCCAAGCTTGATAATCGGTGAAGTTCTTGAACCATCTCTTTCCTTTCCGGAGGGATTTCACATAAGCTGCCCATCGATCGGCAGCTAAGTGCGTCGGCTACTACATTCGCCTTCCCGGGATGGAAAAAAATGTTAACATCATAATCTTTTAATAATTCTAACCACCGCCTCTACCGTAAATTCAGCTCCTTCTGTTTAAAAATGTACTGGAGACTCTTGTGATCTGTATAGATATCAACGTGCACCCCGTATAAATAATGCCTCCATATTTTTAGGGCATGGATAACCGCAGCTAGTTCGAGATTATGAGTTGGATAATTCTTCTCATGTTTCCGCAATTGTCTCGAAGCATATGCAATAACTTTCCCGTGCTGCATCAATACGCATCCTTGTCCGACACCGGAAGCATCACAGTATACCACGTAGCCATCTGACCCTTCTGGGAGTGTTAAGATCGGAGCTGAGGTCAACCTGTCTTTCAACTCTTGGAAACTGCGCTCACAGGCATCATCCCATTGAAACTTTGCTGACTTCTGGGTTAGCTTCGTCAATGGGGCTGAAATAGATGAAAATCCCTCTACGAACCTTCGATAATAGCCCGACAAACCCAGAAAACTACGGACTTTCGTGGGCGTCGTAGGCCTTGGCCAAGTCTTCACCGCTTCAATTTTCTGAGTGTCAACTCGAATGCCATCATTGGAAATAACATGGCCCAGAAATGTTACAGAATTTAGCCAAAACTCGCACTTTGAAAATTTTGCATACAATTCTCGGGCTCGAAGAATGCCAAGTACAATTCTCAAATGATCTGCATGTTCTGATTCTGTGCGAGAATATACTAGAATGTCATCAATAAATACTATGACAAACAAATCTAAGAGCAGCCTGAATACATTATTCATCAGATTCATGAATACGGTCGGAGCGTTAGTTAGCCCAAACGACATTACTCGGAATTCATAGTGGCCATATCTCATTCTGAAAGCTGTTTTAGGAATATCTGTTTCTCTAACCCTCACTTGATGATAACCCGACCTCAAATCTATTTTAGAAAACCACTTAGCACCTTGCAGCTAATCGAATAAATCATCAATCCTTGGAAGAGGATATTTGTTCTTTATCGTCACTTTGTTTAGTTGTCTGTAGTCGATACACATTCGTAAGGATCCGTCCTTCTTTCTCACAAACAAGACTGGTGTTCCCCACGGCGATGAGCTGGGTATGCTAAACCCCTTGTCAAGCAGATCTTTCAGCTGTGCTTTTAGCTCTTTCAATTCTGTTTGAGCCATTCGGTAAGGAGGAATAGAAATGGGCTCGGTGTCCGGAAATACATCAATGGAGAAATCAATTTCTCTTTCTGGAGGAAGACCTGGGAGTTCGTCTGGAAATACGTCTGGGAATTCATTCACCACCGGAACAGATTGAAGAGTTGGCGAATCTGCTTCTGTATCATGAACTCGAACTAGATGATAAATATAGCCCTTGGCTATCATCTTCCTTGCCTTGAGGTAGGAAATAAACTTACCCTTTGGGGATGCCGTATTCCCCTTCCATTCAAGTATGGGCTCTCCCAGAAATTGGAATCGAACCACTTTCGTCCGACAATCAACATTAGCATAGCACGAAGCCAGCCAATCCATGCCCATGATTACATCGAAATCTACCATTTCAAGCTCAATCAAATCGGCTTTGGTCTGACGATCACATATCACAATGACTCAATCCTTATACATTTGTCTGGCTATCACGGGATCACCAACCGGAGTGAACACTTCAAAAGGTTTAATTGGCTCGGGTTTCACCCCAATACAATCAGCAATATACGGAGTAACATAAGAGAAAGTAGAACCCGGATCGATCAAAGAATATACATTACGGGAAAATATAGTCAATGTACCTGTGACAAGGTCCGGGGAGGACTCCAGATCCTGTCGCCCAGCTAAAGCATATACGCGGGGCTGAACAACACCTGAAGTAGGTGCTCCCCCTCTGCCCCTACCTCTGCCTGCTAGAGTCTGGGGAGTCTGTGCTGTGGGGCGTACTGAAGAAGAATCCGCTACTGAACCTGTGGGTTGAGTCCCAACCCTATCTCTCATCGAAGGGCAATCCCTCATCATATGGCCAACTCGACCGTAGGCATAACAAGCGTCCGAACCTTGGCGACACTGTCCGGAATGTAGTCTACCGCACTGGTTGCACCGCGGTACTAGGGGTCCCTTCTAACTAAAATCTCCTCTAGACTGAAAATTTGAAGCCCTCGAACTCTGGCCCTGTCCTGACCGAAAAGAACGATCAAACCTCTTATCTGAAAATCTGGGAGGCCCACTAGTCGCTGACCGGCCTGAGTGCCTAGAATGCATCTGTCTCGGTCCCCCTCTATACTCACTGCTTGCTCCCATAGATCTAGCCCTCTTGCCTTGTCTCCTGTCAATATCACGATCACCTTTTTGCGGTGGCTGTCGTCCCTCTAAATTCTGGGCATGGGCTTGTATACGGGAAATGTCCATCCCGTCCTGCAATGAAGTTGTCAAGCAATATTTGAATAGATGTGGTCCCAAACCACTCACGAACCTGTGCACTCGATCCCCCATGTCGGCCACCATAGTCGGGGCATACCTGGCCAGAGAATTAAATTGCAAGTTATACTCTCGAGCACTCATGCTTCCTTGTTTTAGATTCAAGAACCTGTCCGCTCTAGCTCGGCGGACCTCGGGTGGCAAATAATGGCGAATAAAAGCGTCAACAAACTCTTGCCAAACGGGAGGAGGTGCATTTTCTACCCTTGATGCTATCCAATTGTTGTACCATAATACCGCCACATCGCGGAGTCTATAAGAGGCCAACTCCATGGACTCGGTCTCAGAAGCATGAATAATCTTTAATGTCCGCAGCATCTCATCAATAAATCCTTGCGGGTCTTCCTCCGGCTTGGAACCAAAGAACTCCGGAGGATTTAAAGTCATAAAATCACGGGCTCTCGCACTAGCTGAACGATCACTCAGGCCCGCATTCTGTCGTTGTGCCTGTGCGGCTACCAATTGCGTCAATAGATGAATAGCTTCGGTCACTTGTTGACCCGAAGCGACTGGTGGAGGAATTTGAGCGGAGGCTCCTCCTTGCTCTTCTATGTTGGGCTAGGCCTCATTTTGTGATTCTCCCTCTTCTACATTCATCAAAGGCTCTCTTTCTGCCCGTCTTTTCGTCGTGGCTTTGCCCTTCTTGGCGGCTGTAGATTTTCCCTTTAGCGGCATTCTGAAATCACAACACACTTTTAGGAGGAACAAAATCTTATGCATGGCTCTATCGCACGATCTCATAAGAAGAAAGACGGTCATTTTCCTAAATGCCCTGTAGCCTCTTGTTTATTAGCGTGGCGCGTAACACACCATAAACAAGACTCTACTAGACACGGCTCGTAGACACTTCCTAGGATGAACTGCTCTGATACCACTTTTGTCACGACCCGACTAGGGGGCCGCGACGGGTACCCGAGGCTGACCACCGATCACCCCTTATTTCCTCACTTGTCATAGTCATTTACGCTTGTTTATCATTCACAAATTCATAATCGCATGACAATCATTTTTCGGTGGAAAGCACAATTAGTCTATATATATATGCATCATTAGACTATCAAAATAATATATGTAATATCTGTATGCATACTGTAGTAGACTTGTGAGACCATCTAACCCACACTACGTATCTACGAGCCTCTACTGACATACTATACATGTAGACGAAACAAGACTCCGTCATGCCCAAAATATACATATGTACCAAAAGAATAATCGTAAGCACCTCCGAACAATGGAGTGCTTTCAATCAGCTGACAGCTCCTAAGAATCCGGGTCGAGCTCACCTTCCTGTCTACCTGTGGGCATGAACACAGCGTCCAAAGAAAACAGACGTCAGTACGAACGTTGTACTGAGTATGGGAGGCATAAACAATAACAGTACATCAAGGAAAATAAGGGAGGCATCAAACATGGAGCAACTGTAACTGACTGTGAATCAGATAAGAAGTAATGCATGCTGACTTACTTACATACTCATCATCGTCTCATGTATGCATAACATGTATATATATAAACTGCCCGACCATATAGGTGCGGTGTGATAATCAATAACATTAGCCCGCGTCCAGCCCTCCCGCGTCCGGGGTACCATCTCATGCCGCCCACTAGTGGTGTCTGCCCATGCCAACTGGCCATGGTGTATAAGCTGCCCGCCTTAGCGGTGACTGCCCGGCCAACTAGGCGCGGTGTAATATCATCATAACATGCTCATTATAATATGCTCATTACAATATGCTCATCATAACATATGCATAAAGACTTTAAGACAGCCATACTTTATCGAGGTGACGTAAGGTCGTGAACCCTCGATTCCATTATGAACATTTATAAACATTCTGCCTCACCTTCAAGGAATTAGTATATAAGGTGAGTGTAAGCAAGGAATGCCATCATGTCACTACTGAACTCATGACATTGCTCTTATCTCGTATCATTACTCATGATTTTACACTCTTAGCTTTTAGAAACGTAGGAGAGTCGTGAAGAGGAAAGAAAAATCATATCATAGGATTCGTGCCATAGAAAGAAAGGACTAGCCTCACATACCTTTGTCGTTTAGCTAAGCTATCGTTCACTTGTTCTCCTTCAATATCACGTTGCTACCTTCACGAGAGAGTTCGTATTAACGCTAGTTAATCGATTATGAGAACATATCGTTATTTCTAAGAATAATTGGGCAGCATTTCCTTTGTTTCTACTACTTTTCCCATGTTCTATTTCAACTCCCAAGCATTTACAACAACACCTCACAATATCGTATCAACAATCGTCATTCATATACATTGAGCAAAATCCACCATTTTTCTCTATTTTCTCCACATTTATGGTTGTAGTTCGTTATCGCGTTTTCTCATATATAATGATTATTCCCTGGTCTAAACATCATTTACAACATATTCATAATCATGGCACATCAACGTTTATGGTTCCATTCGACTACTATTCAATTATGACACTATTCTCCCATTTAAGACCCATTTTCCATGTCTTTCTACAATTCAAGCATCTTAGCTTTCCAGCACCTTAAACATCATGATAAAGGCATGAAACTTACCTTAGATGGTGGTGAAACAAGCCTAGAGTGGAGTTCTTCCTTTAGCACTAAAACCCTACTTCACCTCTTTTGGAATTTCTTGATTTGGATGAACCTCACTTGAGTTTCACACACTTTGTTTCATGGATTTGGTGTTGTTGATCATTGATTTCCTTGTTATTCTTATGGGTGAAGTGTTTGGATAATTTTCTAGAGGGTTCTTGAGTGGTGTAGATGAGAAAATGAAGTGAAATGAATGAGAAGGGTCCCTTATAGTAATCACAAAAATTTGATTTTTATGAACAGTAGTCGGGATGCACAGTGGTCGTAAACCCCACTTTACGGGCTGTATTCTGGTTTACGGTCCGTCCTTCGCGACCGTATTTAAGCATATCAAAACCAGAAAGGCATGCTGAAGATCATGGCAGTTTACGACTCAGTTTACGAGCCGTATTTCAATTTACGGTCCGTATTCCAAGTCGTTTTTAACCATTTGAAGCATTTGACAGAAAGTTGAAATTTTGGAATGTTGAAGGACGATGGAACTTTACGGTCCGTAAATCACTTTACGGGCCGTATTCCATTTTACGACCACTGGGCTGAAATGAAATTCTGCAACTTTCTTATTTCTAAAGTTCATAAATAGTCATTCCCTACTTAGTAAAACATCGCACACTCATGCCCTTCGTTGGTCTATTTATTGTTGGCTCACGAAAAATTTCCGAGGTGTAACCAAGTCGATGGACCGTCAACACGTCGATGGGTCGTCGACCCGCTCGTCGAACCGCACCGCTGTAACTTTTTAACTCCGCGTATAAACATGTGGTTCACGACTTTATTTCCCATTTTTTCTCCATTCCATATCAGAAAAACCCTAGCATTTTCACTACCAACATTTTCCATCATTATAGTGGTGATTTGGTAAGATCCGAGCCCCGTGAACCCATGCTTGTGAAGAAGAAGGTTGTTTCTAGGGTTTTTCTTGGTTGTGAAGCTTAGGAAGTTGGAGTTGAAGTGATTTTTGGAATTTTAGGCCTCTTAAGGTGTGTAACTGATTTCTACCCCTTGTATTTAAGTTATTTATCAAGGATTTTAGTGGTTTTAAGCAAACAGAGGGTATTTGTGGAAGTGGTAAGTTGATGAAGGTTAAGATAGTAATTTGGGGATATTTTAAGAGATAATTGGGAATAGATTTAAGTATATTTTGATATGTAAGTGTTGTCTTTGTTGTTGTGGTTGATGTTGGACTGAATATGAAGTTGAAGAGTTGTAAGCTTGCAAGGAAATTATTGCTACAATTCGTTAAGCTCTATATGTATTTAAAGATGGTTAGTAAGCGAGGCAAATAATCTAATTAAGGCCTATGTTATCTTAATTGTAGACTTGCAAGTTCGAGAGGTAGAAGCTGGACGATTCGATATACTTCAAGGTATATTAAGGCTATCCTTTCTTTCTTTTGGTATGACCTTATGACACGAGCCGAACAAGTAAGCGAGCTTCCATATTACTATATTCTTAGCAGCACTAGGAGTGCTTCAGTCTTTGATGTTCCTGTATTCCGTCTATGATCGTTCCTTCTATTCATGGGTCTTGAGATTTCTTATATTGATGATGTTAGCTCAAAGAAGGTTTATCGAAGATAGTACGACCTCATGTCACTCCGAGAGTTCTGTGTATTCATTTCATTTATGCATCGCATCCATATTCATATGCACATTGACCCGTGACCAGAAGGTATTATATACGCACTATTATATTATTATATATGGATTGGGCCGTACGTTTCTCGGCACTATCATATTATTATATATGGATCGAGTCGTACGTTCCTCGGCGCTATTATATTATTATATATGGATCGGGCCATAGGTTCCTTAGCGTTATTATATTATTATATATGGATCGGGTTGTACGTTCCACAGCACTATCAGTAAACTATGACCTATATACATACATGAGCATGATTATCATTGAGAGCATGCATATTATGCAGATACACACAGATACTAGTTCATACAAATACATGCAGATAGCCATTTCAGTTTATGAGTTCAGATTTTATTCATGACTCTCATATATATATATATACATATTATTCTTATGCCTTTCATACTCAGCACATTATCCGTACTGACTCCCCGTTGCTCGAGGGGTTGCGTTCATGCCTGCAGGTTCAAGTAGACCGACAGGTGGTCCATCTTAGTAAGAATTCTATCCAGCAGTGGTCAGTGCACTCCATTGATCCGGAGTTACAGTCTATTTTGGTATGCTAGCCCTTTGAGATGTATATATATATGGGTATGACGGGGCCTTGTCTTGTCCTTTCTACAGCTTTCATTCCAGTAGAGGTCTGTAGATAGTTGTATGTATTAGTCAGATGATGTAGCCTTGTCGGCTTCTATTCTTTTGTGTACAGTATATGTAGCAGCCTAGCTGGCTTGCACTGTTCTTTCAGCATGTTTATGTAAATACAGAATGATCAGAGTTCATGATGTCGCCTATTTATGAGATCAGTTTATGCCACTTATGGGCCCTTGATATTCAGTATAGTTCAGATACGTGTTTAGGGGTATTTGGTCACTAGAGGTCAGACACTCATCACGACTCATCGGTTTGGGTCGTGATAGTCTGATTGCCTCTTAGGGCGAATATCATGCATGATTAGTCTTTTCATAAAAACCTTTCTCACACTTGTATGACATAATAGTGCTGCGGAACATGCAGCCCGATATATATATATATATATATATATATATATATATATATATATATATATTGCTGTGGAACGTGCAGCACAATCCATACCCATATATCCCGCGTCCGGGACGATGTCATAATATACCAATCGTGCATGATTAGTCTTTTCATAAAAACCTTTCTCATACTTGTATGACATAATAGTGCTGCGGAACGTGCAGCCCGATATATATATATATATATATATATATATATATATATATATATATATATATATATATATATATATTGTTGTGGAACGTGCAGCCCAATCCATACCCATATATCCCGCGTCCGGGACGATGTCATAATATACCAACTGATCAAGTGGCTATGCGTATATAACGCCTCACCCTTTATATATATATATATATATATATATATATATATATATATATATATATATATATATATATATATCATATAAGTAGCATGCATGAAAGCCCAAATAAACGTTACCACTTTATCGGAGTGACGTAAGGTCGGTAACCTCCGATTATATTATGGAACAATCATCATCGCTAAGTAGCATGCATGAGAACCCAAATAAACGTTACCACTTTATCGGAGTGATGTAAGGTCGGTAACCTCCGATTATATTATGGAACAATCATCATCGCTATGTCTCACCTTGAAGGAACAATGATTATAAGGTGAGATCAACAACAACGAGTAACATCAAGGAACTCATGAAATAAACTTAGTAATCTTACCATAGCATTTAAAATCATAAACTTTGAAACTTCTAGAAACGGAATCATCATCATCATCATCATTTTCATCATGAAAACATAATCATCTTTAGCGTCATAAGAAACTTTAAGAATCATGAATCTCTAGCTTTTGGAAATATGGACATTATGGAAGACATGTATGGATTCACAAGAAAGAAGACATCATTGTCATCATGGTCCTCATAGAAAACATCTTGTCTTTAATATCATAAAAACCCTGAGAATCATGAACTTCTAGCTTTTCGGGAACCAGGACGTTATGGAAGACATGTATGGAGTCATAATATAGGAATCATGCCTTTAGAAAGAAAGGGACTAGCCTTAACATACCTTTTTGTCTCCTACTACTTACGCTTATCCTCCCGAGCTCACAAATCTACATTTGAGAGAATTCATACTATCGTTAGACTTATCGTCGTATACTTATACTAAGCTCTCAAATTAAACTACTTTATATCTTGCCGAAATCGGGCAGTATCTCGCATGTTTATATGCCTAGCCCGAAATCATAATCCAACAACCAATATCAACAGCAACATTATCAATACCAATATGCTCCATAAAACATCCCTCGCGATGTTTTCCAAATTTCTCAACTAACCAACTCATTATACGATTATTTAATAACTTTATCTCTATAAAGAAACCTAAATCATTATCAATAAAGGAAGATTCATACCTTACCTCCTCCAGAACCACAATATCTTCACTTTCCACCTTGCGTTCAAGCCAAGACTCGCTGCAATATGATTTTATAACTGCAACTATACGCTATCTGAACCCGAATCTAGAGATTGAACTTGATTTGGGCTAAAATTTGATGTATGGAAGTTGGGAGAAATTTCCAGAATATTTGAGAGAGTTTTGAGGTACTTTTAAGAAAAATAAGGGGGTAAGCCCCTTTTTATAAGATTCCAGGGTCTGCCTGCACCAACCTAAAATTTGCTCAACGTGCTCGCCCTGAGTTTTCCCTAGCTCCTCTGCGCGTTCGTGCCACCCCAGGCGCGTTCGCGCAGAGTTAATCCCTGCTCTGGCGGCCTGTCTTAAAATGCCCATAACACTTGATTCCAATGTCAGATCGATGCGCGGTTTGTTGCGTTGGAAATTAGACTTCTTGAACTTCATCTTAGGCTTTTTCTCTTCCTCAAAACCCTTCGTATTCCAAGATATTTTCTTTCTCCAAGTTAGACCAAAATTGCCCCTTATAACCATAAGATAAGCGCACATAATCTCGTATATCTTTGGAGGTACCTAAAATGTCCGCAATAAAACCACTAACACCTAGCGAGTCTTAATGTGAAAATCTTATGAGGTGTAACAGTTTTCTTCTATTGCTTTTTACCTGACAAGATTGACTCAGAAGGAGGTTCCTTTCCAGTGGTCTGATGCTTGTGAAGAGAGCTTCCAAAAGCTCAAGACTTTATTGACCACGGCCTCAATTTTGGCATTACCCGTGGAGCGTAAGGATTTCTTAGTTTATTGTGATGCGTCCCGTGTTAGTTTGGGCGTTGTGTTGATGCAAGAGGTCAAGGTCATTGCCTATGCTTCTAGGCAGTTAAAGATCCATGAGAAGAACTAACCTACTCATGATTTGGAGTTGGTAGCGGTAGTCTTCATTTTGAAGATTTGGAGGCACTATCTATATGGGGTCCATGGTGAGGTGTACACCAATCATGGCAGCCTTCAGCACGTGTTCAGTCAGAGGGATCTCAATTCTAGACAATGTAGGCGGGTGGAACTACTGAAGGATTATGATATCACTATACCGTACCATCCAGGTAAAGCTAATGTAGTAGTTGATGCATTGAGCTGGAAGGCAGTGAGTATGGGAAGTTTAGCTTGGTTGGTTGCTTCGGAGCGTCCTTTAGCCATGGAGATCAGACTCTGGCCAATATTCTTTTGCGTCTTGATATTTTAGATACGGGAAGAGTTTTAGCTCGTGTTGAGGCAAGGTCGTCTCTTTTGGAGCAGATCAGAGCTCGGTAGTTTGATGATGCTAAGTTATGTAAGCTCCATGATATGGTTTTGAGAGGTGAGGCCAAGGAGGTCGTGCTTGATGATGAGGGGATTTTGAGGATCAAGGGACGTTTGTGCGTTCCTTATGTGGGTGTTCTGATTCGATTGATATTGGAAGAAGATCATAGCTTCAGGAATTCTATTCATTCAGGGGCGACTAAGATGTATCGTGATTTGAGACAGCACTACTGATGGGGTCGGATGAAGAGAGATATTGCAGATTTTATTGCTCGGTGTGGGAATTTCCAGCAAGTCAAGTACGAGCACCAGAGACCTGGTGATGTGCTTTAGAGGATGCCCATTCCTGAGTAAAAGTGGGAGAGGATAGCCATGGATTTTGTTGTGGGTCTTTTGAAGACGCTGGGAAAGTTCGATTCAATTTGGGTTATTGTTGACCAATTGACTAAGTCTGCTCATTTCATCCCAGTTCAGATTACTTATAATGCAGAAAGGCCAGGATTTACATCCGTGACATAGTGTGATTGCACGAGGTTCCTATTTCCCTCATTTTCGATCAAGATACTCAGTTTACCTCCAAATTCTGGAGGATGTTGCAGGCATAGTTGGGTATTCAGTTAGACCTTAGCACCGCATTTTATCCTCAGACTGATGGTCAGTCCAAGCGGGCTATTCAGGTGCTTGAGGATATGTGAAGAGTCTGTTTTATTGGTTTTGGTGGTTATTGGGACCAGTTCTTACCCTTAGCAGAGTTTACGTACAACAATAGCTACAATTCGAGTATTGATATGGCACCATTTGAGGATTTATATGGTAGGAGGTTTCATTCTCCTATTGGGTGGTTTGATGTTTTTGAGGTTCGACCTTGGGGTACAGATTTGCTGAGGGAGTCTTTGGACAAGGTGAAGCTTATTCAAGAAAAGCTTCCGGCAGCTTAGAGTCGACAAAAGATATATATAGACCTGAAGGTCTGGGATCTAGAGTTCATGGAGGGTGAGCAGGTTCTTCTGAAGATTTCACCCATGAAGGGTGTTATGCGATTTGGGAAGAGGGGCAAGTTGAACCCGAGGTACATTGGTCCATTCGAGATTCTTCGTCATGTTGGTGATGTTGCTTATGAATTAGCCTTGCCACCAGGCCGGTCAGGTATTCATCTGGTATTCCATGTTTCTATGCTGAAGAGGTACCATTCAGATAGGCCTTATATCGTTGGGATTATGTGTTGCTTGATGATAATCTGTCCTACGAGGAGGAGCCTATTACGTTCTTAGATAGGTAGGTTTGAAAGTTGAGGTCTAAAGAGATAGCTTCTGTTAAGGTGCAGTGGAAGCATCGTCTTATTAAGGAGGCCACATGGAAGATCGAGCCCGATATGCATTCCAGATATCCCTAGTTGCTTGCTGACTCGGGTACTTTCCCCTATTGTTTTTCATGTCGCTCCAGGACGAGTGATTGTTTACTTGGTATCTGATGTAACGACCCGTTTGGTCGTTATAGAATTTTTTTACCCATTTACCCCTGTAGACCCTTCCCCAAGCCCTATTAGTACGATTTTGAACTGCGGGGACGGGTGGCACGGTCCCCGAGGTGATTGGGCGAGATTTATGATGACTTGTGTGAAATAGAGCCTTAAAGTGAAAAATATTTGACCAATAGTTGACTTTGGGGAAAACGAGCCTTATTCAGAAATCTATTGATTCCGAGATGTCTAGATGGTCGATTATGACTCAGTGGGATGTTCAGTTCAGTTCCCGAGGCACTCGAGAGCATTTTGAGTTATTGGTTGGAAAGTTGGTCTTAGGCCATTGGGTGTTGACCCAATCAAATAGACCTCCGTTGGGAATTTCGAGACCATGAATGAGTCCATAGCATATTTTTATGTATGATTGCATGTTTGGTTTGTATCTGGGAGGTCTTGGATGATTGTCGGATTTTGGGATTGAGTTAATGAAAACCCAGGATTATTCTGGTGTCCGCCATAGCGGAACCATGTGCACGGTAGCGGTCCCGCTGTAGCGAGGACTAGCCGCTACGGCGAGTATCGGGAACGGGATGGCCCCAAATATGATGAGTGGGTATAGACGCGCACGTTAGTCAACATCAGCATGAGGCGTGTCCTCTCCAATCGGATGCTGCATGTCTGTGAGGCGCAAGTGAGCATAAAGGGCCGACAACAAAAGCCGACTCTGGCCGGAAATATGATCATCCAGAGCCGCGAAACCGGTGAGCCTAGTCAACTCATCCAGTAAGGTGGCAGCACAGGAGGCTCCTCAATATATAATGGGCGTCCATCAACTTGTAGCCCATAAATGACCTTCACATCCTGAAGGGTAATAGTAGCCTCACCGGTGCGGAGATGAAATGTGTGCGTCTCCGGTCGCCACCTCTCAATCAATGCTGTCACTAGCGACCTATCGTGCTGTACCCGACCAACTTCGACGCACCGGTAGATACCGCCCCGACATAGTATATCCAGGACAAGAGGATGTGGGGGGCAAGCAGCTAAGATCTCCCATGCTGAGTCCCCTAACTGGGTACGGACCTGAGCCTCAGGCTGCAGGTCGGATGTCCATGTATGTTGCGACCTATGCTCGGGCTGAAGATACAGTAACTCTCGATCGAAGGGCCCCGGATCAAGAGGGTGGTGATCCATCGATTTTACGCATTTTAAATCAATCATTAACAAATAGTATTAGTTATGTAATCTTTTATCGAAAATTTTATTAAGGATTGTGATGACCCATCTGTTTTACGTATTTTAAATCAATCATTAACAAGTAGTATTAGTTATGTAATCTTTTATCGAAAATTTTATTAAGGATTGTGGTGACCCATCTGTTTTACGTATTTTAAATCAATCATTAACAAGTAATATTACTTATGTAATCTTTTATCGAAAATTATATTAAGGGTTTTCAATCCTAAGCTACGGGTTACGAATCCTAAACTAAGGGTTTTCAATCCTAAAATAAAAAGATTAAAAATTAATAAGTCAAATAATTAACAATTAGTATAAATAATTAATAAATAAGCAAACAATTAGTATAAATAATTAATAAATAAACAATTAACTAACTAATCAAATAATTAACAAGTTATTATCATATATTTAATAAATAAATAATTAAGTAACTAATCAAAAAAAATAATAAATTATTATCGTATATTTAACAAATAAACAATTAATTAGCTAATGAAACAATTAAGAAATTATTAGCAAATAAACAATTGGCTTAACAAAAACTAAATAAATAATTAGCTAGTCTAACAATTGAAATAGCTAGTCTAACAATTAATAAATACTTAAGTCGCTAATCGAACAATTAACAAATACTAAATAAACAATTAATAAATAATTAACTAATTAACAATAGATAAACAAATTTTAAAAAAAAATGAAAAAATGGGCAGTCCCAACAGTGCATACGGACTGCCCAAAAACGCACAAAAAAAATGCGCAAAACACGAAATCCACCACAGTTACACAATTACCATGCTTAGGGTAATAATATATTTAGCAATGTAATAAAAAATTCGTAGTGAAATACCTAGATTGAAGGTTTTTTTGAGTTTTAAAAATGACCTCTACGCCACTCTATTCCAAAATCTAACCTTAGAAACTTGTTCTTACACTTCAATATACCAAGAATATTGACTTTTGGGTTGAAAAACAATACCAAAAAGACGTTTTGGGGGGGGGGGGGGGGGGTTGGGGACCAATGAGATGGCGGTTTAATGGCGGGTTCACTGGTGGGGTTGGAGTGAAACGGGTCGCTGGTGGGGAAGGAGGGCCGAGTTTTGTTGGCATCTTTCACGCACGAATTTAGTGCGTGAAAGGTCAAACTTTATTTTTTGCAGTTTAGTACTTTCACGCACTAAATTAGTGCGTGAAACCTATATATGTGTTTTTTTTTTTTTTTTGTTAGTTTGGTTCAACTTTTTTTTTTTTTGTGCTACAAAAGTCGCGGACTCATACTACATACCAAACGACACCTAAGAGTAATGTCAAAATATAATCCCAAGACCCTCACTGGAGGGAAAGTGTGGAAAAACTATAAATCCTTCTAAAAATGGGAGGGGGAAAAAAGAAAAAAAAAGTAATAAAAATGTAGTGCAGGGATTGTGTGCCGCAGCGCTCGACTTTTGCTCACTACAACACTTCCTCACTGCCTAGGGCTACCAACCAATGTTGTTGAAGTGATTCAGTGCCCAACTTCGATCGTTGTGACGTCAGTTGTTGTTTCCCATAAAATATTTAAATTATACCCAATTTTAAATTACTTCTGACTTGCTCCAATCCACCATACTACCTTCATTATGTGACATTATTAATACATTTGGAATGCCTTAACATTTTAGACTTGTAATTAGTGTGGTTAAGATTTAAAAATTCACAGGACTTTATAGAAATTTCGATATGTATCTACTGAAATTGCTTCTTGCATGGTTGTATTGTAGGGCTATAAAGATCGTATAGTCGATTATACAGTCAAACCTCCAGCATTGTTGGGTTCGAAATTTTTTAGCTATTTTAGAGAATTGCTGTTATACACATATAACATTGACATTTAAATAATATTTTGCTGTTATATGCAAAAAAAGATGCATAAAATCTAATTTTTCATTTTTAATTGCTAAATTCTAAGCTTAATCACACTTAGTATAATGAAGGAAAATCTTTTAATGATGACAATATATATATATATTCATATGATATTTTTTGTCATAAATATTGTATTAAATGATCAAATATTTGGTCAAAATCTCTACACTTATTATTGTTAATCAAGATATTCTATTTTTATAAAGATGGTTAATTATTATATTACCAAAAAAAGAAGATAACTGTTATATGAGAGGGGGGGGGGGGGGGTAGGGTAATTTTACAAAGAGCGTACTATTATAAAAGTGATTGTTGCTGTTATAAAGAAGTAAAATATAACATAAAAAATCGGTTCCAAAAAAATTTAGTTGCTATAGAGAGGTGTTGTTATATGCGGATGTCATTATAGAGTGGTTTGACTGTATATATAAAAAATTGAATGTTTTATAGCTAAATTTTACTTGTGATCGAACAAACATGAAACTTAGAGAATAGAGACTCTCTATTGATTCTTGCTGCAATCAATCAATCTAGGTAAGTAATTTAATTGAGTTTTCTTTGGTATACTTTTATTTATTTACACTTTCAAACAATGTTATACACATTTATACAAGGCAGACATTATGTATATTGGTGTATAAAAGTGTATAATAGTGTATACGAGGTGTTTATACACCTCCATATACACTGTTATACAATATTATATAGTATAAACAAAATCCTATTTCGTCTTCCTCCTTGAGCCTTGTTACTCCCAAACGTATACGCAAATATACGCAGTCGTACAAATAATAAAGTGATTGAGAATCGAGTGTCTAACCCACAGAGACTTGTGATTAACTATATACTAAATTAAACAATCTTAATTATCTATACAAGAAGTAAACCCGAAAATTGTGAGTCTAAACTAACTATAATAAAAAGAAAACAAATAATGAACTTCAACCAAGAAAGAACGAATTTTTATCGGAGAAGAGAAAGATATAGGACTATAACCACTAACAATCCAGTTGAGTCCTCTAATCGTTACATCTATTGATTTCCCTGAGTTACTAATTGTCGGGTTAATATTAACTTTACGAGTATCTCTCGGATTGTTCACAAGTCTATTCAAACAACTTCTAATGCCAATATTTCTATGGTCATCAAAAAATAGCAAGAACGCATTTAAATCTTTGTATTCAACTACGTGAGCTTAAAGGGTATATTTTTATCCTCATTAGCGAAACAATCCCCTATATAGAGGTCACGAATATGCTGTACTTATTCTTATTACGCACGCAATTCCCTTCTCAAGTCCAATTAACGTGCCATAGATAGTGTTCAACTATTTTGTCAAATAATCAAACAATTAAGACCAAGAATAAATAAATAACCAAAAATGGAAAACCAATAGATATAAACGATAATCAAACATCAACTTTATGTTTGAGCCAAAACCCTAGAACTAAAGAGTTTAGCCTCACGTAGACATGGAGGAAAAACAACAAATCATCCGAATAAAAACATAAAAATGAGTATTGCAGAGGAGAAAAGTTAAAACCCAATTCTCTAGCATTCACATCAGCTCCAAGCTCTCTCTAGGTCATAGGTTTGATCTCCCCTCTCAAAAACGAGTTTATAATGTTTTTATACTGTGTGCAAACAGGTTTGGACCAAATTACCCTTAAAAATCCAAAACGGAAATTTCAGCTGAGAATTGGCCTGGCGCGACGCGAGGTGCTGTGCCTGGCGCACAGCAAAATTTCCAGGAAACAACTTTTCCCACCAACTTTATTGTGTTGAAATCCCTTCAGTTGCGAAATTGCCTCATTTGTCTTAGATCACTTTGATGCCACGTAGTTAATGTTGCCTCTTTTCACGTTGCTGCCATATATCGTTTGCTTTTTTCCTTTCTTTCTTTCTCATCATGAGCTAATTATTAGCCCTATTAGCCCATTCGTTTATGTTTCCCTCTTCTTTGTTCCCTTTTATTCTTTTAACACTTTTCATTCAATTTTGCTTCAAATTTCTTCATTCTCGTGCCGTTTTATTTTTATACAGTAAAATTACAATATTAAGCACAACACATGATAATTAATACACAAAAGACAATTAGAAATACTAAAATGTGAGACAAATAATGACTAAATATATGTAATTTTGACCTAATTAACATTAAACCTTTTATGAAATTTAACTCAAATCTACTCCAAATCACTTCTCAGTTACGTTTCGAGCTCATCTTGATGTTTCCAATGATCGGATCAACATTCAACCTAAACAACTAACAAAAAAAAAAAATTACTTGTGTTTTTGGCTTTTAGGTATGTACATTGATGCTATTTGATTTTGGTGTTACTCATTGTGCAAAGAAATTTTTTATTCCAGCTACTACAATTCTCGAATTTACCTACTTAGGACCAAATTAACGCCTACGAGTTTTCATCTTGAAATCGCACTTGAAAACTTCTATCCCAAAGACGGTTAGCTACTAGTTGGTACCTCTCTTTTTTGTTAATTTTAATTAAAAAGTATTATAACCTCTGTAATGTACTACTAGGTAGTTCTATAGATGCAAATCATAGAGAATTAATTGCCTGACCATAAACAAAGGGAGCAGTTGATTATTGACCAATGCCTGAAGTGACAACGCCATTTGGAGGAACTAAGGAAAATGACAGGGTTATTCGCACAAATGTCCCTATTTCGGGGTGGTATTTAATTTTTGCCTTTCAGCACTTAGGCGCGACATAAATTAAATTTCGGCCGGCATAGTTAGAGTTTAGCTTCGACATTTGTATTTTATCATCCCACAAGTTATGCGACAAGACAAAACTTTCAACATTCAACATAATCTGGAAAAAAAAATATAAGTTTAGATTTTGCTCGGCATAGTTAGCGTTAAGCTTCGGCATATGTATCATCACAGCCACACAAGTTATGCCGGAAAAGGCAAAACTTTCAACGCTCAACTAATCTGAAAAGTACTACACAACTTATGTTGCATAGCTTAATAAATTCCTACAGAACTTGTGCGAAGCGAGGCAAAAGTTCAATTTCCGAAGACAAAAATGTAAATGAACATATGCCGAGAGAAGCATATCTGGATGTTTTCATTAAATAAGCAACAGGGCCAAAAATTAACGATCAATCCATATGAAGGGCAATACAACAACAATATACCCAGCATAATTTCATAAATGGAGTCTGGAAAGGATATGATGTACGCAGACCTTCCTCTACCTTCGTGGGATAGAGTGGCTGTTTCAGAATGAATGGCAAACAACTGACAGGCTTGCTTCTTGCCCTACAACCTCTAAAGTTCCCAAGTTCTTATAGGTCTCTATCGTCTAAAAAGTAAAATTTACTTGGCATAGCTTACATTATTACCTATTTATGGAACATAGCTAAGCTTTATAATAATTATATTTAGTAGCTAAAATATAACATATTTACTTCCTATAGCTATCACTTTTTTACCACTCATCTGATAACTTCCTACACCCTAAATTTAAGCAAAAAAAAAGGTCCCTCTCTCCTATCCCCCTAAATACACGCCATTATGCCTAATATCCCTTAATTTCCTCCAATTTCAAATCAGTTTTACAATAGTTCAACTTCCTTGTTTATCTCTAATTAACTACTCATTAATTTCACTCATAATTCAAATCTATTTCCCAAAAAAAGTAAGATTTTATACTGATTTTTACGTTTCACCGTGTATTTAACTTATATTTTTATTTTTATTTTTGTTTGAATCAGCAATGCAACTCTAAATAATTTATTATCACTATTTGTTCTTGGTTGTTTTTTGTTAGATTCAAGTGAAATGGCTAAGAAAGCTTCTACTCCGATGAGGACTAGAGGTATAGAACCCGAATTTTCAATTCCTAATGTTTTGGATTGATATTTTAATAGTTGTTTTTCATATATATTTTGGCTATATTTTTAATTGTATTTTGATTATTATGTTCAATATTACTTATTCTGGTTTTTGTTGACTGTATTTCAGATATATTTTTCATATATTTTGACTATATTTAGAAAAATTTCAGAAAATAAAAAAAGTTGCAGTGAAAACGTTGCTACCTCAATTATGACTATATTTTGGATATATGTTTTAATTGTATTTTGATTATTATGTTCAATATTACTTATTCTGGTTTTTGTTGACTATATTTCAGATATATCCTGAGTGTCAAGATGCTATTGTTGTACTAATTCACAGCAGGAGACTATGCAACATCTCTTTTTAACAAGTAAGTTTGCAACAGATGTGTGGAATTTTTTGAAGCAGGCAGTGGGAATTCAAATGAATCTCATTCAGATCCATCAAGTTATCAGAACTTGGTGGAAGATTAAGTGTGCAGAGAAATTCAGACCTATCCTACATGTTGTGCCTGCTATGATCACATAGGAGTTGTGGAAGAGAAGAAACACTATTAAACATGGAGGACGGGTGAGTTTCAATAAAGTTATTCATGAGATAAATAGGAACTTGTACTACTTAACAAAAAGCAGATATCCATGGTTGAAAAACATTCCGTTTCTTTGGCCTGAACTGGTGGTATTTCTTGAAGGATATAAACCTATTTTGATTTCTAAGATTGTCTACTGGAGGTTGCCTTATGAGAGATGGTATAAATGTAATACTGATGGAACATCAAAGGGCAACCCTGGTCCTAGTTCTTATGGTTTTTGTGTAAGAGATTGGCATGGAGATTTGATATATGCAGAATGCAAGGAATTGGGACTTAATTCTAATGTGGTTGCAGAGGCAAGAGCAATGATGGAGGGTTTGGTATATTGTGTAAATCATGAATTTCACCCACTGGTTTTGGAAACGGACTCCTTACTAATGAAGAATGTGGTTGATGGAATATGTGAGATACCATGGTGTATTATCACAGAGGTGGAGAGAATTAGAAGAATGAAGGCTGAATTCAATGTACTAATATATCATGTATACATGGAGGGGAATACATTGGCAGATTTTTTAACTAACCTAGCTTTTGATTTTGCAGGTACAATAAGCTTTAATTCATTTACTGATTTACCTAGTGCAGGAAGGAAGATCCTACATTTGGATAAACATCAAGTCCCAAACCTCAGGATTAGGAATGTTAAGAACTTAAGAGGCATTGATGTACTTTGACTCTGTGACACAAATATTGATAAAACTTCTAATGGTGGTATCAACTTTGGCTCATCCCATTGAAGTTGAGTCAATAAATGTGCAGCAGCAAAAGTACAGTCATTACAAGAGTAAGATGGGAATGTCACTGAGATATTTAACTCTTTAGTTTATTGGGTATGTGGGTCACTACCAAGCTACTACTTTGGATCTGAAATTAACCATCTGGGTTAAATGGAGGAGACTTAGTTGTAGCTAGTAACAAACATATTCTAGCTAAATTGAGTTAAATCAGTGTATTTTCAAAGATGTTTCTTTTCAATCGCAAGTTGAGGACTACAATCCACCTAACTGATTAGGATTATAGAGATCGTTTGCAGCACAAATCCCAACACTTATAACAGATCAATAATCTCCAAGAATATAACAGGTCATTTCCATCACATTGGAGAATACAGTAGAAGATAGCGGACATAGCATGCGTTTTCTCACTCAGATGAAGGAAATTAAAGTTTGGGAGCACCTCTTACCTGAAGGAAGACGATCTGTTTGTTCTGAGGTTATAACTCCTTGGATATGGATTTGCTGCACCGGTGAGAGCTTGGGTGCGAAGATGACGTAAATCCAAATCGGAAAACCAGATCGCTCAGCCGTGGTGAAAGTGCAATGCCTTTTACTCCGGTGAAGCCACTCAATCTAGAACTTTCCTAATTTGTGTGAGAGGAGAGAGTATATGTCAACTACTATTTGTTTTTGTTGAACTTCATTTGGGCTGGACTTGTTCCAGCTATTCTTAAAAAATATATATATATTCATATATTTTGACTATATTTTTCAAAATTTTAGAAAAATCAAAAAAATAAAAAGTTGCAGTGAAAACGTTGTCAGCTCAATTATGAACTCAACTTGAATTCGATATTTCAACAGATGAATTCAAATATATATTCGTCGTTTAAAACGAGCTCTGTTCACTGGTTTGATATTGTTATTTTTCAAAGTTTTTTGATGAACTAGCTTTTAAACCTTTTTTTTTTGTTAAAAATATGAATGTACTTTTTGAATTCAATTTTTTTTGAATTTTTTAGCTGTTTGAATGAGATATGAGATCAGATATGGAATGAGAGGATATTTGCGTGAATCGGGGAACATTAAAAACTGATTTTAATTTAAATTGGAATAGATTTTGTTTCCATAAATATAGCACTTTCAGTTTTCTCAGCGTGTATATTTCCGTTATATTTATCCTATATTTAAGTCGACGCATCTACTAGCTAAATATAGGTCCTCCAGCTACGAATTGTAAATGTAAAACATGTAGTTATAAATTGTTAGAAGGAGCTAAAAGGTAGCTGTTTGTGAAAAACGTTGGGTTAAGGAATGAAAATACAAAGTGGGCCAAATTAGGTAAGAAGATAAAACATGGGTCAATTTTGGTAACATTATTATCCCAATTGATAGAAATAGTAACTTTTTCTTCAAAATATCTGTTTTATTTTCTTCAGTTCTGTGTCCAACCAAATTATGACGGATAATTGAAACTGGATGAATAATGTGTTTGGAAATCATTTGTCATTATTTTTCTTCTTCTACCTGAAAATTTTCGACCGAGTATAAAAATAGAAAAATAAAAAGCTGGACAAGTGGACATATGATATGACCTTCGAAAGGAGATGGAAAATTAACAAATGTGACCTTCTCTGTTCAACTTTACAAACTTGCAAGATGTAATTGGTTAGGACATCGTTAATCCTCGGGTTAAACCTAGTTGATGTTTTAAGTTCAAAACCAGTACTGCCTGAAAGAATGCATGTTTCTGAATTCTGATATCGTGATTGGTGTATATTTGTTAATTCATTGTAATATTACCTCAGTTAAAACTTGCCATCATTCGTCTTTTTCCTAACAAATAATTTGGTTACCTTAGATGCAATAGATAAACAGTGAGCTACTATCAAATATTTACAATGATCAAGGCCAATAAGTTGGTCTATCTTATTGCCTCTGCCAGTCCGCAGATTATTAACGCCTCCATATAGCTATTTCTCATATTTTTGTAATTAATTAGGTGACACATACAGAACAATAAGGGGAAATTTTCAAAAATATACAACTTTTGAAAATTATTACACCACGTAGCCCAATATACAATATTAGACAACATTATACCTAGGGGCAAAAAGCATTATACATAATGTATCAACCTCGTATAAAGTGTATAATAGTGTACAAAAGGTGTTTGTACACAACTATGAGCTAAATCAGTAACAAACTCAAAGTATGGGGCTACATGGTGTAAATATTTTCAAAAATAGACAGCGTAATTTCCCCAAATTATCCACGGGAATGTCATTGTCAAGCTATATTGCTTTCAAATTTTATACAAAATCCAGTCTCAAAGGTGCTCATTTTTACCAGCTTCAAACTTGAAACGGAAGAAATATCCATTGGGAGAAGAAAACTTTCCAGTTAAAAGACGTGAAATATCCTACAGAGTAGGGTACAAGGTTGCTACTTTGAATCCCAAAAGGATGATCAAGCTTATGTCCACATTGTGTAATACTGTCAATCAATTACAAAAACTTGGAAACAAATGCTGCCAGACAAATAAAAAACGCCTAAATACATGTCCCTCAAGCAAATATTTAATCTTCCCTTAAAAACTGGGTAATTTGGGTGATCAGTAGAGGACCCATATCAAGATAGAGGAGATTTAACCATCATGCCTGATCATTGGACCAACTTGAGACCTATTTGCCTCTTCTTTTTACTTTTCTTCACCATCAGAGAGGATGTGTAGACAAAGCAATAATTGCTTCCATCTAATTAGCTCACTGCATGTCGGAAAAAAAAAAAAAAAAAGGAAAGAGCTTTGTTTGGCTGACCTTCCTGAGAACGAATGCCTCTTTTCTCTTTCTCAAGTATACAACAAATAAGTGGGATGAGAGTTTCTTACAGCTACTGCAAGCTTATTAAATTACATTGGCATACATCTCTGGCTTTGCCACCTGTCACCTGCTCATTATTGGCACTAAGGGACCTCCTTCCAGTACCGAATGGATCGGTCAATCCCACAAGACACAAATGTAGCTTCTACAGGGGAATGCACAAGCCAACGGGGTGCACCAATATGGTTGGAGGGCCATCTAGCCACTTTTTCTGTCGTCAGAGCATCCCATGCAACAATCTGTGACCAACATCCTATTAATCTCTCTAATTTTACCTGTGTACGTATTAAAGAAAGACAAACTTACCTCATTGAGAGATTCATCAATTGATAATACAAATTCTTCTGTATCATTGAAAACAGCCTGCATCGAAAGCATTTTTCAACTGTCAAATGTCAACAAGAATATGAGAGCAATACATTCCCACATATGTGGAAATCAAGGCTCATAATCTAAACAAAACAAGAAAACACTTTTGAAAGTGGTGCATATATAAAAATAATATAGCCTAATTACAGAAGATGAACACGAAGATATAGGAAATCCACATGGGGAAGTTATCTCTGACTATCACATCTCAAAAATCACCTGAACATCCATCAAAAAATTAACATAATTTTCCAGGTTGGTACATAGTTCGCGAAAAACTATTCTTTGATTTCCACGTGATAGATGAATAGTGAATTGAGACGAGTTTAAATGGCGTACATGGATATTGAAGATTCAAATGGACGGCCCCGACTAGCTTGGGATTGAAGTTGAAGCGTAGCCATTTTTTTTAAAACGGAGGATTGAAGCGTAGCCGTTGTTGTTGTACTTTAAATGTATTAGCTTCTAAATTTTTAGATGCAATTCCACAATGACCATGACAGCTGCGGCATATCTAACAAGCAGTTTGGAATCCAAGTAGAAGCTTCACAAGAATGATAAACCAAAGCCAGCATTCATGGTATATGATGACATGTATTGCATATTCAATAATGGCAAGCAGGCGATATTTCATAAATATGCAACTCCAATTCTTTGCTTCTGTTTAAGCCTATATCTGCTCAACTATACACGGAGCAGCCAAATTAAGCTTTGCTTTTCTTTTTCTTTTTTTTTTTAATCAAAAAAAAAAAAAATTGTGACAAGAAACATGAACTCTTCAAAGCAAGCTGTGTGACCCTGACATACCTGGCAGCGCAACTGTGTATGTGTAGCTCCAAGATATTGTTTGACCAATCTTCCTGTGCCAACTTCCCAAAGCTTCACCGAAGAGTCTTTTCCCGAGGATAGAATATACCTAGGAAATGTTTGAAATAAACAAGCTTGAGTAGGCATCTAAAGCCCTATAAACTATCAAGAATATCTCACATAGAAAGTAAAGCAAGTTCCACATGGCAATAAGAAATAAAACCTGAGGTCAAGTAGACCACATAGGGTCACAAATAAAAATTCGACACAAAAGATGAACATCATTCTTTTTGTTCAAGTGCATGAGCAGTACAATAGATAAACTTGGTAATCAAGCAGGCAATACTTTACTGGAACTGCTTTGTGACAAAACGTGATGAGAATAGAATATTCTCATTGGCAGCTCCTTTTCACAAGTTTCCACCCTCTACACAATGTTAAGAAGAAAAAAGAACCCGCTTCATTTCTAGGCTGTGGTTCAAGTGGAATAAACCTCTTTCTCCAGTTGAAGAAAAGGTTCCTGGTCCTAGCTTGTAAGCTGTATGTAACCATAAGGGATCTCTAACCTTTCATCCTTTGAAAAATTTGCACTTGTGGCCTCCGCCGCTCCATGTGCACCATCTATGGATCGGACACAGCTAGCAGTTACCCCATCCCATAGCCGAATTGCACCATTTTTGGAAGCAGTTACATACAATCCGCCAGTACATGAATACCTAACCTGCAAGGAAGTATAATGGTGAGTAAAGAATCCTCCGACCAAAGAATGCTAGATACCAATTTTACCTGATTAATAGCACCATTGACACCCATCTCTTGGAAATTTGGTGGCAGGTAGCATTTGAAAGTGTTGATGTCATATAGATGAGGAATTGAATGATCAGTTCCTGTAACAACCAACATTATCATGAGAAAATCTAGCCAATCGGCAAGTGCAAATCGTGTTCAATACTGCTGCTGCTTCACCTGAATGAGTTAGCAGATAATGATAGAGGGAAATATAGGAATAGATAATCTTATGAGTACAGAATCAAAAAATAGGTTAGAGATTAGATGCCAGTTTTAAGAAGAAAGCTTGCCATCCACTGTGGTGGGAATTACCATTAACAGTTTTAGTACTTCATATCAAGTAGTTACCAACACCTTATGATCCATATTTCCTCTTAGTTGAAGTTGAGATCAATCACCAACGAGCTGCCTCTCCAAAGCTCCATTTCTCCCTTAAGATTTAGAAACCAACATCACATGTTGATTCAGTCAACCAGGTATCAATATCATAGATTGAAGGCTTTTGTTTCTAACTGCCTTTAACATTTGGTTTACTTTTCACTTTGGAGATGATGTAAATGATATTTTGGATTTCACAGGCTCCATACATTTGCAACAGGGATGGCTTTTACTCGTTTTGTTACTAATATCACTCCCTTAGTGCTGAATTTGTGAATAATACAAAGTTACATTTATTTGTTCAGCGGTGAATAATACAAAAATTACTAACTTAACCAAAAAGTAATCTAAAAATCTAGTTAGAAGTTAGACGTAACTGCACAGAATGGATTAGCACATACACAAAGAACATATTGCATTACGAGATTTGATCACCAATACCGAAAAGATGGACAAGAAGATTTTTACACTTCAGAGCATAGGCATGCATTGCTTTTTTTGTTATGGTAGAAACCTGTGCAAGTATGATTTCCCTATTTCTCCAGTATTTTGGACAAAAGATTGTAGATAATTTCAGGGATAAAAAGTTGTCCGACATAGCATCATTCAGCTTTAAGTTCACCTAACTAGTAACAGCAGCCCACAAACCAGCATCTAACTAAAAAGAAATTTACTTGCCTGCCAGAAGAAAGTCCCCGGAAGGATGGAATGACACCGACCTTACATTATGTGTATCCTGTTGAAACATTTAATCCAATCCCATAGAATAGTTAGTATATTTTCGAAACTAAATCCAAGCTTTATGCTTGGTTTCAAAATATAAAAAAAATTGAGTGACCTGAATCACTCTAAATGCTCTCTTTGCTACCGTTTTGGAAAAATCAAAGAACCTGAAAACAGCCAAAGGAAAGGAGTATTTAGATCATATTCCAATGACAAACATATTAGGCAACTTCCCAGTAAATCTTACTTGATGGTGCGGTCTTTTGCTCCAGATATGAGTACAGCATTTTGCGGATGAAAGTCCAAGTCATTTATTGGCTGCAGTTATGCATAACTTTTGGGTAAGAAACAGGGAAAATCCTGAGATAGTCACAACTAAGAAACTGAGATTCATAGGAATAGAGAGAGAAAAGAGGTGCCATCAATAATTAAAAGGAAGCACACCATCACATCGCCAGACACAATTTGATAAAAGAGATATGCTCCCCTTTTTATTTCTTCTTAGCATTTTAATGAGACTACCTCACACAAAGTAGGGATAAGGTCCGCGTACACCCCACTTGTGGGATCACACTGGGCATGCTGTTGTTGTTGTTGTTAGCATTTTAATGAGAGGAGCGTCTACAGGCAAACATCATACAAACAAGTCCAGTTAACTTTAGTTTTGTTAAAAGTAAGCCAGTAAACTTCTTACTGAAATAGTGGATAATGAGAGATGTTTTGAGCCAATGTTCAAATTAACCAACCTAAAAAAGTTAATACCAGGACAACTGAATCAAGAAATGTAAGTATCACACGATCAAGATCTTACTTGTTGATGATCATAAAAAGTCCGTATAACAGGCCTCACTGGGCCATCCCTTGCGTCTGGCTGCATCATTTGCTTGACTTTTGCAATCTGCACAAGTTAATGCTTTTGTTTTAGAAGTAGGGAATGAAAGTTAAGAGTTCTAAAGAAATGATACAATACCTCAAACAATTTAATCGATGTGTCCGCGCTTCCAGTAGCAAGAAATCTTCCATCAGGACTGAATCTGGCACACCTTGCAACATTCTAAAAGAAAATTCTTGCGTTAAAACGTAATGCAGGAAATCGGCAATAGAATAAAGATGAGAGCTCAAAACAACCTACAGCTTTGTTTAAGATACAACCTTGTGCTCGGAAATATGTCGTGACTCATGCTTTGGGATATTTTTTGATGGCCCTTTTGTATCGTTCACGCTACTGTTGCAAAGCAAAACTGGATTATCAACAACACAACAACAACAACAACCCAGTGAAATCCCACATCGTGGGGTCTGGGGAGGGTAGAGTGTACGCAGACCTTACTCCTACCAAGGTAGGACGGCTGTTTCCGAAAGACCCTCGGCTCAAGAAAAGCAAAAAAAAAGCATAAAAAAGGTCAGATAAGGCTAAGAGATTCAAAGCGATATGGAAATGAAATAATATAAAATAAAATAATGCAAGCGACACAGATACCACAGGATAATCAAAGCACAGGAAATAGCAGATAATAGCATATATCGGAGCACAAGAAATTATATTGCGATACTGCGCCTACTAATAAGAACGGATAACGAGACTATCTACTAGCCTTCTACCCTAATTTGGGTCCTCCAAACCCTCCTATCTAAGGTCATGTCCTCGGTAAGCTGTAATTGCGCCATATCGTGTCTAATTACCTCTCCCCAATACTTCTTCGGCCTACCCCTACCTCGTCTGAAACCATCCATGGCCAACCTCTCAAACCTCCGCACTGGGGCATCTGTGTCTCTCCTCTTAACATGCCCAAACCATCTCAATCTCGCTTCTCGCATCTTGTCTTCCACCGAGGCCACCCCCACCTTATCCCGAATATCCTCATTCCTAATCCTGTCGCTCCTGGTGTGGCCACACATCCATCTCAACATTCTCATCTCGGCAACTTTCATCTTTTGAACGTGAGAGATCTTAACTGGCCAGCACTCCGCCCCATACAACATAGTCGGTCTAACCACCGCTTTGTAGAACTTGCCCTTAAGTTTTGGTGGCACCTTCTTGTCACATAGCACTCCGGAAGCAAGCCTCCATTTCATCCACCCTGCCCCAATACGATGTGTGACATCATCGTCGATCTCCCCGCTGCCTTGCACAATAGACCCAAGGTACTTAAAACTACTTTTCTTCTGGATGGCCTGGGTACCAAGCCGCACTTCCAAGCCAGCCTCCTGAGGTGCTTCACTGAACTTACACTCCAAGTACTCTGTCTTGGTCCTACTCAGCTTAAACCCTTTAGTCTCCAGAGTATGTCTCCAACCCTCCAGCTTAGCGTTAACTCCGCTACGAGTCTCGTCGATCAGGATTATGTCGTCCGCGAAAAGCATACACCATGGCACCTCACCTTGAATTTGCCGTGTCAATCCATCCATCACTAAGGCAAATAGAAACGGACTAAGAGCTGATCCTTGATGCAACCCCATCACAACTGGAAAGTGCTCTGAATCTCCTCCTACTGTCCTTACTCTGGTTTTGACTCCCTCATACATGTCCTTGATCACCCTAATGCACGCCACAGGTACACTTTTAGCCTCCAAGCATTTCCATAAGATCTCTCTTGGAACTTTGTCATACGCCTTTTCTAGGTCGATGAATACCATGTGTAAGTCTCTCTTCCTCTCCCTATACTGCTCCACCAATCTTCTCACAAGATGGATGGCATCTGTAGTTGAGCGTCCCGGCATGAATCCGAACTGGTTTTCTGAAATAGACACACCTCTCCTTATCCTCATCTCCACCACCCTTTCTCACACTTTCATAGTATGGCTTAGCAGTTTGATACCTCTATAGTTGTTACAACTCTGGATATCTCCCTTATTCTTGTATAGAGGGATCATTACACTCGCCCTCCATTCTTCGGGCATCAATGCCGTCTTAAAGATGACATTAAACAACCTAGTCAGCCACTCCAAACCTGCCGGCCCCGCGCTCTTCCAAAATTCCCCAGGAATCCCGTCAGGTTCGATCGCTCTTCCCCTGCGCATCCTACGAACAGCACCCCTAACCTCCTCAACCTTAATACTCCTGCAATACCCAAAATCACGCCACCTTCCTGTATGTTCTAAATCTCCCAACACAATGTCTCTGTCCCCTTCTTCATTCAAGAGTTTGTAGAAGTATGACTGCCATCTCCGTCTAATGAGAGTCTCCTCTACCAATACTTTGTCATGCTCGTCCTTGATGCACTTTACTTGATCCACATCACGTGCCTTTCTCTCCCTCGCCTTGGCTAGCCTGAACAATTTCTGATCCCCTCCTTTCTATTCTAGTTCAGCATACATGCGTTCAAAAGCTGCCGCTTTTGCCGTCGAAACTGCCAACTTCGCCTCCTTCCTCGCCATCTTATAAAGCTCCGTATTCGTCCACTTCTCCACCTCATCCTTGCTTTCTATCAACTTCGCATACGCCACCTTCTTTGCTTCCACTTTCCCTTGAACTTCTCCATTCCACCACCAGTCTCCTCTATGCTGACCACGACTACCTGTCGAGACCCCCAACACTTCCCTTGCTACCACCCTAATGCAACTAGCCGTCTTATCCCACATACTGGTCGCATCCCCACTACTATCCCAGGCCCCCATATCCTTCAATTTCTCTCCCATCTCCAGTGCACTAGTGGTGGTCAAACTACCCCATCTGATCCTAGGTCGGTCATCCACGACCCTCTTCTTCCTCGTCCTCTTGATCCCTAAATCCATCACCAAGAGCTTATGTTGGGTTGTAAGATAGTCGCTCGGAATGACCTTACAATCTTTGCACAAACCTTTATCATCCTTCCAAAGGAGTAAAAAGTCTATCTGAGTTTTAGCCACCGAACTACGGAAGGTTACCAAGTGTTCCTCCTTCTTTGGGAAACTCGAATTGGCTATCACCAACCCAAAAGCTCTTGCAAAATCCAAAAGTGAGACTCCTCCTCCATTCCTGTCCCCGAAGCCAAAGCCTCCATGCACATCATCATAACCTCCCGAAATATGCCCGATGTGTCCATTGAAATCACCTCCTACTAATAGCTTCTCAGTAGGCGGTATGCCTCCCACTAACTCGTCCAAATCCTCCCAGAAGCGCCTCTTCTCCTCCTCGCCTAAGCCCGCTTGCGGCGCATATGCACTAATAATGTTCAAAGTGAGTCCTTCAACGACCACCTTAATCGACATCATCCTATCAGTGGCCCTCCTAACCTCTACCACCTGATCCCTTAATTCACTATCTACTAAAATGCCCACCCCATTTCTATACTTCGACCTACCAGAGAACCACAGCTTATACCCGTCTACCTCCTTAGCTTTAGGACCTACCCATTTGGCCTCTTGGATACAAGCTATATTAATCTTCCTCTTCTTAAGAATCTTAACTAGCTCTATGGACTTCCCCGTTAACGTCCCAATGTTCCAAGAACCTACTCTCAACCTAGACGCTTCTTTAACCCACTTACCCCTCCTAACCCTCGCCCCCGTCCCCGAACGAGAACATGACCCTAGTCTACCATCACTAAGCAAAGCCACAAGAATGAGTATGAACTAATTAATTCAAAAGTCTAAAAATAGCCAAATGTAACTACAAGTGTATCGACAAATAATGGATATGGCAACCGGAGGTACCAACTCCAGTTGAACTGAACCTGGTCGCCGCCGAAAAACACTGTTCAACGTCCGAGTACTGTTCACTATTGAATTACTGTTCACTGTTGGAATTCTGTTCACAAAGACCTGAAACAGGAGAAGAGAAGAGGAAAAGAAAAAGGAAAAAAGAGAAACAAAGGAGGGAGCAAGAGGGGACTGGCCGGAAAATGGTGCCGGAAAAGTCTCCGGCGATGGCGCGACTGAGTTCTGACAGCGCCAGCAGCAGCTAAAAAAGGAGAGAAAAGGGGAAAAACAAGGAGAAGAGAAGAAGAATAGGAGATGAAGAAAAGGGAAGGGAGAAAAAGTAAATCTGGCCGGAAAAGTGTCTGGCGTTACCTGATCGCCGGAGTTACCTGGTCGCCGGACGCGGTGGCTGATGGGGTGGGGGGGGGGGGGGAGAGAGGAGATGTTACCGTTGAGGATAGAAGAGAGAGAAAGCAGAAGAGAGAGAAAATACACTCTCAAATGAAAACAAAACTGGATTATCAAATCCACCAAATGACAAGCCTAACATCATTCATAAATATTTCTCAAGAAAGAAGAAATATTTATTACACAGATCCAGATAGAGACAGGAAATGGTCTTTACATTGGTCCAGACAGATAAGTTAATATATGGTGAATCCTGAATCTGAAAGTGAGTCCACTCTGTAAATCTTGAGACATACTTAATGATTATGAGATGCTTTTTGATGGCTCACTATAGTGTATAAGCCACTGCCTTACTAGATCTCTTGGTGCACGGATTAAAAGGATCTTGCCTGCTACTCAAGGCTTATGTAGTGTCAAACTTACAGTGACTTAGCCTGCAAAAATTCTATGATTAACATGACCTAGCCCAAAATGAAAGCTGTTACAAAATAAAGGTTCACCCTCATGCATAAATATTGAATAGAACTTAATTAATCTACGGAATGAAAGTTATAATTGGTTCACAAGGTGTAGCTGCTAATCAGTTTTTGAAAGATGTAATTAATGAAAAAAGGAAAAGGACAAAAGATATTCAATTGGATACTCTAGTTTTTCCATACATGGCAACAGGCGAATATTCCATGTTAGTTATTACTCTTCGATTACAAAAGATTAGTACTCAAGTATCCAAAACATTTCCCACAATCACCAGATAATTTCCTCCTTTTTACTCAGCGGAACTTGTCAATTGCATACATCAGCATGGCACAAGGATTTTAGAGTCTCGGTCAAGCGACGACACATTAATTGCACTTTAACACTCAACTAATTAAAGAGAACTCTTAAACCCTTCAGGTTATTAAACAAAAATAGTTTGATGGGAGATAAATTGCCTGAAATCAACAAACGCAGCCCGAGGGGCTGGGATTGAGCCATATGCTGCAGTTATGCTTGGATCAAAAGGTACAGCTGTTGAAACTCCTCTAAGCATCTCATCTTTCTCCACTGCAAGACCCTGCTAACGGCTTAGAGCGATAAAGAAGCTTTTTTATATCTATTCTCTTACCTAACGTTGAGCAACTGAAAATCCGTGAAAGTAGAATAATAGCAAACCTTACCAACCGATACAAACCTTTGCGACCAATTCAAGTAGCTTGTTGGGAGCAGCTTCAACATTCATTGGTGTCATTGTAGCAGAAGCTACAGCACTTGCAGCCTGTCATACATGCATAGCGGAATTCATCAAAACCTCTAAATAACTTACCTTAATTACATACCATTTTCTATTCAAAACATGTATAAGACACACAGGTTGATCTTCTCAACTTTGTTGTTTTGAATCCCATCATATTGTTAGACCATGCAGTTAACCTAGGAACAGATGTCTGCTTTAGGAGACCTCTCACTTGCAGCCCATATGTTATTAGAGATATGTTACAGAAGGTATCCATATCACTTATCAGAGAAAAAAAGAAACATCCAGCATGATGACCAAGGAAAACCAAGAATGCATGTGCTGGCCTCCGCAAAGAAAGTTTGAGGTCAAATTTTGTGGAGTTCTTGTAGAAATTTCCTTGTTCAAGGGAATAATTACAGGGGGACTCTAGAATTTTGCAAAATTCTGTAGCAAGGAGGCTAAGATAGTCATGGGAGACTCCTCTTAACTGAAACCGCAAAAAAAACCAATTGGTGCTTGAACAGCCAACAACAACATACTCAGTGTAATCCCACAAGGGGGGTCTGGAGAGGGTAGAGTGTATGCAGACCTTATCCCTACCTTGGGAGGTAGAGAGGCTATTTCTTAAAGACCAAAACCTTAAATATCCAATGTAGCTATATATTCCAAATGCCATGATAGCAACCATGATCATTTGTTCAATCCCCAATAAATATGACAAGACATGGTAAGTCTGTTTAGAATAATTTTTCTCTTATGGTGAGCGAAAGCTGGCTCTGACACCATGATTATCAAAAAAAATAAAAAAAAATAAAAAAAATATGATACTATCTATTCAATCTTTGAACACTCTAATCTCTTCCTAATGATGGTAATAGGAATAAATCTCAAATAAATCAGATCTATACGTACACAAGTAAGATCAGTGCATACATCACCTCAAGAGGAATAATCCTCCAAACCTGTTTCTTCTACCCTTTCCCTCACCATTGTCTACACAATCATTTAACTTAGTTCAAAGGCTAACTGGAACTTCCTTGTTTCCAACATATTCCCTAACCTGTGGGGCATCAAGTTAGAGAATGGTTATTAAAAAACATTTTCTAACTTGGTGCCCCCACAAATAAAGCCTAATCTCTCACAGAAAAACATTCACACACTTCAACAGTGTTACCTCTTCTTCTCCAAACCTGTTTTTTCTGGACAATTTATTTTACACAAACTCCAAACTTTCAGTCATGAGTGCACGTGTTGGGAAGTGTTGTGGAACATTGGAGAGCAACCGGTCACAATAATATGCATCCTAGTCGGACCAAAATCGCCCTCAAAGCAATGACCCGCCACGACAGAACATTTGTTTTGATAAGTTTTTACTGTTTTATCTCTGTTAAGTTTCAATATTGTAGTAATTTTTCCAACAATAGTAATGTTACAGACTTACAGTCATCAAAGATGTTCTCTTGGGAACCCAAAGAAGGTAAGTAGTTTCTAAGGTTAAATACAACAACATACACAGTGTAATCCCACAAATGTGTACGCAGACCTTACCTTACCTTGGAAACTATGGAGCCTATTTCTGATAGACCCTCGGCTCAAGTAAAAACATTTCAAAGCAGTACGAAAAAAAAAACAGCGGGATTGAAGAAGCCATGAAAAAAATACTGAAGAAAGCATGACAGCACATTTTTAAAAGGGGACAGTAACTACAATAATCGAAGTAGAAGAAAGTTTCTAAATGTTAAATGTATGTGCATAAAACCAAAGAATAGAAGAAAGAGTACCTGATTGAGATTACTATCACGAAGGTGAGCGACAATGAGAGAATTAACATGACGATACAATTTCCCATCTTGCAGTGTTTGCTCCAAACTACTATTATTACTCTCCATTTTAACTGATTATCACTTCCTTAACTTATTCTATGAAACAAACAAGAATAATACCAAAGAATCTTTATTTGATACACAGACTGCAAACCCTTTTCTTAGAAAAAGCTGAAAGTCAAATACTTATGAGTTTCTGAACTTTACCGCCGCCAATTTAGTACACTTCCCCGACACCCACGATAATGAATTTGGTTTAGGAAAAAAGTTAATTTTAGGTTTTTCTTTGTTTTAAAAAAGTTGGGGGTCATTTGGTTAAATATGCAATAAGCAGTGAAATTAGAACTTAGTAGTGCACATTTGCAATTTATTCTTTCAGCCATCAGCTAATTATAAATAATTTTCTCAAATCTCAAAATTTCTTATTATTTCCAATAATCATAACTGACCACATTACAATTTATTCTTTGCATCTGTATAAAAATAATTTGGGGATCTATGGTAGATTTAATAAGAAGATGACCGCAAAAAAAAAAAAAAAAAAAATGATCATCAAAGCAATAAATTTAAATTAATCGTTAAATTAAAGAAGGCAAAAAAAAAAAAAAATCATGCATAAGAAAGTGCAAATTTACTGTTGAACTTTGCAAAAAGGTCCAAATATACCCCTACAATGACTTTTATTTTAATTAAGAAAATTTCATCAGCGAAAAAAGTGTATTTGCGTCATTTGTATAACGGCGAATGTATATGCACCACGCTTTTTACGAGGTGTATATTAGCTCTAAATCGTAAAGTTGAGAGATATAGTTGCACCTTTGCCCTAACATTAATGTTGTTGAATTGTGTATGAGTGGACCATTTGAAGGATGAACGGTTGAATCAATGTGGAATCCAAGATTTATCAATTGGTCCTTACAACATGTCCGGTTGTACTTCTAAACAATAGTTGGTGGTGCTAATTGTGAAATTTTTATAATGGTAAAAGGAAACACATTAGCATCAGATATGGTGCGGTTAATTAATTGTTGAACCGTAGTGTTATTTTCTTGAAATATATAAGGTTTGACGGAAACTTGGTGGGTCCTTTAAATGATATTTGCATAAATAACTATATTTCGCGTCACTTTCCCTCTATTTCTTAGTACTTTAATCGCATTCTTTATAATGAAATCGTTGTATTCAAGCTTATGTTGGTATGTTTGTGTGTTTAGGTACAACGAGGCAAAAATGAATGAAAACCGAGCGAAGTTTGGTTGAGTTTGGAGGTGTATCACACTTGAACGAGATGACGAGAGGATCGCACAACACAGAAGAAATTTGGTGACTGAAGGACCTTGTGTGATGGCCAGGCGCCGTGTAGCCAGCGCGAGAAATTGTGCTCTCTGAATCTCGGTCTCTGACGACACTCGAACGTGCAAGCTTTGGACACGCGACGCGCAACCAGCGCGCATATCATGTTGGGCGATAGATGTGCGACGCGCAGGCAGTGCACGTCAACGTCAGTTTTTCCCAATTTGATTGGGATTTGGTTTTACTTATCACAGACTTTACCCTAGACTATATGTAGACGTTTAACATTGTAAACGATGAGTTTTTCTTAGGTTTATTTCTTTTTTTATTAATTTTAGTCCCAAAAACCCTATGCTATTCATGAATTCTTGCATCTTTTCTCGAATCATAAGTATCTAAAAGTTCTAATTCTAGGGTTGTGGCAAAGACATAAAATAGGTAGAATTGTTAGAAGACTTAACTAGATAGTCGGAAGCCATGACCCTGGAACTCTTTCTCATTTGATAAACTTAAAGAACTTCGTCCTAGTCTTACTCTATTACGAATCTCTTGTCTTGCTTAATTTGGTTAAATAGTACTTTAGTTATAATCAACATTGAAATTGTTACTCTCTTGAATAGTTACAAACGGAATTTGAGGTAGTTAAATAGTAGAAAGTATAAGTCTCAATGGGTACAATATTTGGACTTCAATCCCATATTACTTGTGCAACCACGTACACTTGCGTATGCGTTTGGGAGCAACAAGTTTTTTTGGCGTCGTTTTAGGGGACTTAGAAAAATTTACTATTTTTCTAGTTTTGAGTTTTATTTCTCTATTCAAGGTTTTACTCTGTTTCTTTTGGCTACTTGTGCTCCTCAGGTGATTTCTTTAGTTTATGCTAGACACTCGAAGTCAAGGAAAAGAAATAGCTGTGTTTGACCCAAAAATTGAAAGAACTTTACATAAGCAGAAAAAGCAGGCAAACAATGAGCGTGCCCTCGATTTAATTGATAACAACCAAGTCGAGGAAAGGGTAGCTGAAAGAACTGTTGAGATGGCACAACAAGATCGAGTTCCAGTGTTGAATTTCGCTAGACCCAATCTAGCGAATGCTGCTAAGGCCATTGTGAAGCCTGAGATCGATGGAAATTTTGAGCTGAAAGAAGGAACAGTGCGGTTGGTGCAGAACATGTGCTAGTATATGGGTAAGCCTCATGAAGACCAACATAAGCACTTGATGACGTTCGTCGAGCTGAGCGAGAATTTCACTATAAGGATGTCTCCGACGACTATGTGAAGATGGCATTGTTTCCGTTCTCATTGATTGGCGAAGCAAGGGAATGGATGCATAATCTGCCTGCCAGGCCTATTACCTCTTGGCAGATTTTATCAAGCAAGTTCATCGAAAAAATATTTTCATCCAGGAAGACCAAGGGGCTAAGAGGGAAAATTGCTAGTTTCACTCAGAAAGATTCTGAATCTCTACCACAAGCATGGGAGAGGTACAAGGGTTACTTGGGAGACTGTCCACATCACATGCAACCAAAGGTGATCATCAGACACTATTTTGTGAAGGGGTTGAGGCATGACTCTAGAGCATTATTGAATGCTTCAGCTCAGGGCCAGATTTTGACCAAAACATACGAGGAGATAGAAGTTATTCTGGATCTAATGTCTAAAGGTAGTCAGGAGTACTCGGAACCAAGTCACTCAGCAGTAACACAGAAAGTTGCTGGAGTGCTTCAAGTAGATGATATTACTGCTATTCGAGCAGACCTTGGTCAAAATTTTCATGTTGTTAACAGGTTGGCCAATGCTCCATTCGGGAATCAGGTGCAGCAAGTTCATCAGGTGCAAGCAAATTGCGATGATTGTGGCAGAGATCACCTGTTCGCAAATTTTCCTTCGAATCTTGCGAACCCATAATTTGTCTACTACATGGCACACCAGAATTGGGTTGTTGGGAATCAGTTCGAAAACAAATATAATTCGAATTACCAGAACAACTATCAACAACCTCAAAGGCAGCAGATGAGTAACTCTTTAGAAGAAACAATGAAGCAATGGATGTCTCGGAACCAGCAAATGTCTCAACAACAGCAGGTGATCAATGAAATACAGAAATTCATCCATGAGCTAGAACGTCAGATGGGCCAAATGGTAGTTTCTCAAACTGTCAGACCACAGGGTGCTCTTCCAAGAAATATTGAAAAGAATCTGCAAGAACAACTTCATGATGTCTCTTTGAGGAATGGCAGACAATTAGAAGAAGTTCCTCCAAGGAATAAGAAGGTAATGTTGAGCTGATTCCTGCTAAGAGGAAAGAACCAAACAGAAGAGTGTTGATATTGTTGCAGAGCAGTCAGAAGTAGTGGCGTGTAGGCCACCACCATCGTTCCCGCAAAGTCTACAGAAGCAGAAGATGAATTCAGCTTGTAAGAAATTTCTTGAGATCTTGAAACAGGTACACATCGACATCCCTTTAGTGGAGCTCTTGCAAGAGGTTCCGAAATATGTTATGCACATCAAAGATGTTGTTGCAAACAAAAGACATCTGACAGAGTTTGAGCACTTACTGAAGAGTGCAGTTCCAGGATGTGGAGTAAAATTCCTCTAAAGCTGAAGGATCCAAGCGGTTTCACTATTTCCATCACTATTGGGAACGTTGAGATTGGGCGAGCATTATGTGACTTGGGTGCTAGTATCAATATAATGCCTACTTGTGTGTTCAAAACGTTGGTTTTATTGAGCCAAGACCAACCACTGTGACATTGTAGCTTGCTGACAGATCATTAGCATATCCGAATAGTATAATTGAAGATGTTCTAGTAAAAGTGGGGCCTTTCATTCTCCCAGTTGATTTCATCATTCTTGATACTAAAACTGACAAGCAAGTGCTCTCATTCTTGGGAAGGGATTTTTAGCTATTGTTGATACTATTATCCGAGTCAAAGAAGGTAAGATGTCCATGATGGTGGATGGGCAGGAGGCTACTTTTGACGTGTTCATAGCCACTAAATTGCCTCTCCACTATGAGGAGCTGAAATTGATAACCATTGCGGAACCTAAATTGACAAGTGCAGATCTTGATTATTTCGTGTCTTCGAAAGACACATTGGAGAGGGCATTGGTCTATAACGAGGAGCTAGAGGGGGATGAAAAAGTTCAGAATTGTCTTTTCATCCTTGACACTACTTGTGCATATGTGCAAGGAAATAAGTCATTTGAAGAGCTCGAGAGTCCTGACACGTAGAAGAAGCCAAAACCTTCCATTAAGGAGGCTTTGGTTCTTGAACTTAAACCTCTACCTTCTCATTTTCATTCTGCTTATTTGGGCAATGATAACACTCTTCCTGGGATTCTTGTTGCTTTTCTTTCTGATGTGCAGGCTGAACGTGTGTTACGAGTGCTCAGAGATAGAATAAGAGCTCCTGGCTGGATAGCAGACATTCGGGGCATTAATAGCTCATTTTGCATGCACAAAATATTGATGGAGGAGCACAGCAAGCCCAGTGTTGAGCTGCAGCGAAAGTTGAACCCAATTATGAAAGAGGTGGTGAAGAAAGAGGTAATCAAGTGGGTTGATGTAAGATTTATTTACCCCATCTCTGACAGTAAAAGGGTGAGCCCAGTCCAATGTGTTCCAAAGAAGGGGGCATGACTGTAGTGAAAAATGACAAAGATTAGCCGGTGCCGCAGAGAACTGTAACTGGTTGTCGAATTTGTGTTGACTGCTGAAATTTGAACACCGCAACCAGAAAAGATCGTTTCCTTTACCATTACCAGATGCTAGATCGGTTGGTAGGGAACGACTACTATTGTTTCCTAGATGGTTATTCGGGTTACAATCATATCATGATAGCACTGGAAGATCAAGAGAAAACCACTTTCACATGTCTCTACGGCACTTTTGCTTTCCAGAGGATACCGTTCGGGTTATGTAACGGACCAGGTACCTTCCAGAGGTGTATGATGTCTATTTTCACCGAAATGGTGGAAACATTTATGGAGGTATTTGTGGATGACTTTTCTATATTTGGAGACTCGTTCGATGATTGTCTGCAGCATTTGGATGTAGTCCTTGCTCGTTGTAAGGAGACAAATTTGGTGCTGAATTGTGAGAAGTGTCACTTCATAGTTCGTGAAGGTATTGTTCTCGGCCACAAAGTTTCACATAGAGGTATTGAAGTTGACAAGGCTAAGATGGAGGTAGTTGAGAGGCTACCACCCCCATCTTCTGTAAAAAGGTTGCGTAGTTTCTTGGGACATGTGGTTTCCTATCGGTGATTCGTCAAAGATTTCTCAAATATTGCAAATCCGATGTGCAAGTTTCTTGAGAGAGAGGTGAAGTTCACGTTCAACGAGGCCTGTCTAGGGGCTTTTGAAGAGTTGAAAAAGAAATTGGTTGGTACAACTCGTACTTTTGTACGTTGGATTTGTCATAAGTTAATCAACATAAGTTCAAGAGCAAGATTATTTTTGAGGTTATAAGTATTTATGCTACATTTAACAAGTGATAAGTAAGTGTCATGAAGGTAAGAGATTAAACAAATCGAATAGTATAAGTTTCATCAATGTTACACAAGTACCTTCGGGCTATGGTTCGGACCGCTCGCACCGGAGAATTTTGGTCATATTCAAGTATGCAAATAAAGAGATCGATTTTATAAAAGGATGAATACACGAAATGATTTAAGACTTAAAATTGTGGTGACGATGATTGGAAATAATATTTTTGTGTGCACCAAAAAGAGGCTATGGACTAGTGCTATATCACATGATCATGTTTATGAGTATATAAAGTGTGTTAAAAATAATTTAAATTATGCAAGCATATTGAGATCTAGGAGATAATTATGTGTCATTAGTTTTATATTGAGGTGTAGTGGAGGATTAAGGAAATAAGTATTTTTTTTAAATGGATAAGGTCTTTGGAGACACCTTTCCACGTGGGACCACCTAAAGAAATAGAGAAGGTGACTATTATACCTATATATTACATGTATAGTTGGCTGCCTTTAGGATAATTTTGCATATTATTGAGGTAATTAATTTAGTGGGCCTTACATGAGGAGTTCCTTTGCATTCTCATATGAAAGAAGATATTTCCTTTGAAAATACCAAGAGCAACAACGTATACAGCCAGCCATATGCACAACAAATTGCATTTTTCATTTTTAGGTGAGTAAGCTAACTTCCTCTATTTGCTTCCTTTTCCAAAATCATAAGTCCTCATCTTCATCTCTCCATGGTTGTAGAGATCAGCCCGATCCTTGTAAAGCTCAAGTAAGGCAGTTAGTTTTCCCTAAATCAAGGTATGAAATCCATTCCTATCTCCGTAGATAAGATTGTATAAGCGATATTAGTTTGTTTATCGAGTAGGACTCTCGGGACGTTGATCGAAAGCCGTGAGTTCAAATTATTGTGATTCTTACTGGTTGTAGGTATTGGGTTGCCTAGATTGTGTATGTTGTTGTTGTTGATGTTGTGGTTCTTGATGTTGAGTTGAGGAAATGATAAAAGTAGGGGAGATGCTGCCCGATTCTTTATAGAAACGAGTTATCATTTGATATACATCATCTACTAGTGTTCTCTAAGTTGATGGGCGCATTATCATTGTTATAGGTTGAAGTGCTAATTGAGGCGAGTTCGTTATTTAGTGTGTATTGACGAAAAGAGGTATGTTAAGGCTAAGTCTTCTTTCTCTTGGCATGTCCTAAATGTTATGAGATATAGACGAACGTTATTTTAAAGGACTCTACTGTTAGTAGTCAAGGATATTCGTATTATTCATTTCCTTCCGATATTGTTCAAGCATGATATAAGTCATATTCCAAGTCTTATTGAGATTCATGATATTGATTTGGTTTATCATGATGAAATCGGAGGCATAACGACCTTACATCACTCCGAAGGAAGTTCTAAAGATTCAAAAGAATTCCTCTAACCCCTATGTACTTTCATAAGAGTAAGATGGGTATTGATAGGTATGTATATAGTACATATTTAGATTTGTCTATTGCACCAAACAGACCACCGTATGATGACTGATTGGGCAGATATGCGTCTTTAGTTACCACTGGGTCATAGACGAATGGGCAGCCGCGCGTTACCACAGGATTATAGCCGGATGGGCAAACACATATTCACCATCGAGCGACGGTCGGATGGGCAGTTACGCATTCACGCCGAGCTACGGGCGGTCGGGCAGATATGTCATATGCAGTTACCACCGAGCTATGGCCGAGTGGGTAGTTACCACAAATCAGTGGGAAATCAGCGTCATGATGATGAGGTAGCCACTACGATATTGTAGTAATATACATGTTATGGCCCTCAGCAGCAAGTCAGAGATTTCATGTCGACTCTTATCCCTCCCAGTACTAGTGTTTTATTGTTATGTTTCATTTCTGTCTTACATACTCAGTACATTATTTTGTACTGACGTCCCTTTGCCTGGGGACGTTATGTTCATTCCCACAGGTTTATACAGGACGTCGAGCGGGTTGCACCAATAGGATTTGCCGAGTACCAGCCAACGTGGTAAGCTCCATGTCATTCGGAGTTACCAAGGTCAGATTTTTGTCCGTATACAATATGGGTAAGCTTTTTATTGAGCCGAGGGTCTTTCGGAAACAGTCATCCTACCTTGGTAGGAGTAAGGTCTGCGTACACTCTACCCTCCCCAGACCCCACGTTGTGGGATTTCACTGGATTGTTGTTGTTGTTGTTACAATATGGGTTGGCCGAGGCCCTGTCTCGACCATGTTACAGTTACACTCCTGTAGAGGCTTATAGACTTGTTTTCAGTACAGTATGTCAGTATAGAGGCCTTGTCGGCCCTTGATATATCTATTATGGGTAGAGCTATCAATATGGGCTTGGCCCGTGAGGCCGGTCCAACCCAACCCTTTATTTAAGTAGGGTTGGGCTAGGATTTCTTTGGCCTATATAGAAGTGAGGCTCAAAATCCTAGCCTCTCTTGGCCCGCTGGCCTCAAGGGTTGGGCTGAGTCCAGCCCTTGAGGCCAGAAAGAATAATAAATTAATTAATTTTTTTAAAAAATATAAGTATATTAAACAAAAAGATAAAAAGTAATGAGAAAAAAAAGTACTTACTACTAAGTAGTAAATTAGAAACTAGAGTAATACTTTTTAGTCTTAGAATTTATATTATGTTTAATTTCTTTTAAACGTGATCTGGATTAGTGATAAGAAAAATTATAGTATTTGTTCTCTTGATTTTTTTTTTCTATGATATGAATTTGAGCAAGAATGGGTGATAGAAGATTCTATTTCATATTGCAAAAGTTTCATGTTCAAAGTGTACCAAAAATCACTTAGAAAATGTTATTTTGAAAGACAAAAAAACCTTAAAGGGCTGGCCCGTCCTATCCCTCGGCCCGGTTAGGGCTAGGTTGGGCTGCCATTTTGTAGGCCCTTCAATTAAAAGGGCCAACTCATCCTAGCCCATTTAATTCTTTGGTCTTTTAGGGCTGGGTTGAGTTGGGTTGGGCTGGGCCAGCCTATTTTGACACCTCTAATTATGGGTGTTGCTTCTGGCAGAGACATATATCGGCCTAGTCGGCCATGTAGTTATTCATGTATGCGTTGGGATGATCCCATCATGCTGAGTTAGTTTGAAGTACAGATATTATAGTTTAAGGCCTCGTCGACCCCAAGTTATGATATTATGTTTATAGGTTGGCCTCCTTGGCCTAATTTGTCCTTCGAGACATAGATGATACGAGTTATAGCTCGGTTCGCTCGGGCCTAGTAAGGCACCAGGTGCCAGTCACGCTTCACCTAGGTTGGGGAGTGACATTGGTGATTGCACCTATTATCATAGCACCCGATTGGACTCTCAAGTGACTTTGTAGTGGGGGTTATTCTTGGGCCGAAGAGATAAGATTTCTCATCCTATTTATTATGCCAGCAAAACACTTCGTGCAGCTCAGATGAACTATATTGTCACAGAAAAAGAGTCATTGTTGTGGTTTGTGCCTTTGACAAATTTAGATCTTATTTAGTGGGGACAAAAGTGATGGTGTACACTGATCACACTGTTGTTTGCCACTTGTTTGTGAGGAAGAACGCAAAACCCAGGCTCATTCGTTGGTTATTGTTGCTGCAAGAGTTTGACATTGAGATTCTAGATAGAAAGGGCACAGAGAACCAAGTAGTAGATCATTTGTCCATACTTGAGGATCGGGAGCATGTTGATGAGGGCCTGGTGATAAAAGAGACCTATATAGATGAGCAACATTTTGCTCTTCAGTCTGCCAAACTCCCATAGTATGCTGACATGGTGAATTTTTCGGTAAGTGAAGTGTAGCCTCCCGATGTTAATCACAGAAGTAGTGGCTCTTACATGATAGTAGATTTTATATTTAGGATGATTTGTATCTCTACAAAATCGGCCTAGATCAATTGGTAAGGAGATGTGTCCCAGCTGAGGAGGTAAATTCAATTCTAGAGAGTTGTCACTTGTCACCTTATGGCGGTCATTATACTGGTGACAGAACAGGAGCTAAGGTACTTCGGTCGGGTTTCTATTGGCCGACATTGTTTAAAGATGCTCATGCTTTCGTGAGAGAGTGTGATAATTGTCAGAGAACTGGGAACATCTCGAAGCGTCATAAAATGTCATTGAATGGCATCTTGGATATTGAGGTGTTTGACTGCTGGGGTATAGACTTCATGGGGATCTTCATTCCATCTAAAGGGAACAAGTACATTCTTGTCGCAGTCGATTACACGTCAAAATGGGTGGACCAATTTCACTCCCAACCAGTGATGCTAATGTGGTGGATAGATTCTTGAAAACGAAAATCTTTACACATTTTGGGACCCCGAGGGCCATCATCAGTGATGAAGGTACGCACTTTAGAAAAAAGTTATTTGATAAATTGTTGGCTAAGTGTGGGGTGACGCATAAGGTTGTGACTGCATATCACCCTCAGAGCAGTGGTCAAGTGGAGGTGTGTTGACAATGTGAAGTTTTGATGATTGACAAAATAAGATGACAAGGAATTATCATCGAGCCAGGTTCACAAACATGATCTATCCAGACAGAATACAATTATATATCAGAAAGATGAGTCAGCAAAGGGAGTAGCTTATTGTAGAAATAGAACAAGTAGAACAACATGTTCATGCAGGTCATCAGATGCAGTGGATAAATGACCCAGAAGTGATCAGGAGTGGAGAAGACCAATTGCAGACACAGAACTTATAGTTAAATGAAACAGGTCTGTCAATATGTTCCAGCCAAGATCTCAGAAGCAGTTCAACGACAAATAAATAATGAAAGAGATTGGTGGAATAGGTACATGAACATGTTCTATCTCAGACAGTGCAGAGATTCAGAGTCAGACGAACTAGGCAGATGAAATAGGTTCGTGACATGTTCCAGGGCAAGTCCTATAGCAACTAGGATTTGCAGAATTATGGAAAGAACTTGGCGGTCAAGTATGAAAGATTCCTTACCATATTTGTAAGGATTAGCAAGCCTTCTACACGTATTAGAAGCAGACTCAACAAGGCAAGAATCCAAATACTATATGTTGACACATGATTTTTGACCTCCCGTAATTTATTTCGATTACTCAAAGTCCTTGGATAACAAATAAAGTAATTTTGCACATTCACAGAGAACCTGGATAATTTCGCATAATTATCCGGGCCATTATTTACTGTTATAAATTAATAGGGGAATCCTCGAGGCTCTATTAATTACTCAATGATTTTATTTTCAACTTATAGCATTTTCTATGAAATGCTTTTAATTTATCAACCGCGTAACAATCTTAAACAATTGTTCATTTAATCAATTCAGAAAACCAAATAAGAGAAGCAATTTATTTTATTTATCCAAGGAGTTCAAGTAATTAAGGAAATTACTATTTTTACCTCTCGAACTTTGAATTTTGCCTGTTTATCTGTTTATTTTTATTTTTTGACAAAAATTTGTATTGAGAAAATACAATTTGATTTAATTTCTGATTCCAGCATAAACGACCTCCTTGTAATTAACCAACTCATGGTTCAGGATAAGCCGAGGTCATTTTGCAATTTTAGCCTCCCGAATAACCCTAATTGAGATGCTCAATCAATTGAAAAATTAATTAAGGCTATTAATGTAAATTAGTTTTAATTGGTAAAATTAATACCAAATTGAGACTGTATTTGCAAAAATTAAATTATTTAGCATGGGCTAAATAGTTTGATGAAGGGAATTTCTGTTTTTTTATTGCAAAGGTTATAATTGCAAACTTTCTTTTAAATTTTGACCAATTCAGGTCACATTTGCAAAAAATATGATTTATTAGCTTTTTTAATAACTTTATTTGCATAATTTGATGTCTTTTTCAATTAAATAGTCTTCAATTTCCTATTTCTATTTTGTGCTATTTTTTGCAATTGTCAAATTTGCCCCTGCATAGGCATATACACCTGATATACACTCTTATATGGAGTGTATACTAGGGACTTCTTTCAAAAATGCCAAGGCCTGAGTCATTTACGCATAAGGGACATTTTAAAAAAAAATTGGGCCGAGCCCGATCCAATTGGACTGACCTAGCCCAAATCTCAATAATTCTCCCTCCATCAGATAGAAGAGCCTAGAAGCTCTCTATCTTTTCATTTTCCTTTTCTTTTTTCACATCTAGTGTTAGGTTAGAGGCTAGGGTGGCAACTTGGAGCCACTTCCACCACGCACCTGTCACGACCCAACCCATGGGTCGTGCGGGCATCTACCATATTACTACCCTAGTAGGCGAACCCTTACCAACTAAATCCAACTATTAAACAATTGCGACAACAATCTTTCAAAAATCACAAAATTAAAGTAAAAGCTTTGTACAGACTCTATCTTAAAATACAAGAAAAAAAAAAACTAAAAAGAAATCCCCGGGATCTAGTCTAGATAGGTACAAGAGCTCCTACAGTACAGGAAGACAAAATAAATGACACAGCCTCTGCCTGGAGTGAGATGAGCGAGGCTGTAGGAGAACGCCTGATAAATCCACACGATGAAACTTCAACAAAACCCTGCAACATATCTACACCCAAAAAGGGTGTAGCAAGAGTAGTATCAGTACACCACACGTACTGGTAAGCATCATAGGTCGACCAAGATTAGTTTACGCAATACAATATAAAGTCAATAAGATAGGCAGATAAGTCAATAAACCTCAAGATTCTCAAATAAGATTATTACACCCTCACCACTTACCTTTCCTCTTTCAACTGGTCGCTTATTTTATTTCCAAGAATTATAGGTGTTCTACTTAATCACAACCATTCTCTTCCTCTCATTCAACCTATTAGCTCTCGTCTCCACGCTTATCATACCCTCTAATTCCTACCCTTAATTGTCCGTGAAATTCACCTACTCAATTTTACTTATTACAATGCGAGGCACTTAGGGAATGGCTCACTATCTGAAAGTCCGCTACTATATTTATCTTATATTACCCATCCTTCCACACACAATCTTAACGAAGTCCTAATGATAGATAAGCAATACCAACGACGATAGTACACTCATGCATAACCTAGAAATACGAGATGTAGTGCAATGCAGAATGCGATGCAAAGGCCCAAACACACTGTACATACATGCTAATTGATGTCATTGCTCAGTAGTCATGACCTGCAGGGGACCCATGGTGTCCATGTACCACTCGTTCCGGATCCATTTCTCGGACCCGAGCCATAAATCCTTCGCTCCGGAAAGAACCTCAGACGCGGATCCACATCATACAGAATACTCATATCTAGCTCAACGGCTAAAAGACCAGATAACGCAATTGCCCATACTCAGCCTTTCCTGCTACCTATATTTCCTCAGAACCCGTGTAATGCAATGCGATGATGCAATAAATCAACAATTCATAAATCACGCCCTTTGATGGGTGCTGTGCTAGTCCAACTTACTCCGTCCTCTCAATACAAATTTGTTATTTATAAGAAAGACAACCATGTGAATAATTCAATACAACTAGAAAAGACGGAAATCACCCACTCCTAGGGGTGCATAAATTAAACACGAAATACCCCTCAGTGATAACAGTACTCACATTAATAACTATTCATTGTTACCCTAGCTACTATTGATGTTCGCAGACTTAATCATGCAGTCTCCCGTCAACTCTAAGAGTATATACGATTCGCTAATCAAAGTCTAACTCAAGTAAACCATAACCTACCTCGTTGACGAACAACTAATTGAATCTCCATGAATTTCTCGTCTTCCTATCCTTCATCCGAATCCATGAGAGGTAATAATCATAGGTAATGGTGGGGAGGAAATTGAAAGATCTCTTTTTCTTGGTGTCAAGGGTTTTTATTTCATATGGAACCATAGGAGCAGCCTTTGGGAGTCATTTATTGAAAAATGAGAGAAAATAGACTAAGTGACCAAAAACGCGGTCACTGTTCGGCGTGGACCGCTGCGGCGGTTGAAATCCCGCTATAGAGGTACCGCTATGGCTGTCCCTTGACCGCTATAGCAGTCTGCGTCCTTTTCTGGCCCACAGTTTTCTAATTCTTTCCGAAATTTATGTTTTCTACTCTTAACCCTTAAATCGCACCGTAGAACTTATTATTTATGACCCTAGACCTAGATTGGGCATGGGCTCACGGAATATTAAATAATGATCGGACAGGTTGTTACAGCACCCACCAGTCCTATCGCCACCTCGACGTCACCATGGTGACGGTCACCTCGAGACCCCCCTCCCCCTACCCCCGCGGTAAGGTTTCCCTTATTTTATGTATTTCTTTGTTCATTGTTATGTTGACAGTCGTGGTCGAAGGTTAACCATCGATCTTCTCCACCATGGAGGAGATCTTGACCACAGGTTACTTGTCCCACATCGCCATTTTAACCTGCTAGCACAGTTCGGGGTTTCTATAAATAGAAACCCCAAACTCAGTTCAAGGAGGTCGAGAAATTTTCATGAAAAAACTAAGTTTGAAAGATCAATCTCGATATAGTTAAAAGCTTTTTTAAAACATATTAAGTTTTTCGTTGATTCGAAAGCCTAATTTCTCAATTTTTATATTTTTCTTGTTATTTTTCGCATTGCTGGGCTTGTGTTTGGAGAGAGGATCCTCCAAATCCATGTTTGGTCTTGGCTGTGTCCAAAAAAGGTAACAATTGCTCTTATTATTTCTTTTTTTAGTTTCAGTTGTTTTCGTCATTTGTTCTTGTTTAGTAATATGTGTGCTTGTTATTTTTAGTGATTTAGGGATTGAGTTTTGTTAGCTGTAAATTCAGTGTTTCTTCATTTTGTGTTGTGAAGTAATTTATGCCTTTTTAGTTTGAGCTTCTTTAGTTTCTGTTATTGTTGTTCCAAATGGTTTGTGGGTTCTGGTTTTTGCTGATTGTGGATTTAACATTTGTTTTATCCTTACTGTTACAACTTGTGTTCATTTAGTGTGTTATTCCTTAGTATAGATTGTTGGTTCATAAGTTGATTACCTGCACCAGCTTTCCTAGTTTAGATTAAGTATCACTTAATTACTTAATTCATAGGTTAAACTGTCTAAAAAATTGGTTCTGAAGTAAAAAAGGTGCCTTACTTGTAAACTGTTTGCAAACTATTTGATTATATGATTCCAGTGTGAAATTTAGTCCTCTTGTGATTTTTTTGATGAACTTACTTGTTTAGAAACTTGCATTAATTGTCTGAGATTGACTAGTAGTTAAAGGGTGATCATAGGGATTGAAATTTGGCATTTAGATGCATTGGATGTGTCCAGGACCTTGTTTCTTGCCTGTACAATCTAAGATAATGTAGAACTAGGACTTTGAATCACTTTGTGATAGTTTATTGAATAAGATTTCACTAGTAGCTGGCTAAGTAATGGATTTTATTCTTTTCAAAAAGGGTCAACATAGTTCTTTGAAACTGTTTGGATTACCTTATGTTTAGTTAACTTGTTTGCATTACATTTGATTGTTTTCTTGTACAAACGAGTTTCAAAGTAAAGGATGAGACTAGGAAAAGGGCTAAGCTCAAAAAAATTTTGTTGTTTGATTTTCTCTGTCTGGTTTGGTCTGTTTAGTCTTAATTGCCCTTTTACTGTCATTTGAAAGTTCTGTCTATAGTCCAATGCTAGTTTTGTTTTATCATAAAATCCCTTTTGCAACTTCTGTTTTTTTTTCAAACTTTAGTCAAGGGTCTTATTTGTATAAGTCTGGTATTGAGGGAGTGGTGTTGCATGATTGAAAAGGTTCTTGTGAGTTGTTTTGGTCTGAAAAGAACAGAGTCATTTCCTTTAATGTTACCACGCCTCACTTAGTTCAAGTAGGATTAAAAATGAAGAGTTAATAGAAAATTGAGTAAGTTTGAAGGTCTGTGAAAGGGTAAAGTTAAATTCCGGATTCCCTTTTTGGTTTGAGTACTATTAATTGGCATAAGTTGACTGCCTGGGTGTCTGCACTTGGTTGTTTGTTGTCACATCATTCAAAAGACAAGATGAGAAGTCTTAGGATTGGCTAAGTACTTAATTTTCATTTTTTTTTATCAAAATAGTTGACATGGACTGGTCCATGCTTTCTTTTCTCCAATAACATATAACTTTCTCATCTGTACTTGTCCAGTCTTTATGGTTTGGTTCCAAAAGAGAGATTTAGCTCACAAACTAGTGTGATTTTCCCTGTCTTTGTCTTATACACTCAATATGCTCATGTGAAATTTCTCTCTCTTTGTGTGTGAAGAACCTGGATGAACTTATCTTTGTTAAAACTTGTGGCTATTTTGGAAGAATCAGTGTAGTTTTGTCATATTTAGTTTTCAAAAGGAGTTGTTTGGCACTGATTTCTAGCCTAAGGTCATGAACTTACTAGTGAGATGGGATTCTTCTAAAAAATGGATTTTCAATTTCTTTTTCATCAGATATAGAACACTAGCATTTGACATATTCTGACTTGTCTTTCAGAAACAGAACCTGATGTCCTTGGTTGATTGATTATGTTAGTTATCTCTTTAAAAGGAATTTGTCACTTCAAACTTATTTTGTAATAAGCCTAGTAAACAGGAAGCCAGTTCTTGTTTCCCTCTTCGTTTGATAAAGATGAATAAAGATCAGGGACCTCTTTAAGCCCATTAGATTGAATGTTGATTTTTCTTTTCCATTTTGCTCCTATGTGACTTGTTGCTATAGCTTTAGTTCTTTGCTTAGCCTTATAAGAATGCAAGTTTTTTTTTGTTATTTCCTATCTCCATGTGATGGTTGTAATCTCTCTGTGCCTCTACTTTATCTGAAGTTCAGACTTATATTGAGAAATCTTTTCCCTAAAAAATGATGATAATTTGATTTATAAAATAGTGATATGTGCTTAGTCTAGACATGTATGAGTATTTGTTTCTTTTAGAGCTAACATTGGGATTGGTTGACCTTTTCTCTCAAAAAACCACTGTGCGCAAGTTCTTTTCCTTTTCAAAGACCGTGGTTGTGAAGTGTCTGTATCTTGGAAAAAACAGAATCTATATGTGGAATGCTTACTCCCTTCAAAAACCGAATATATGATGTCTATTTTCTCAAGACTGTTGGGTTGACTGACCTGTTCTTTTCAAAGCTCAGCTGTAGAGTGTTCATTTTCCTCAAAACTATTTGTATTGGATTGTTTGATCTCTTTCAAAAAACCAAGTATGCCAAGCTGTTTGGTCCCTTTTAGAATTTAACTTGTCACTAGCTGTTTCTTTTAGAAGCCAAGAGTGTCTGTTTGTCTGTTCTTTCCTAAAAAAGAAAAACTGGTTTGAGGGGAGTGTACTCTTTCTTTCCCAAGTTATATGTGAAGATTGTTCCTTTTTAACTCTCTGTGGTTGTGTGCCCCCTTTTCTTTTTCTTCTCTTCTTCTAAATTAATTTTGGCAATAGTTAACTGGGATACCCTGATTTGTTTTTATGTGTGTACACTTAACTAGGCTATCCTGTTTACTCTGTTATTTCCAAAATTGAATCCATCAAGTGACTTTCTCATAATAAAATATCACACTCACTTTGTCAAACCTGTGGACTTGATGGCTTAAAGATGTTGCTTATTGTTTGGCTGTATAGTTCCTGATGATGTGAATTGTAATACTTCTAATTACATGTTGAACTAGTGTGTCACTCATTTCACCCTAAGTCATGTCTAAGCTACTTTGTTCAGGATTATTTGTCCATCCTTGCTTCTATTTTATGAATCTTGTTCTTTCCTCTAGAAAAGTCATGTTAAGTTGGATGTTACTTCTTTGACCTGCTTCTCTATGTAAACACCTTAAGACCTCTTCATTGGATTAACTAATTTTCTCTTTCACCCAGAATTGGATTTGGTTCTAATCACACTTAGATGAAATAATATCTTTTAGAATCCAGTCCAACTCTGGTATCCTGTGCTCTGTTTTGTGTGTGGTGTTAAGTCAAATGTCATATTTTTCTCCTACACCTTCTTTTGTGTACTTAATCTTACTATCTCCCCCTAAAGTTTTATAGTTCTTTATTTTTAAACTGGATATGACTATAATATACTTTGCCATTATTGTGCATAATTGTGGATTGTCATGAATAGAAATAACATTTGGTTAATATGATAGAGTAATTGTTTGGACCTGTTAATTGAGCTGTGCTCTTCCTTCAAAACTGTTTGTGAATGAGTGTCCTAGTTGGCTTCTATTTATAAAACACTATGCTTGGATGTTATTTTGATCCTGGGATGAGCAGAACTGCCTCAATATTGGATTTATCCATTTTGGGCCTATTCCTTTGGTCTTGACATCCATGTCTCAGACTGGGCCCAATAAATAGATGATAGTTATATTTAGCAGGGACTGTCCATTTTTTTTTCATTATGTAATTCATTCTTTTTATGTAAAACTACAAATAGTTAGAAGTACTCCTCCTTTTTTTATTTGTTACTCTCCAGTATACGCTTACATACATGTATGATTTGTATACTCTATATGTATATTAGACTGTTGGGATATGTATTAGGACCTGGTTTGGTAATTCGGCATAGTTTTAGTCTCCCCGGTTTTAGCCATGCCTGGGATTCTTTAAAACCCCTTGAAACTTGTGCAACATCGGGATTACGGGGCTAAAACCCCGTCCCCATGCCAATACTAAGCCTTAAAATAAATCCCTATAGGCAGTCTCGACATATGGGGGCAAGTATATGATCTTTTATATGGTGTGTGTGTTTATATATACATGTGTGTTTGATTATTCTAGTTATAAGAGCAGTTAAATATAAACAAACCAATTCTTTTTTTCTTTCCTCCTCTTCTTGCATGACTACTCGGGTCCAAACCAGCCCCTGTTGGGCCAAAGGCCGAATAGGATTTTCTCACTGAGTCTGTGGAGAAAAACAATAGCGAGGCGCGCAGAAGGCCCAGCCATGGGTGAAAATGGCCACCAGGAGCTTGGTGCGCCCCTAGTTTAATCTATTCTATAAATATATGTTGTGTTGTATGTAATTGTAAATGTATGTACTCTTATTATAGTGAACCTAAATGGCTTAGACATCCTAGGATAAGATTTTTTAAAATCTTGACAACCCTTAACGTTTTTCTTAAACTTGTTAGCGAACCATTAATTTCTTTTATCAAAAAATGAATTTAACAAAAACTTGGCATTGTAGGCAAATAAATAGGCAAACTGGGTTTATTAATGTCACGACCCAACTAGGGGGCCATGACGGGTACCTGGAGCGGACTACCGAGCACAACTCATTATGCCAATCATCATAATTATTCTGAACACATATAATCTCGAGGCAACACATGCATATACATAAGCCCTCACGACTGCAAAAAGGATATACAAATGTACAATGTAGTCATCATGGAGCATCTACTACCCACACATACGCATCTATGAGCCTCTACAAGAATATTGTGACATAAGGACGGGACAGGACCCCGTCATGCCCATGTACATACACAAAAATAATGTATCAAAATGGTACCTCCGGAATAATGGAGTGCTCCTGTAAGTCTGCTGATAAACTCCTATGAATCTGGGCCACCTCCCTGTCTACCTGTGGGCATGAACACAACGTCCAAAAGAAAAGGACGTCAGTACGAATATTGTACTGAGTATGTAAGGCATGAACAATAATAGCATATCGAAGAAATAAAGGTACATCATGTAAGGAAACAACCTGTGCTGAAGATCACTTAAAACGGAACAATGCATGCTAGCTTACGTCATAAACATCATCATATTAAGTAAGCATATATAAACTGCCCGACCATATAGGTACGGTGTAATCATCATTAGCCCGTGTCCATGTTACACCTCGAAACATTGGGTTGCTGAGTGGTGAAGGGACTAACGTAAGTTAAGGTGTACATGATGTCCCTACAAGTAAGAAGGGATACTTAATAATTCTAATTAAGATTTCCAAAGAAGTTAGAGGCAAGGGAGAAAAGTTCGTTAAATGAAACTTTACCGCAGTTCTGCGAAAGGGGGGTTCGACAGTCGTTCTTTGTACCGTCGGACGAGTCGACGCTTCGTCAATTGTGCCGTAGAATTGAGTTAGAGCGAAAACCATTCGACGAAAAGATCGACGCTCCGTGATCAGTTCGACGGGCATTCCTTCTCACCGTAGAATAAAAAGAAACGAAAGGTTGCTCACTGGAAATTTAACGACTTCAACGATCAGATCGACGTCCCGTCGATCCACTCGACGCTTCGTCGATCGTACCGTATATCTCGGTCGGGACTGATTTTAAGGATTAATATAAGGACCCCTCCCTCATTTTTATTTCATTTCATTCCACTCCTCCACACACCAAGAAACCTCTAGAACCTTCTCCATCATTCATCCACAAGGATTCAAGGGAAAACCATGATCAACTATACCAAATCCATGATATCAAGTGTATGAAACCCGTTAAAAGTTCATCTACACCAAGAAAACTCAAGAGAAGAGAGTTAGGGTTTTGGTGCAAGAAGAGAAGTTCCACTCAAAGGTCGTTCATCCATCATCCAAGGTGAGTTTTATGGTATTTACATGTTTTTTAAGGTGTTGAAAAGTTGAAACACTTGGATTGTAGAAGGAGGTAGAAAATTGGTCATAAATATGGGAATAGTGACATTGTTGGTTAAAGGTTTGGATTAAGTACGATTATCAATATGTTGTGATTGTAAATATGTTATAAATGACATCTAGACCATGGAATAAGTATTTTATATGAGAAAACGCGATAATGAGCTATAACTATAATTGTGGAGAAATTGAAGGGAAATGGTAAATTGTGGTAAATGTAGATGATTGATGATTGTTGTTGCGATATTGTGAATATTGTTATGAATATTTGGGAGTTGATATAGAATGTGGGGAAAGTAGTAGAAACAAAGGAAATGCTGCCCAATTTTCCCTAGAAATAGTAAAATGCTCTTATAGCCGAGTAACTAATGTTAATGCGAATCCTCTTGAAGGTAGAAACGCGAGCAACGAAGGAGGACGATCAAGCGATAGAATAGTTAAACGACAAAGGTATGTGAGGCTAGTCCTTTCTTTCTATGGCATGAATTCTATAGTATGACTTTCCTTCCTCTTCATGAATCTCTTAAATTCCGGAAAACTATGAGCCTATGTTCATGAATAGCTACACGAGGTAAGAGTTATGTTATGAGCCCAATAATGATGATGATGAGTTAAAGTATAGAGATTCTAGATGTTCATGATATGATGTTCCTTAAACGTTAATGATGTCATTTATTGCTTACACTCACCTCATATACTATTCCCTTCAAGGTGAGGCAGAATGTTAATGAGTGCTCCATAATGAAATCGGAGGATCACGACCTTACGTCACCCCGATAAAGTATAGTTGTCCTTGAGTTTTTATGCATGACTATGATGAGCATATTATGATGATGATATAACACCGCGCCTATATGGCCGGGCAGTCACCGCTAAGGCGGGCAGCGTATACACCATGGCCAGATGGCATGGGCAGACACCACTAGTGGGCGGCATGAGATGATACCCCGGACGCGGGAGGCCTGGACACAGGCTAATGATTATCACACCGATCCGATACGGACGGGCAGCTTATACATTTATGCATATATGATATGATGATTATGAGTAAGCCAGCATGCATCATTTCCTTTATATTTGACAGTCAGATACAAATGTTCCTTATTGATGCTTCCTTTATTTCATTGATGTATCATTATTGTTTATGCCTCTCCTACTCAGTACAATGTTCGTACTGACGTTCGTTTTCTTTGGACGCTGTGTTCATGCCCACAGGTAGACAGAGATGTGATCTTGATCCATATTCGTAGGAGCTGTTAGCTGATTTGATGAGCACTCCATTTTTAGGAGGTGCCATTGATTATTCTTTTGGTATATATGCACATGTATATTTTGGGCACGACGGGGTCTTGTCCCGTCCATATGTTTAGCACTCCAGTAGATGCTCGTAGATACGCAGTGTGGGTTGTATGGTCTCACGAGGTTGCTACCATGTATATATATATATATATATATATATATATATATATATATATATATATTATTTTGATGACCAAAAGGCTTGTGCATATAAAAGTATTTATGTTTCCGAATGAAAGATGATTTTCTTATAATTTGAGCATGATAAGTAGTAGAACGAGGGGTGCTCGGTGGTTAGCCCCGGGTACCCGTCACGGCCCCTAGTTGGGTCGTGACAAAAGTGATATCAGAGCAGTTCAGTCCTAGGAAGTGTCTACGAGCCATGTCTAGTAGAGTCTTGTTTATGGTGTGTTGCGCGCCACATCAATAAACTGGAGGCTACAGGGCATTGAGGAAAAATGACCATCTTTCTTCTTTTGAGATCGTGCGATAGAGCCTTGTATAAGATTTTATCCTCCCTAATAGTGTGTTGTGATTTCAGAAATGCCGCCAAAGGGAAAAGCTTCAGCCGCCCAGAAGGGCAAGACTACGACAAAAAGGCGGGTAGAAAGAGAGCCGCCAATGAATGTAGAAGAGGGCGAGTCACACAATGAGGCCCTATCTAATACTTCCTCTACCCCGCCCAATGTAGAAGAACAAGGAGGAGCTTCAGCTCCAGTTCCTCCACCGGTTGCTTCGGGTCAACAAGTGACCGAGGCCATTCATCTATTGACACAGTTGGTTGCCGCCCAAGAACAACGGCAGAATGCGGGCCCATGTGATCGGTCAGCTAGTACCAGAGCCCGTGATTTTATGAGCTTAAATCCTTTGGAGTTTTTCGGGTCAAAGCCGGATGAAGACCCGCAAGGTTTCATTGATGAGATGTTGAGGACCTTGAAGATTATTCATGCCTCCGAGACTGAATCTGTGGAGTTGGCATCTTATAGACTCCGAGATGTGGCGGTATTGTGGTATATTAATTGGATAGCATCGAGAAAAGAGAATGCGCCTCCTCCCGTTTGGCAAGAATTCGTAGATGCTTTCATTCGCCATTATTTGCCACCTGAGGTCCGCCGAGCTAGAGCGGATAGATTTCTAAGTTTGAAGCAAGGAAATATGAGTGCCCGAGAGTATAGCCTGCAATTTAATTCTTTGGCTAGATGTGCCCCGACTATGGTGGCCGACATGGGAGATAGGGTACATAGGTTTATGAGTGGCTTGGGGCCACATTTGTTCAAGGATTGTTTAACGGCCTCGTTGCAAGAAGGGATGGATATATCCCGAATACAAGCCCATGCCCAGAACTTGGAGGGACGACAGCAACCGCAAAGAGGTGATCGCGATATTAATAGAAGTCAAAGCAAGTGGGCCAGATCTATGGGGGCAGGCAGTGATTATAGAGGGGGATCAGGACAAACAAATTCTTGGCACTCAGGCCAGTCGGTGACTAGTGCACCTCCTCGATTTACGGGTAGGAGATTTGATCGCTCCTTTCGTTCAGGACAGGGTCAGAGTTTGAGGGCCGCAGATCCTCAATTCAGGGAAGATTATAGTCAGAGGAGACCCTCAGTACCGCGATGCAGCCAGTGCAGTAGACTACATTCCAGACAATGTCGCCAGGGTTTGGATGCTTGCTATGCCTGTGGTCAGGTTGGGCATATGATGCGAGATTGCCCGTCGACGAGCGGTAGAGTTGGGGTTCAGCCCACAGGATCTGTAGCTGGTTCATCTTCAGTACGCCCGATAGGGCAGACTCCCCAGATATCAGCAGGTCGAGGTAGAGGCAGAGGGGGGAGTATCTACTTCAGGTGCCACTCAGCCCCGTGTGTATGCTTTGGCCGGACGACAGGATCTCGAGTCCTCCCCAGATGTGGTTACAGGTACATTATGCATATTTTCCCATGATGTATATGCCTTGATAGATCCGGGTTCTACTTTTGCCTATATTACCCCGTATGTTGCTGGTCGTATTGGGGTGAAACCTGAGCCAATCAAACCTTTTGAGGTAACTACTCCGGTTGGTGATCCCGTGGTAGCTAGACAAGTGTATAAAAACTGTGTACTTGTGATATGCAATCGCCAGACCAAAGATGATTTAATTAAGCTAGACATGTTAGATTTCGATGTGATTATGGGTATGGATTGGTTTGCCTCATGCTATGCTAATGTGGATTGCTGACTGAAAATAGTTCGATTTCAATTTCCGGGAGAGCCCGTGCTTGAATGGAAGGGTAATACAGCCTCTCCAAAAGGTAGGTTTATTTCCTACCTTAAGGCAAGGAAGATGATGGCTAAAGGCTATATTTATCATCTAGTCTGAGTACATGACACTGAAGCAATGTCGCCAACTTTCCAATTCGTCCCGGTAGTGAATGAATTTCCGGATGTATTTCTTGATGGGCTTCCAGGTCTTCCTCCAGAAAGAGAAATTGACTTCGCCATTGATGTGTTGTCGGACACCAAGCCTATTTCTATTCCTCCTTATCGAATGGCTCCGACAGAATTGAAAGAGATAAAGGCGCAGTTGAAAGATTTGCTTGAAAAGGGGTTTATTAGACCCAGTTCATCACCGTGGGGAGCACCAGTGTTGTTCGTGAGAAAGAAAGATGGTTCCCTACGAATGTGCATGGATTGTAGAAAGTTGAACAAGGTGACGATAAAGAACAAAAATCCTCTCCCAAGGATTGATGATTTATTTGATCAACTACAGGGTGCCAAGTGGTTTTCTAAAATAGACTTGAGGTCAGGGTATCATCAAGTGAGAGTTAGAGAAGAAGAAATTCCCAAAACCGATTTCAGAACTAGATATGGCCATTATGAATTCCGGGTGATGTCGTTTGGATTAACTAATGCACCGACAGTGTTCATGAATTTGATGAATAATGTGTTTAGGCCGCTCTCGGATTTATTCGTGATAGTATTCATTGATGATATTCTGGTATACTCTCGCACAGAATCAGAACATGCGGATCATTTACGTTTCATACTTGGAATTCTTCGAGCCCGAGAATTATATGCAAAATTTTCAAAGTGCGAGTTTTGGCTGAATTCCGTTACATTTCTAGGCCATGTTATGTCAGATGACTGTATTCGAGTTGATACTCAGAAAATTGAGGCTGTGAAGACTTAGCCAAGGCCTACGACGCCTACAGAGGTTCGCAATTTTCTGGGATTGGCAGGATACTACAGAAGGTTTGTAGAAGGGTTTTCGTCTATTTCAGCTCGATTAACGAAGCTAACCCAGAAGTCAGCTAAATTTCAAAGGAATGATGCGTGTGAACGCATCTTCTAAGAGTTGAGGGACAGATTAACCTCAGCTCCTGTCTTAACACTTCCAGAAGGGTCAGATGGTTATATAGTATACTGCGATGCTATCGGTGTTGGATTAGGATGCGTGTTAATGCAGCACGGTAGAGTCATTGCTTATGCTTCGAGGCAACTGCGGAAACATGAAAAGAACTATCCAACTCATGACCTCAAATTAGCTGTAGTTATTCACGCGTTAAAAATGTGGAGACATTACTTGTATGGTGTGCATGATGATATTTATACAGATCACAAGAGTCTACAATACATTTTCAAACAGAAGGAATTAAATCTACGGCAGATGTGGTGGTTAGAATTATTGAAAGATTATGATGTGAGTATTTTATACCACCCCGGAAAGGCAAATGTAGTAGCCGATGCGCTTAGCCACCGATCAATGGGCAACCTATGCGAAGTTCCTTCGAAAAAGAAAGAGTTGATTCATGAGCTCCATCAACTAGCTAATCTCGGAGTACGTGTAATTGATTCAGGTAGTGCAGGGATTGGTATTAATGATTCCACGGTTTTGTCCCTGAATGTGGAAGTGAAAGTGCGTCAGTATGAAGATCCTCAGTTGAGCTAGTATAGAGACACGCTTTATGAAAAAGAGAGATCTCCATTTAAAACTTCGATGGATGAGATTCTCAGATACCAAGGCAGGATACGTGTTCCAAACGTTGCAGAATTGCGCCGGCGAATTCTGGAAGAAGCCCATTATTCTCGGTATTCTATTCACCCAGGTGCAACAAAGATGTATCACGACCTCAAATTGATATATTGGTGGGATGGCATGAAGAGAGACATAGCAGAATTTGTAGCCCAATGTCCAAATTGCCAACAAGTAAAGATCGAACATTAAAAGCCAGGAGGATTATTGCAAGCAATGTAAATCCCTACTTGGAAGTGGGAAGTGATCAATATGGATTTTATTGTGGGGTTACCTCGTTCCCGAGGCAAGCATGATTCTATGTGGGTAATTGTGGACAGATTAACAAAGGAATCTCATTTTCTTCCAATCAGAACCACATACTCAGCAGAAGATTATGTGAGGTTGTATCTCAAGGAATTTGTGCGACTTCATGGTGTTCCACTATCCATTATTACAGATAGAGGAGCACAGCCAAGTTCTAGAAGTCCTTTCAAGAAGGTCTAGGTACCCAGGTGAAGCTTAGTACAACATTCCATCCGCAAACTAATGGGCAAGCCGAGCATACTATTCAGACCTTGGAAGATATGCTCCGAGCATGTGTGCTGGATTTCGGTGGTAGTTGGGATGATCACCTACCCCTTATTGAGTTTGCATATAATAACAGCTACTATTCCAGTATTCAAATGGCTCCGTATAAAGCTTTATATGGAAGGAAGTGTAGGTCCCCAATTGGAAGGTTCGAAACATGAGAAGTGGAGCTAATAGGCCCTAAATTGATTCAGCAAGCGGTAGAAAAAGTCAAAGTGATCCGAGATCGATTTTTGACAGCCCAAAGTCGGCAAAAATCTTACGCGGACAACCGCCAGCGAGACTTGGAATTTCAAGTTGACGATTGGGTATTTTTAAAGGTGTCGCTAATGAAAGGGGTGATGAGATCTGGCAAGAAAGGGAAATTGAGTCCCCACTACATTGGACCCTATAAAATTATCCGTAAGGTGGGACAAGTAGCCTATGAATTAAACTTCCCTTCAGAGCTTGAATCAGTCATCCCAGTTTTCATGTCTCAATGCTTCACAAGTGTGTGGGAGATCCCATGAAAATTGTTCCGATAGATGATGTTCAAGTGACAGAGAAGCTAGCATATGAAGAAGTGCCCATTGCCATTTTAGACAGGCAAGTGCGAAGACTTCGAAACAAGGACGTAGCTTCAGTCAAAGTATTGTGGTGAAATAACAATCGAGAAGAAATGACTTGGGAAGCAGAAGAGAGTATGAAGTTCAAGTACCCGCATTTATTTCAACCCCCAAGAGAGGTTCAAGATGAAACACCAACAATATAAGGTATGTATGCTTACTTTTCGTGCTTTTGGTCGTGTGTGGCCAATTTATATTTTTATTGTGTTGTAGCCCTGTGAGGCAAAATTATTATGGGTTGTTGTGACAGGATGGTAGTGCCATATTACAGGGGAAACTCTGGTGAAATTTCTGTAGAATTCCCGAGTACTTAACATTCGAGGACGAATGTTCCAAAAACGGGGGAAGAATGTTACACCTCGGAACTTTGGGTTGCTGAGCGGTGAAGGGACTAACGTAAGTTAAGGTATACATGATGTCCCTACAAGTAAGAAAGGATACTTAATAATTCTAATTAAGATTCCAAAGAAGTTAGAGGCAAGGGAGAAAAGTTCGTGAAATGAAACTTCACCGCAGTTCTGCGAAAGGGGGGTTCGACGGTCGTTCTTTGTACCGTCGGACGAGTTGACGCTTCGTTAATTGTGCCATAGAATTGAGCTAGAGCGAAGACCATTCGACGAAAAGATCGACGCTCCGTTGATCAGTTCGACAGACCTTCCTTCTCACCGTAGAATGAAAAGAAACGAAAGGTTGCTCACTGGAAATTTAACGACTTCGACGATCAGATCGACGTCCCAACGATCCGATCGACGCTTTGTTGATCGTACCGTATATCTCGGTCGGGACTGATTTTAGGGATTAATATAAGGACCCATTCCTCATTTTTATTTCGTTTCATTTCACTCCTCCACACACCAAGAAACCTCTAGAACCTTCTCCATCATTAATCCACAAGGATTCAAGGGAAAACCATGATCAACTATACCAAATCCATGAAATCAAGTGTATGAAACCCATTAAAAGTTCATCTACACCAAGAAAACTCAAGAGAAGAGAGTTAGGGTTTTGGTGCAAGAAGAGAAGTTTCACTCAAAGGTCGTTCATCCATCATCCAAGGTGAGTTTTATGGTATTTACATGTTGTTTAAGGTGTTGAAAAGTTGAAACACTTGGATTGTAGAAGGAGGTAGAAAATGGGTCATAAATATGGGAATAGTGACATTGTTGGGTAAATGTTTGGATTGAGTCACGATTATCGATATGTTGTGATTGTAAATATGTTATAAATGACATCTAGACCATGGAATAAGTATTATATATGAGAAAACACGATAATGAGCTATAACTATAATTGTGGAGAAATTGAAGGGAAATGGTGAATTGTGGTAAATGTAGATGATTGATGATTGTTGTTGCGATATTGTGAATATTGTTATGAACGTTTGAGAGTTGATATAGAATGTGGGGAAAGTAGTAGAAATAAAGGAAATGCTGCCCAATTTTCCCTAGAAATAGTAAAATGCTCTTATAGCCGAGTAACTAATGTTAATGCGAATCCTCTTGAAGGTAGAAACGCGAGCAACGAAGGAGGACGATCAAGCGATAGAATAGTTAAACGACAAAGGTATATGATGCTAGTCCTTTCTTTCTATGGCATGAATCCTATAGTATGACTTTCCTTTCTCTTCATGAATCTCTTAAATTCCGGAAAACTATGAGCCTATGTTCATGAATAGCTACACGAGGTAAGAGTTATGTTATGAGCCCAAAAATGATGATGATGAGTTAAAGTATAGAGAATCTAGATGTTCATGATATGATGTTCCTAAACCGTTAATGATGTCATTTATTGCTTACACTCACCTCATATACTATTCTCTTTAAAGTGAGGCAGAATGTTAATGAGTGCTCCATAATGAAATCGGGGGATCGCGACCTTACGTCACCCCGATAAAGTATAGTTGTCCTTGAGTCTTTATGCATGCACTATGATTAGCATATTATGATGATGATATAACACCGCGCCTATATGGCCGGTCAGTCACCGCTAAGGCGAGCAGCGTATACACCATGGTCAGATGGCATGGGCAGACACCACTCGTGGGCGGCATGAGATGATACCCCGGACGCGGGAGGCCTGGACGCAGGCTAATGATTATCACACCGATCCTATACGGACGGGCAGCTTATACATTTATGCATATATGATATGATGATTATGAGTAAGCCAGCATGCATCATTTCCTTTATATTTAACAGTCAGATACAAATGTTGCTTATTGATGCTTCCTTTATTTCATTGATGTATCATTATTGTTTATGCCTCTCCTACTCAGTACAATGTTCGTACTGATGTCCATTTTCTTTGGACGCTGTGTTCATGCCCATAGGTAGATAGGGAGGTGATCTTGATCCAGATTCGTAGGAGCTGTTAGCTGATTTGAAGAGCACTCCATTTTCCGGAGGTGCCATTGATTATTCTTTTGGTATATATGTACATGTATATTTTGGGCACGACGGGGTCTTGTCCCGTCCATATGTTTAGCACTCCAGTAGATGCTCGTAGATACGCAGTGTGGGTTGTATGGTCTCACGAGGTTGCTACTATGTATATATATATTATTTTGATGACCAAAAGGCTTGTGCATATAAAAGTATTTATGTTTCCGAATGAAAGATGATTTTCTTATAATTTGAGCTGATAAGTAGTAGAATGAGGGGTGCTCGGTGGTTAGCCCCGGGTACCCGTCACGGCCCCTAGTTGGGTCGTGACAGTCCAGGGCTCTCGCGTCTGGGGTAAACATCTCATGCCGCCCACTAGTGATGTCTGCCCTTGCTCTAGATATGGTGTATATGCCGCCCGCCTTAGAGGTGTCTGCTCGGCCATTTAGGCACGGTGTAATCTTATCATCATATACTTGTCATAATGCATGCATAAGAACTCAAGGATAAGCTATAACTCTATCGAGGTGACGTAAGGTGGAGAACTCCCGATTCCATTATGGAGTAGTCATAATCATCCTGCCTCACCTTGAAGGAAGTAGCATCATAAGGTGAGTGTAACAACAATGAATATCATCAAAGAATCATTGACTTCATAAAAATATCATATCATAGGCTTTGGAATCTTTAGACATAGACTCATCATCATCATTATCGTATTCATAACATGTCTCTTATCTTTATCTCATGAGAAACTCTTTATAAACACAGACTCATAGTTTCCGGAATGTAAGAATGTCATAGAAAGGTAAAGGGAATCATGTCGTAGGAATCACGCCTTAGAAAAGAAGGGACTAGCCTCACATACCTTTATGATTTTCTAACTTGCCAACTATATGCTTCCTTCCAAGTTCGTAATTCTACCTTCAAAGGAATTCGTGCTAAGATTAGATAATAAACAACATACTCAAGCTTAAGCCAAAGCTAACGAAATTGGGCAGCACTTCCTTTGTTTCTACAACTTCCTCCATATGATATAACAACTCCCAATAATCACTAACAATATTCATAATATCGTAATCAATAACTTGAAAAGTTCGACACTATCCAATTCCCACAATTCCCTCTCAAAGTCATTCATAACTATAGCTATAATATAACATCACATTTATCCTCGTAAAATGTTTCTCCCATATTCTCAATATCATTTATAACATAATTATACTCATAATACATCAAGAGTCATGATTCATGTCAACTACTATTCAAGAATACCATTACTTTCACCTTTGAGCTCCATATTCTATTTTCTTCTATAATCCAAGTCTTTCAACCCCTCAATATTCTAAATAACATGAAATGATCATAAAACTTACCTTTGATTATGTATAAACAAGTTTTAGATGGAAATGGTTCACTTGAAGAAAACCCTAGCTTCAATCCAAAGAGATTTCTTGACTCCAAGCAACCCTAGAGACTCCCTTACACTTGATTTCCTTGGATTAATGAAGTTGATCTTTGATTTCCCTTGGATTCTTGTAAATAAAGGGTGTGGAAAGTTCTAGAGGTGTGGAGAGTGTTGGAGAGAAAATGGGAAATGAAAGAAATGAATTTGGGGTCCCCTTATATAAAATTAAAAATCTGCCCGTCGGGAGTTATACGGAACATTATACGGTCCGTATAATTGACCGTGTAACTCCATCAGTGATGGACCTTCACTGTAACAGTTATATGGACCATTATACGGACCGTATAATATTATACAGACCGTATAAATGGTCGTATAATCCACTTTTTCTCCGAACTTGTTCTCGTCGTTTCGTTTGATCTCCAATCCTTATGGAACCTTCTTGGCACTTGTTTAACACTTCATTAACAATACAAGGAGAATTATAACTTGTCCTCAAGACATTATTAAATCAACATTAGCTCGGTACTTGCAAATCCTTTTTCGAAACACGACTTATGCAGACATTTTTCAACGAACTTTCTTCCCTTGCCTCAAACGTCTTTGCAATCTTAATTAGAACCATAAATAACCTTTCTTACTTGTAGAAATATCATATACCTCTTACCCTGCGTTAGCCTATTCACTGTGCAACGACATGAAAATTTTTCAAGGTGTAACAATTAAATTGATAACAACTTCTTTTGAACAAATGGAAAGTATGGATCACCTTTTTACTAAAAACGCAAATTGGGTCCAACGCCCATAAGTTTTTTAAACTAACCAAAACATGTCTTATAAGGAATTTTTAGAGAGATTCTTAACTAGACAAAAGAGCAGTTTTTTCCATGAACTCTCTAAAAAACAAATGAAGTTTTTCTAAAGGCCATCAAAACGTCTAATCCTTCCCTTACCCCCTTACATGTTTTGGGCCTAAAATGGCCAAAAAGGAGTATTTCGAGCCTTGATATACTGCCCCCCCTCCCCCCTCTTAATAAAAATGGCGTCAAAAAAAAAAAATCCTCATAATATAAAATTTTGGATAAAGGCTGGACGTACTAACACGGATCAACCCGAGACGGAGCATGAGTATATGCATGAATCATAACCACTTTCCTTTTTTATAAAACCCCAAAATATATATTCCTTATATAAAGGAAGGTTATTTATTCGAATATCATAAATCCAAAACTACGATACCCTGTATATAAAGGGGATATGTTCAAATTTCTTTCCAAATATGACATGCAATTTACAAAAATGACAGTTTCTTTGCGAGAATAAACACAAAATAGACAGTTTAGGCAAATACTCATACTTTGGAATTCAAAGGTCAACTGTGTAGTACGGATCCTTAATACTAGGGTGCCTAACGCCTTCCCTAGGGGATCATCAGAACCCTTACCTAGAACTCTGGATTATGAAGGTTTTTTCACGGTATTTGTATAAAACCTTAAAAACTGGTTTTCCTAATTTCCTAAAAATTAGGTGACGACTCTTTTAAAATAAAGTCCGAAAGAGAACCAACGAGTTCGTAGCAGCCTTTTATGCCCTAACCCCGCATAAAAAGCGAACCGTAACGGATGAAGACTCTGCTGGGGATTGACTGGTTCTAACCCTAAGGACTCCAAAATAATATGAGTTTTATTTGCCTTAACTGTCTATGTGTTTACTTACTCGCAACTATTAACTATCATTGCATGCATATCATAACTCCGCCACTCCTGGCATTTATTTTACACTTTGTTCCAAAGGCGACTTCGCGGAGCACGACGTCATTCCTTCACTATAAAACTAAAATTTTCTCTTGGAACCGTTATGAGGCAGGGTTGGTATGCAGTCGTCCAACAACCCTAACAGATCAGCCGCAGTTGTCTGCTCGGGTTCCCGGTCATTCGCGAAAACCACTCTTGAAAAACTAGGATAGAGCTAAGCCAAATCCCTAAGGAACTAGAACATTTATGCCTAGACGGGCCTTGGGTATCTCAGACCTACCTAAGGCCCTTTAAGAGTGATTAACCTGTGTTCGAACGGTTTATAACCCGAAAAACACCGCATCTCATTTATGTGCTATGTGGAAACATGTTCGTGCCTATGTGATGAACCATTGTTCCTATGGGCATAGGGGGAATATTAACCGTGTTTTGTTTTGTAGATGGAACGAAGAATACGTTTTGACATCGTCACTGAGGCTCCAAAATTGTTGAGGGCCTGGTATGAATGTTGGGGGATGCTCACCAAAGAACGATCAACTGCACTTTAGGACCCTTGCCTTTCGTTATGACAATGAAAGGTCGCTCAGAGCTGATAGAGGTATTGGCATAGTATTGGGATGATAAAGAGATGTTGTTCCATTTTGGTGACATTGAAATGACTCCTACCCTAGAAGATATTAGGGATCCCATGGACAGTAATGGAGCTTGTCTGAGGAGACAACACAAGCCGCACCACAATTTGTTGTTTCCGCATAAGCCCACCGTCAGCCAGATCATGAGATTTCTTGCATTGACGGAAGCGCCCTGGGCACAAGGGCCCACTGTAGCCTTCAGAGATCTATATCGAAGATTCGAAGATATCACCAAGTGCACTCTATATCAAAGAGAATTCAGGAGCTGAGAAGAGTGGGAAACCACTAGACCTCTAGCATTTGCCATAGCCTTTTTAGGCACTATGGTTTTCCCACAGGATGGGCTGTTGACCATAGATACCAAGGTGATATATTTGGCTCATGTGGTCTTCCACGGCATAACAAAAGATCAAGAGACAAGGTACTTTGACCTTGCACCTATCATATCGGCCGACATCTTCCGAGCTCTAAAGAAATGCCTAAATCATTTTTGATACTCCAAGGGTGCAATATATTGCTGCAATGGTGGATCATTAATCACATTAAAATGGCCAAAAAAGTTCAAGGAGAGAGTCGATAGAACCGGGTAGATCGCCCCGTGAATTACTGTCCAAATCTCGGGTTTATGCCTAAAAATTCCTGGGCTAAATTCTTCACTGACTTGACTGAAGATCAGATCTATTGGATGTTCCCTGATTTTATATTTGAGATTGTGGTAGTCTGAGGAAAGAATTGTCCATTTTTACAGCTAGTCGGGGTTTGAGGAATCCGTCCTTACTATCCGTCCAAGGTTTTAAGACAGTTTGGCAGGAGGCAAGTGATACCCCAGGTAGGAAACTCTGAGCAGTTCATCATTGAGCAAACAGAACAAAAGATCAGGCACGCTGGGGTGATCCTCACAGAATGGAATGGCCGTGTGAGCTGGGGCCCAGATACTCTTGCTCCAGATAAGCTCGAAGCAAGGTGTGACCCCGGGTATCATGCATGGCTACAGGGACACTTGGCTCTCACACCTGCGCCAGAGTGCGCACTTATCCAGGAAGCCCAAGAAGAGTAACGTATGAAAGAATTCTTGGATGGTACAGACGAGCATTTGGCTAGAATCCTGGAAGAAACAGACCCGGTGATTGTCAGAATGAAGCTCTATCAAGCACGCCTTCGTGTCCAGACTAACCTTCGAAGGGTCAAGAAGGCCAGAACAAGCTAAGCCTCGACATCAGTTGCCAGAGGACCTACTTGATTACTGATTTTCCTATTTTTTTTTTATATATGAGCCCCATGTCGGCTTTTGTCATCAGTTTTGTAATCCTTTTGGAAAAGATATTACTATTTATTATTAATTATGATGGCTTTTTGGGGGCAATGGTTCTCCTTCACAAATGGCACCTACATGTTTCAAACGACTAGGAAAGCCTTAACTCGAAAGCCCTTTGGAACGCGAGTAGTATAAACGCTTGTAAATTATGTGCTTATCTGCTACGTGCTTTGCATGCTTACCTACTATGTGTATGATCGCATATTGAGTTTAAGTACAATTGATCCAATAATCTAAACTACATACCCAAAAGAAAAACCATCAGGTCTGACACCTACTCGAACGTATCTCTACTAAAGGTTGACTTGCAATGGCGAACTAAGATGGGCAAGAAGCCTGGACTTTGGGAGAGACAGCTGACATGCTGCGAGGCAAAGTGTTGAAAATGGAGAAATACCTCCAAGAAATAGTTAAAAATATTGAGGAGGTAGACAGATTACTGGACATGGTTGGGAACCCGCTGGAAGCCATACCCCAAGAACAGTATTATGAAAATGTCCCTGAAGAGGTGAGGGAATTGGTGCTGAACTACATACCACCAGAAAGAAGACCTGTAACACCCAGAGACGGGGAACCTCAGAGGGAACTAATGAGGAACAAGTGGCCGGTTCAGACCCATGGGTGTTCGACAAGTGGTCGGTTCAGACCCATGGGTGTTCGCACCGGACCCATAGGAGGGAATAGAGCCCCTAGAGAGGGACGCCGAACTCGGTGAAGAAGAACAGCAAGAGGAGGAGGAAGAAGAACCGAAAGAAGAAGAAGAGGAACCGGAGGAGGAAGAGGAAGAGCTTCAAGACATGGAAGAAACGGAGCCTGTCGACATAGAGGCCGAAGGGGGAGGAGGGGGAGAACCCATTCGAGATGTTCCTCGAGTTCCAAGGGAATAACATGGATGACGAGTCCGGTTATTATGCCCCGACTAAGGAAGTAACAGATTTCTATGTGCTTTCACCCATGTTGATGCGTGCCGCCTTTACTGTGGCTTTAGAGAAGTTTGGAACGACAAATCTCCCTGTGTCGGCTCCATAGAGCATAGCCTTTAGAGCTTGATCTTCTCCATTCAGAGTAGCTCCGTTGCTCGTCACGTGTAAGGAGGTATTCAAGAAAATGATCGTCGCTAGGATGGATTGCACCACTAGGGCTAGATTATCGGTCCATGACTTGGTATACGCCTACAAAAGATGCCCGTTTCATCTCAATCAGGCAGGGCACACCTTGAATGAGTGTCTGGCATTAAGAAGGGGGATTATTAGTCTCATAGAATACAAGATCATCAGAACTTTATGAGGGCCACATACTTTGCTGGTCCATGACCCCATCACCCCAGGAGAGGGAGTTACCCATGAGACCCAAGTATGGCGGTACGATTTCACAGTTTTTGAGGAGTCATATGCCCGCCTCTTCTTAACTTTGGCTTCATTGAACAAAATCAGGCCTGTGGAACCTGTCTACAAGCCCGCACCATTAGGGCCCAACAGAAATAGGTTCTGCCTGTACCATACTGGAGCTCGGGGGCATGATATTGAAGGATGCCATGCTTTCAAGCTTGAACTAGAGAATATGATCAGGACCGGACAAATCTTGGTCTTGCTCCCACCGTGGTTCTAAACAAAGAGAAATTCGACATGAGAAAAGCAAGCTCGTAAGGACAGCGGCTTGCAGAAACTATACTTTTGGGTAGATATTATGTGTCCTGTCTTTTGCACAAATGTTACCCCCACTCTCATAAAAATATAAAGGAACCGCGCCGACTGATGTCCCAATGGAAGGATATGCGGGACGCCCTAGTGGGGCCTGGTTTGGGGATGTCTGTAGCTAGGATTAGTCAAAGAATATTTAGAAAGAAATGTATATCCTTCTTCGTAATTGATCTACGTAGGGCCTGATTTCCCACGGCGGGATACGTAGGCAGTCTACGTAAGACTCGGTCCCGTCCTGTTTCGAATTATAAATTCCCCATTCACCTAGATGACAAGCCCAAAAGGTTCGCCGTGGTAAGTCAACCGCGAGGCCACCAAACCAAAATCCACCCGGACATAAAAGCCCATAATATCCAAGACTTTAGAACATCAGATCAAAAGTACTCAAGCATCAATATACGACCTTATATGTTATTTGTGCGTTAAATGCCTATATGTGATATTTTTCCTTTATGTTTGGTGTGCGGAAACTAACTTTCTTTACCGTTGAGTTATTCTTATCATATAGAAAGGGGCCAATTAGTGTGATATTGAAAGTTGGCATATTTCACAAGATCCAAAGCCACGTTAACATCCCTCTCCAACAAAGGAAAGGACAAAATGACTGGTACTCCCGAAGAAACAAGAAATGAGCTCGCTCTCAGTAATGGGGACACCCAGGACTCGCAAGAGGCAGCATCCCAGGAGGATGTGATTACAATATTGTTAACTACCGTCTCTACTCTCCAAGAAAAGGTAGCCAGAAGGGAAGCAGCCGACGCAAAAAAGAATTCCTCCGCCAAAGGAAGAAGGCCCCCTCCTCCCTTCCCCTTGTAAGGCTTTACAGTGCCCGGTCATTTTCCTGTCTACCCGCCGGGAACCATGCCCCTTCCACTGGACATTGCCAACTCGAACTATGCTGGCCTCTCTTACTGTACGCCAAAGCCGGTTAAAAATGCTCAAGTCGCAGGGACCACCCACGCAATCCCCTCGTACCAAGTCCCTCAACCGGCGTTCTTTATTCCGACAAACCAAACACACGTATCGGCCCCGCATGCTGGGAAAAACAACACTATCCTGCTCAACCATACTGCCCCCCAAGTATCCTTCTTCACTCCCAACATCCTAAATAAATCCTCCCCAGGACACAAGGAATTAGATCACTATGAGGAGATGGAAAGGATTTGGAGGGCTGAACAAGACAGGCGAGAGAAAGATATGGAGAAGAAGATGGAGGAGTTATTGGAAAAGTCCAACAGGTACACAAGGAAGGCGACGGGCCTAAAATACGATGACTTATGTATGCATCCAGATCTGGACCTGCGAAAAGGGTTTAAAATCCCAAAATTTGAAATGTTCAACGGGACAGGAAACCCCAAAGCCCACCTCCATTCGTACAGCGACCAGTTAGTCGGAGTAAAGAGGAATGAACCCTTGATCATGCCGTTATTCAGTCGTAGCCTGACCGGTGAGGCCGCAGAATGGTTCGTCACACTGGACATGCACCAATGGCTCCATTGGGAGGACATGGTAGAATTCTTCATGGAAAGGTTTCGGTTCAATATCGAGACCGTACCAGACCGTTACTACCTCGAGAAGGTCAAGCAAAAGTTGAAGGAAAGAGCGAGAGAGAACTCATTTCCGTATTCATCAGGTTGCAGGAGCCGGATCTCTATGACAGGATGTTGTCCATGGCTGGGAAGCCGTTCTCTGAATTAGTAAAAATAGGAGAGGCCATAGAAGATGGCCTCAAATCTTGAAAGATCGTCAGTATCTTCGATAAAACGTCTGGCCAGGTTGCTGTGGGGGTATTCTGCAAAAAGAAAGAGGACGTGGCAAGTATATCCCATATTTCAAACCAAAATCCAAAAGGACCGTCACCTTCCCACCAAACTCCATCCCTTTTGGATTGCTCTACCCCTCCGTAAAGCTCAACACCCGTACATTACACACAACCAGCCTTTACCACTGCTGTGCTAGTGGACGCGGCTCCGCCCAGTGTCCGCGTATCTGCCTCTGCTTACCAACAACCACCACAACAAATGTACCAGCCACCGCCTCAGCAAAACTATCGCCCACCACAAAATAACCCCCCATAAGCCTATCAACCATTGAATTACCAAAATCAACCACCACCCCCCAACATACAATGCGCCACGTCCAGCTTTTGAGAAAAGACCTATGAGGGAATTCACGATGCTTCTTGAACCAAGGGCTAGATTATTGGAGAGGCTATTGATTGCAGGGTTGATTCAGAAAGCCCCGCCAAAGCTGGCATAGCCTGGAAGCCGGTTCTACAGGGCTGATCAAACTTGTGCCTACCACCCAGGAGGGGTCAGGCACAATACACATGATTGCATAAACCTGAAACACAAAATCCAAGATCTGATCGACAAAAGAAAAATCGCCTTGGAAACTGCCGCCCCTATCGTAAACAGCTGGAAACGGCTGCTAATACCCAGAAAAATGAAAAACTGATTCGACTGGACTTGAATGGATCTACTTCTCCTCTGCCAGATCGATCTTCATTAAGAGGGTCAACCGAACCCGTTGCCGAATCATAGACACAGCGGGATCCACATGATAGAAAGGGATGAAGACTGGGAAGCTTGTGGAACGTTGTCTCCCGAAATTACCAGGCCACTGAAACAGACGGTTGCTTCCCTCTCCCTCCAAGAACAACTCAAATTCAAGGTCTTGATCCCCAGTCTGAGAGTTCCCAAAGTTACACCCTTGTTCAGGATTTTGGTCCCAAGACCTGTGGTAGCCTAGGTAGCACAATAGATTGCGCCTGACCTTAAAAAGCCAATCACTACACAGACATCAATGAGCCAAGGCATGACGCGTTCAGAAAGGTGCTATACTCCTGAAGAACTGGCTTAGAACGTCACAAGGAAGGAGAATGCTCAGAAAATGGCAATAATCGAAGGAGATGCCGAAGATTTCTAGCGGCGCATGCAGCCCAAAGATTACTTTATCATTGGGCACTTAAAGAAGACACTAGCGCAAATCTCAATGCTGTTGTTGTTGGCTAGCTCACCGACTCATAGGCATGCCCTTATGAAGGTATTGGATGATGCATCCATACCAGCATGAACGAGTAGTGAGGATTTGGCCGGGCTAGTGGCCCATATTATTGGGGAGCATAAGATCTACTTCTCTAAGAAAGAACTGTCCGTCAAAGGGACATCCCACAACAAAGCCCTTCATATCACTCTGGAATGCCGCGATAAGGCCGTAGGGAGAGTACTTATGGATAACGGATCAGGCCTCAATATTTGTCCCATAACCACCTTAGCACAACTTGGCTACGACATAGGAAAGATTCGCCAGAGCGAGACGAACGTCAGGGGATTTGATGGATCTTTAAGTGATTCTTTGGGAGAGGTTGTTCTACAGATCCGGGTCAGACCTGCCTCCTTCACAGCAGAGTTTCAGGTCATAGCAATCACTGCCCATTATAACATGCTCTTGGGAAGGCCCTGGATCCGCTCCATCGGTGCAGTACCATCAATTCTTCACCAGGCCATAAAATTTGAATGGCAAAGGCAGGAAATTGTAGTGGCAGCTGAGAGAGATACTAAAAAGCATCCTTACAACACTGTTCCCGTGATTGAAGAGAGTCCTTATTTTCCCCAACTTTCATATAGTGGAATACGTGTGGGCCACCCATGCTGAAGAAGAGGTCAGCAGACCTATGTCGGCAATCTACAAAATGATCTCCTCTACCATGTTGAGAAGTGGCTTTGAAATGGGAAAAGGCTTAGGAAGAACCCTCGAGGGGATAATAGAGCCTGTGATAATCCCAAAGGAGAACTACCACTTCGGTCTGGGGTATACCCCTAATGAAGACGAGCTCACGAGGGTAATCAGGAGAGAGCCTAGAATAGGGAAACTACCTCATCCAATTCCGGGTCTGTACCAGTCGTTTCCCAGAAAGATGTCGATGCTGAATAAAGAGGAAGCTGATGAAAGTCTCGAGTCTCTGTTCTAAGAAGAGGAATGCTACGCGATCGTTGCAGAAAGTCAGGAGACACCCAACATACGCAGTCTGAGCCAAAAGAACGCCTGAACAATTAGACATCCCCCCCTCTTGGCTCCTCGATAGAGAGGGATTTTCTCTTAAAAAACTCTTTTACTGAAAACAGCGACATCGGCCGATGCCCGAATGATTATTTTTTCTAAATTACTTCGCAATGTTTAAAACGGAAGCGGCCCGACGTTGTTCCGGACTAGGACCACCGTTATAATCAATTGCCTTTTTGAATTAATAAAATCCTCGCAAATCACTACTTTTACTGGCTAATAATAACTATTTTTCTTACTAACTATGTAATAACAACCGATAATAAGCCTAATGTTACTTCGCCTCGCTTTTTCAGTAATAATCATAATAAAACAATAAAAAATGTCAAGACATGTCACGAAACGAACGAGGAAAGTGACCAGCAAGAGTGCGAGGAGTATAATGAATCGACTATGACGCCAGAAGGGCCGGTAGAAGAGTTGGAAGAATTGGGAGAGAAGAAGAAGAATATGGACGAAACTGAGGTAATCAACCTCGGTGACGAAGAGGATGTCAAAGAGACATAAATCAACGCTCACTTAGGAGCCCCACAAAGGGAAGAGCTCGTGGATTTATTAAAGGAATATGTGGACGTATTTTCTTGGTCATACGCGGAAATGCCAGGGCTAAGCACTGAAATAGTAGCCGACATATTGCCCATCAAGGAGGGTTTTACCCCAGTCAAACAAAGTCAAACTAGACACGAGTATCGGGATGAAGGATGAAGTAGAAAAACAGATCGAGTAAGGAATAGTGAAAGTAACATCCTACCCCACTTGGGTGGCCAACATAGTGCTAGTACCCAAGAAGGATAAAAAGATTCGAATCTGCATGGACTACCGAGATCTCAACCGGGCCAGCCCGAAGGATAATTTCCTTCTTCCGAATATCCACATCCTGATAGATAACTGCGCTAATTTCACAACCCGGCTAGGGGCCGTGACGGGTATCCGGGGCCAACCACCGAGCACCGCTCGTTCTACTACTCATCATGCTCATTAAACGTTCTTTTATCGAATTCATACATAAATCATAAGAAAAAATCATTTTTCATTTGAGAACGTAAATACTTTTATAGACATAAGCCTTTAGGCTATGAAAATAATATATGTATATATACATAATGGAAACCTCGTGAGACCACATAACCCACACTGCGTATCTACGAGCCTCTACAAGAGTGCTAGACATAGGGACGGGACAGGACCCCGTCGTGCCCAAAATATGCATATATACACAAAAGAATGATCAATCACCTCCGGAACAATGGAGTGCTCTCAATCAGTTAACAGCTCCTACGAGTCTGGGTCAAGCTCACCTCCCTGTCTACCTGTGGGCATGAACACAGCGTCCAAAGAAAACGGACGTCAATACGAACATTGTACTGAGTATGAGAGGCATAAAAAATAATAGTACGTCAATGAGATAAAGGAAGCATCAATAAGTGAGCAACTGTATATGACTGCCACTTATAAAAGAAATAGCACATGCTCACTTACTTCATGGCCATCATCATATCATTTATGTATAAATGTATAAGCTGCCCGTCCATATAGGTACGATGTGATAATGTATAAGCTGCCCGTCCATATAGGTACGGTGTGATAATAATTCACCTGCGTCCAAGCCTCCCGCGTCCGGGATGTAAGATGCCCACTAATGGTGTGTCTGCCCGTCCGTATAGGCACGGTGTAGTATCATATCATCATATACTCATCGTTACTCAACATTCTCACAAATAGCATAGGAATATTATAACTTACTTTATTGATCATCTTATAGACCTATCATGACCTAGCATCATTATATATTTATCATTGAAACATACATTAAAGCTTGAAAGCAACTATGACTATGTCGGGGTGACATAAGGTCGTGAACCCCCGATTCCATTATGGAACATTCATAAGTATTCTGCCTCACCCTAAAGGAAATAGTACATAAGGTGAGTGTATGCAATAATGACATCATTAACTTTATGGTACTCTGCCTCACCTTGAAGGAAATAATATATAAGGTGAGTGTATACAATCAATGACATTGTTAACTTAATGGTATTCTGCCTCACCTTGAAGGAAATAATATATATAAGGTGAGTGTATACAATATATGACATCATTAGCGTTATAGGAACGTCACATCATGAACTCTAGAATCTTTATACTTAGCTCATCATCATCATTATTGAACTCATAACATATCTCTTATCTCATATGGCTATTCATGATAATAGACACTTAGCTTTCCGGAATGTAGGAAATCCATGAAGAGGAAGGAAAAATCATGCTATAGGATTCATGCCATAGAAAGAAAGGACTAGCCTCACATACCTTTGTTGTTTAACTACTCTATTGCTTGCTCATTCTCCTTTAATGTTCGCGTATTTACCTTCGAAAGAATTCGAATTAACATTAGCTAAGCGATTATAAGAACGAGCTTACTAAAGCTAGAGAAAATTGGGTAGCATTTTCTTTGTTTATATGACTTCCTCCATATTGCATATCAACTCCCAAACATCCATAACATCATTCATAATATCATAGATAACAATCATCATTTATTTACATTGTCCACATTTCACAATTTCACTTCAATTTCCCCATAATCATGGTCATAATTCACTATTACGTTCTTTCACATATCATACTCATTCCATGTTCTAAATGTCATTCATAACCTACTTACAATCACAACATATCCATATTCATGATTCATTCCAAACTACTACTCAACAATAGCACTATTCCCACATTTATGACCCACTTTCTATATTCTTCTACAATCCAAGTGTTTCAACTTCTCAATATCTTAACCATCATGAAAATATCATAAAACTTACCTTAGATATTGTAGGAACAAGCCTTGAGTGGTATTGTTTTTCTTGCACCAAAACCCTAGTTCACTTCTCTTGAAATTTCTTGGCTTAGATGACTTTAATGTGCTTCACACTCTTGATTTTTGTTGGTTTGATGAAGTTGATCATCAATTTCCTTTGTTTTCTTGTGGATGAAGAGTAGAGAACATTCTAGAGAGTTCTTGACTTGTGTAGGATAGAAATGAAATAAAATGAACTTGGGTCTCCTTTTAATAACTTAAAATCTGATTCCGTCGGGCAATTATACGGACACTTATACGGTCCGTATAAGTGAGCGTGAAATGGACCCTTCAGTTTCTCTCCTCTGTGACCATTATACGGTCCGTATAAGTGACCGTATAATCCCACCAGTGAGGGACCTTCACTGCTATGGTTCTGCGGTCTATTATATGGACCGTATAACATTATACGGACCATATAATCAACCGTATAACCCATCAGTTCATTGATTCTTATTTTCGTCACTTCGTTTGATCTCCGATCCTGATGGAAACTTCTTAACACGTGTTTAGCACTTCATTAACAATCTAAGGGTCGTTATAACTTTTCTCCAAAATGTCTTTAAACTCTCATTAATTCAATACTCGAAATTCTTGCCCGACACACAATATATAACCTACTTTCCTTAACAACTTTCTTCCCTTACCTTAAATGTCTTTGAAATCTCGATTAGGGTCATCAAATGCTATTTCTTACTTATCAAAACATCTTATACGTCATACCCTTCATTGGCCTATTCACTGTACGCTGATGGGAATTTTTTCGAGGTGTAACATTCTTCCCCGTTTTTTGGAACATTCGTCCTCGAATGTTAAGTCATCGGGAATTATATAAAGTTTTGCCAGAGTTTCCCTATAATATGGAACTACCATCCTGTCACAACAATCCATCATAACATTTCCTCACAGGGCCACAACACAATAGCAATATAAATTGGCCACACACGAACCATATGCATAAAAAGGAAACGTACATACCTCATAATCTCGATGTCTCATCATGGATCTCTTCTGGGGACTAAATAAGTGCGGATATGTTGACTTCATCTTCTCTTCCGCCTCCCAAGTCATCTCTTCCCGGTTGTTGTTTCTCCATAAGACCTTAACTGAGGCCACTTCCTTGTTTCAAAGTCTCCGTACTTGCTTGTATAATATGGCAATGGGCACTTCTTCATAGACTAGCTTTTCTGTCACTTGAATGTCATCTATTGGCACAATCTTCGTAGGATCTCCAACACACTTGCGGAGCATTGAGACATGAAAAACTGGATGAACTAATTCAAGTTCTGGAGGTAAGTCCAATTCATAAGCTACTTGACCCACCTTTCCAAATCTCATCACACCTTTCATTGGCGACACCTTCAAAAATACCCAATCATCGACTTGAAATTCTAAGTCTCACCGGCGGTTGTCTGCATAAGATTTTTGGCGACTTTGGGCTGTCAACAATCGATCTCGGATCACCTTGACTTTTTCTACGGCTTGTTGAATCAACTCAGGGCCTATTAGCTGTACTTCTCCTATTTCAAACCATCCAATTCGAGATCTACACTTCCTTCTATATAAAGCTTCATACGGAGCCATTTGAATACTGGAATGGTAGCTATTGTTATATGCGAACTCAATAAGGGGTAAGTGGTCATCCCAACTACCACCGAAATCTAGAACATATGCTCTCAACATATCCTCCAAGGTCTGGATAGTACGTTCGGCTTGCCCATCAGTCTGTAGATGAAATGTCGTGCCAAGCCTTACTTGAGTACCTAAACCTTCTTGGAAGGATTTCCAGATTTTAGCTGTAAATTGCGCTCCTCTATCTGTGATAATGGATATCGGAATGCCATGGAGTCTCACAATCTCCTTGATATATAGTCTTGCATAATCTTCTACTGACTATGTGGTCCTGACTAGAAGAAAATGAGCTGCTTTCGTCAATCTATCCACAATCACCCATATAGAATCATACTTGCCTCGGGAACGAGGTAATCCTGTAATGAAGTCCATGTTAATTACTTCGCATTTCCAAGTAGGAATTTCCATGGCTTGCAATAACCCTCCTGGCTTTTGGTGTTCTATCTTTACTTGCTGGCAATTTGGACATTGGGCTACAAATTCTACTATGTCTCTTTTCATGCCATCCCACCAATATATCATCTTGAGATCATGATACATCTTTGTCGTTCCTGGATGAATAGAATACCGAGAGTAATGGGCTTCTTCTAGAATTCGACGGCGCAACTCTGCAACATTCGGTACACATAACTTGCTTCGGTATTTGAGAATTCCATCCATGGAATCATCAAATGGGGACTTCTATTTTCCATGAGATGTGTCTCTGTAATGGCACAATTGAGGATCTTCATACTAGCACTCTTTTACTTCCATATTTAGGGATGAAACTGTGGGATCATTAATACCAATCCCTGCACTGCCCGAATCAATTACACGTACTCCAAGATTAGCTAATTGGTGGAGCTCATGAACCATCTTTTTTTTTTTCCGGAGGAACATCACATAGGCTGCCCATTGATCGGCGGCTAAGAGCATCGGCTACTACATTTCCTTTTTTGGGATGGTATAAAATATTCACATCATAATCTTTCAATAACTCTAACCATCGCCTCTGCCGCAGATTTAACTCCTTCTGTTTGAAAATGTATTGAAGACTCTTGTGATCTGTATAAATATCAACATGCACTCCATACTAGTAATGTCTCCACATTTTTAATGCATGAATGACTGCGACCAATTTGAGATCATGAGTTGGATAGTTCTTTTCATGTTTCCGCAGCTGTCTCGAAGCATAAGCAATGACTCTACCATGCTGCATTAACACACATCCTAACCCAACACCGGAAGCATCACAGTACATCACGTAACCATCTGACCCTTCTGGAAGTGTTAAGACTGGAGCTGAGGTTAATCTGTCCTTCAACTCTTGGAAGCTGCGTTCACAAGCATCATTCCATTGAAATTTAACTGACTTCTGGGTTAGCTTAGTCAATGGGGCTGAAATAGACGAAAACCCTTCTACAAACCTTCTGTAGTATCCTGCCAATCCCAGGAAACTACGGACTTCTGTAGGCGTCGTAGGCCTTGGCCAAGTCTTCACAACTTCAATTTTCTGAGTGTCGATTCGAATACCATCATCTGAAATAACATGGCCCAGAAATTTTACAGAATTCAGCCAAAACTTGCACTTCGAAAATTTTGCATATAATTCTCGGGCTCGAAGAATTCCAAGAACAATATGTAAGTGATCTGCATGTTCTGATTCTGTGCGAGAGTATACCAGAATATCGTCAATAAATACTACTACAAATAAATCCAAGAGTGGCCTGAATACATTATTCATCAAATCCATGAACACTGTTGGAGCATTGGTCAACCCAAACGACATCACCCGAAATTCAAAATGGCCATATCTCGTTCTGAAAGCTGTTTTGGGAATATCTTCTTCTCTAACTCTCACTTGATGATAACCCGTCCTCAAGTCTATTTTAGAAAACCACTTGGCACCTTGTAGTTGATCAAATAAATCATCAATCCTTGGAAGAGGATATTTGTTCTTTATCGTCACCTTGTTCAGTTGCCTATAGTCGATGCACATTCGTAGAGAACCGTCTTTCTTTCTCACAAACAAGATTGGGGCTCCCCACGGTGATGAACTGGGTCTAATAAACCCCTTCTCGAGCAAGTCTTTCAACTGTGCCTTTAGCTCTTTAAATTCTGCCGGAGCCATTCGATAAGGAGGAATAGAAATAGGCTTGGTGTCCGGCAACACATAAAAGGGGAAGTCAATCTCTCTTTCTGGAGGAAGGCCTGGGAGTTCATCTGGAAATACATCCGGAAATTCATTCACTACCGGAACGGATCGGAAAGTTGGCGACTTTGCTTCTGTATCATGAACGCGGACTAAGTGATAAATATAGCCCTTAGATATCATCTCTCTTGCCTTAAGGTAGGAAATAAACCTACCTTTTGGAGAGGCTGTATTACCCTTTCATTCAAGCACGGGCTTTCCCAGAAATTGAAATCGTACCACTTTCATTCGGAAATCGACATTAGCGTAACATGATGCCAGCCAATCCATACCCATAATTACATCAAAATCTAACATTTCCAGCTCAATTAAATCAGCTTTGGTCTGGCGATTGCATATCACAAGTACACAATTCTTATACACTTGTCTAGCTATCACGGGATCACCAACCCGAGTAGATACCTCAAAAGGTTTAATTGGCTCGGGTTTCACCCCAATACAACCAACAACATATGGAGTAATATAAGAGAAAGTAGAACCCGAATCTATCAACGCATACACATCATGAGAAAACATGGACAATGTACCTGTAACCACATCTGGGGAGGACTCAAGATCATATCGTCCGGCTAAAGCATAAATGCAGGGTTGAGTGGCACCGGAAGTAGATGCTCCCTCTCGGCCTCTACCTCGGCCTGCTGGAATATGAGAAGTCTGCCCGACCAGGCGCACTGAAAAAGAACCGGCCGCTGATCCTGTGGGATGAATCCCAACTCTACCACTTATCGACGGGAAATCTCTAATCATATGCCCAACCTGGCCACATGCATAGCAAGCATCTGAACCCTGGCGACACTGTCCGGAATGTAATCTACCGCACTGATTGTATCGCGGTGCAGGAGGTCTCCTTTGGCTATAATCTCCCCCAAACTGTGAACCTGAGGCCCTCGAACTCTGACCCTGTCCTGAGCGGAAGGAGCGATCAAATCTCCTACCTCCAAATCGAGGAGGAGCACTAGTCACCGACTGGCCTGAGTATCTAGAATGTGGCTGCCTTGATCCCCCTCTATAATCACTGCCTGCCCCCATAGATCTGGCCCTCTTACTTTGCCTCCTATCAATATCACGGTCACCCCTTTGCGGATGTTGTTGTCCTTCTAGATTCTGGGCATGGGCTTGGATGCGGGAAATATCCATCCCATCTTGCAACGAAGCCGTCAAACAATCTTTGAACAAATGTGGCCCTAAGCCACTCACAAATCTATGTACCCGATATCCCATGTCGGCCACCATAGTCAGGGAATATCTAGCCAAAGAATTAAATTGCAGGCTATACTCCTGGGCACTCATATTTCGTTGCTTCAAATTTAGAAATCTATCCGCTCTAGCTCGGCGGACCTCGGGTGGTAAATAATGGCGAATGAAAGCATCTACGAATTCTTGCCAAACGGGAGGAGGCGCATTCTCTTTTCTCAATGCTATCCAAATATTATACCACAATACCGCAACATCTCGGAGTCTATAAGATGCTAAATCCACAAATTCAGTCTCGGAGGCATGAATAATCTTCAATGTCCTCAACATCTCATTAATGAAACCTTGCGGGTCTTCATCCGGCTTTGACCTGAAAAACTTTGGAAGATTCAGACTCATAAAATCACGAGCTCTGGTACTAGCTGACCGATCACTTGGGCCCGCATTCTGCCGCTATGCCTGGGCGGCAACCAACTGTGTCAATAAGTGAATAGCTTCGGTCATTTGTTGACCCGAAATAGCCGTTGGAGGAACTGGAGGCATAGGAGCCGGAGCTGAAGCCCCTTCTTGTTCTTCAATAATAGGTGGAGTAGAAGAAGCATTAGATGGAGCCTCATTATGTGATTCACCCTCGTCTACATTCATTGGCAGCTCTCTTTCTGCCCGCCTTTTCATCGTAGTCTTGCCCTTCTGGGCGGCTTTAGCCTTTCCCTTTGGCGGCATTTCTGAAATCACAACACACTATTAGGGAGGATAAAATCTTATGCACGACTCTATCGCACGATCTCAGAAGAAGAAAGATGGTCATTTTTCCTAAATGCCCTGTAGCCTCCTGTTTATTAGTGTGGCGTGCAACACACCATAAACAAGACTCTACTAGACACGGCTCGTAGACACTTCCTAGGACTGAACTGCTCTGATACCACTTTTATCACGACCCGGTTAGGGGCCGTGACGGGTACCCAGGGCCAACCACCGAGCACTGCTTGTTCTACTACTCATCATGCTCATTAAACGTTCTTTTCTCGAATTCATACTCAAATCATAAGAAAAAATCATTTTTCATTTGAGAACGTAAATACTTTTATAGACATAAGCCTTTAGGCTATGAAAATAATATATGTATATATACATAATGGCAACCTCGTGAGACCATATTACCCACACCGCGTATCTACGAGCCTCGACTAGAGTGCTAGACATAGGGACGGGACAGGACCCTGTCGTGCCCAAAATATGCATATATACACAAAAGAATGATCAAGCACCTCCGGAACAGTGGAGTGCTCTCAATCAGTTAACAACTCCTACGAGTCTGGGTCAAGCTCACCTCCCTGTCTACCTGTGGGCATGAACACAACGTCCAAAGAAAACGGACGTCAGTACGAACATTGTACTGAGTATGAGAGGCATAAACAATAATCGTACGTCAATGAGATAAAGGAAGCATCAATAAGGGAGCAACTGTATATGGTTGTCACTTATAAAAGAAATGGCACATGCTGACTTACTTCATGTCCATCATCATATAATATATACATAAATGTATAAGCTGCCCGTCCATATAGGTACGGTGTGATAATGTATAAGCTGCCTGTCCATATAGGTACGGTGTGATAATAATTCACCTGCTTCCAGGCCTCTCGCGTCCGGGTTGTAAGCTGCCCACTAATGGTGTGTCTGCCCGTCCATATAGGCACGGTGTAGTATCATATCATCATGTACTCATCGTAACTCAACATTCTCACACATAGCATAGGCATATTATAACTTACTTTATTGATCATCTTATAGACCTATCATGACTTAGCATCATTATACATTTATCATTGAAACATACATTAAAGCTTGAAAGCAACTATGACTATGTCGGGGTGACATAAGGTCGTGAACCCCCGATTCCATTATGGAACATTCATAAGTATTCTGCCTCACCCTAAAGGAAATAGTACATAAGGTGAATGTATGCAATAATGACATCATTAACTTTATGGTACTCTGCCTCACCTTGAAGGAAATAATATATAAGGTGAGTGTATACAATCAATGACATTGTTAACTTAATGGTATTCTGGCTCACCTTGAAGGAAATAATATATATAAGGTGAGTGTATACAATATATGACATCATTAGCGTTATAGGAACATAACATCATGAACTCTAGAATCTTTATACTTAGCTCATCATCATCATTATTGAACTCATAACATATCTCTTATCTCATATGGTATTCATGATAATAGACTCTTAGCTTTCCGAAATGTAGGAAATCCATGAAGAGGAAGGAAAAATCATGCTATAGGATTCATGCCATAGAAAGAAAGGACTATCCTCACATACCTTTGTTGTTTAACTACTCTATTTCTTGCTCATTCTCCTTTAATGTTCACGTCTTTACCTTCGAAAGAATTCGAATTAACATTAGCTAAGCGATTATAAGAACGTGCTTACTAAAGCTAGAGAAAATTAGGCACCATTTCCTTTGTTTATATGACTTCCTCCTTATTACATATCAACTCCCAAACATCCATAACATGATTCATAATATCATAGATAACAATCATCATTTATCTACATTGTCCACATTTCACAATTTCACTTCAATTTCCCCATAATCATGGTCATAATTCACTATTACGTTCTTTCACATATCATACTCATTCCATGTTCTAAATGTCATTCATAACCTACTTATAATCACAACATATCCATATTCATGATTCATTCCAAACTACTACTCAACAATAGCACTATTCCCACATTTATGACCCACTTTCTATATTCTTCTACAATCCAAGTGTTTCAACTTCTCAATATCTTAAACATCATGAAAATATCATAAAACTTACCTTAGATATTGTAGGAACAAGCCTTGAGTGGTATTGTGTTTCTTGCACCAAAACCCTAGTTCACTTCTCTTGAAATTTCTTGGCTTAGATGACTTTAATGTGCTTCACACTCTTGATTTTTGTTGGTTTGATGAAGTTGATCATCAATTTCCTTTGTTTTCTTGTGGATGAAGAGTAGAGAACATTCTAGAGAGTTCTTGACTTGTGTAGGAGAGAAATGAAATAAAATGAACTTGGGTTTCCTTTTAATAACTTAAAATCTGATTCTGTCGGGCAATTATACGGACACTTATACGGTCCGTATAAGTGAGCGTGAAATGGACCCTTCAGTTTCTCTCCTCTGTGACCATTATACGGTCCGTATAAATTTATACAGTCCGTATAAGTGACCGTATAATCCCACCATTGAGGGACCTTCACTGTTATGGTTCTGCGGTCTGTTATACGGACCGTATAACATTATACGGACCATATAATCATCCGTATAACCCATCAGTTCATTGAATCTTATTTTCGTCACTTCATTTGATCTCCGATCCTGATGGAACCTTCTTAACACTTGTTTAGAACTTCATTAAAAATCTGAGGGTCGTTATAACTCTTTTCCAAAACGTCTTTAAACTCTCATTAATTCAATACTCGAAATTGTTGCCCGACACATAACATATAACCTACTTTCCTTAACAACTTTCTTCCCTTACCTTGAATGTCTTTGAAATCTCGATTAGGGTCATCAAATGCTATTTCTTACTTTTCAAAACATCTTATACGTCATACCCTTCATTGGCCTATTCACTGTACGCCGATGGGAAATTTTTCAAGGTGTAACAACTAAGTAGGAGCTGTAGTCATTTTCGGACTGTTTTGCAGGATACCACCAAATACTCATGAATAAAGAAGACGCCGAAAAGATCTAAAATCCCGTTAATCCGAGTTAGGTGTGAATGTGTAAAAATATAGTGTTAAGATGATATTATACCTATATGAATCCATTCTTGATGAATTCAGGTGGAAGATGGTCGTTTTGAAGTCAAACCAACAATTGAAGTTCTTAAGGGCTCTTAAATTCGCCTAAGTTTTGGTAGGTCTGTCTTCTGGGCGATTTTCATGAAAATGTGTTGTGAATTTGGAAAACCTTCCTTGATGAAAGTTGTAGATCTTTGAAATAGCTTTCCAATTGTATGTCGACCAGCCCAAGCAAAGTTATGTACAAACAGTTATATCCGTTTTACTGAAGGGCGCAAAAAGCTAGAAATTACGCCCAAAGTACGCCTAGAAAGTACGGGAAGTCCTTTTAGGATGTACTTCTTCCGTTCCTCACTGGTTTTTGCAGCCTAAGTATGGGCTACAAGTACGGAACGTACTTCAAAGTACGGGACGTACTTTGTGGCCGTACTTTCACCGTTTCTGGCAGAAAATTGGGTTTAAAATGGGTATGGTCTTATTTTGTTCCAATTATTTTCATCCTTCCAAACCCTAAGGACGAAAATCATCCCTCCAAGTCTTCAAATCAAAGATAAGAACACCCTTAACATTACTAATCTATTGTGACATCAAACCCATGATTCTTAACATGATTCTTGTGACCAAAACCTAGGGTTTGCAGCATAATTCTTCCCAAAGTGATTCAAGCTAGGGTTTGGGTGTTCTTCATTAGGAAAGTGAATTGTTAAACTTTGTTTAACATATTAAGGTATGTCTCTTTTAAAAATCATTTTTTGACTATAAAGGTGATTTGTATGTCTCTTTTAAAAATCTTTTTTGACTATAAAGATGATTTGTATGTCTCTTTTTTAAAAACCTCATCATGAATATACGTTTTCTTCTCAAAGGTTATTTATTGAATAAAGAGGTGAATTTCTCATGCAAAACCCTAATTCCTTGCTTTGGTTATGGTTGGTGTGTGTGAGGGGACAAACCCACATTAAACCTTGATTGTATTATCCTCTATACACGTATATCAAATCATAATCATTTTTCATCTATAAGAGATAATCAATAATGATGGCTAAGGATTGGTATTAATGGTTTCATGATGAATTATGACATTGAAATCTTGGTTAAAGAAGTGTAAACGTTTTCAAGACATTCATTAAAATGATTTATCTTTACGATATGGCATAATGAACCTTAATGTTAATTGATGGTGTGACGTACCCTGACACAAATTGTGAATCAGCTTCTATGCTATAAACTTTGTTGTTGTGTTCGGCCTAACTACTCGGGAGGAAGGGTAGCCACTATGGATCCTAGTGTGGTAATTGCCTAGCCATTCGGGAGGAAGAGTGGCCACTACCGGGTTCGCTACCCGGAGTGCACTTAATGCCTAGCTATTCGGGAGGAAGGATAGCCACCGAGAATTTCATATTCCGGTGTGGTGCACTGTGACAAGGGAACCTCTACGGTCATCCCTTCGATGTGCTTGATTCTTGGTCCTGTATTGGTATGTGTGATATTCTTATTTTCTCATAGAATTGCTGTTGTTAATTATGATCAATTGAAAGGCATATTTGAAGTTGTACTTTGACAAGAGGCTTTATAATCGGTTTTGATAATTCTTATTGAGATACACAAGCTGAATAACTGTTTTTATATTGATTAATGGCTTTGTAAACTGTTTAACAAATGATATTAAGAATCATAAAGTGGAATGACTGTTTTTATACTATCTTTTCAGAACTGATTTGTGTATGTATTATCATATTTTATTTTTATATTAGTTGTTGTCCCCGAGGCACTCACTGAGTACGAAAGTACTCAGGCATACCATTGTTGTTTTTGATGGTATGTTAGGTAATGGAGAAAAGCAGGTTCATGGTACTCTCGACGCTTAAGAGAACTAGCTGCTGCTATTGATTTGGTGAGCCCACACCCTTGTTCGTGGGACACTTCTTGTTTCGTTTATTATTCTAGATTTTCGGGCTGCGTCCTGAAGTTAGATGATTGTTGTGTCTCTTAGAAGCTCCATAAATAGTTGTCAGAATTGTGGGTAGATTGTCAAAGTCTCGTACGACTTAATGGGTGTTTGCCACGTTTATGACTATTTACTTATATTAGACTTCCGCTGATTTTATTCCTTAATTGTGATCCTCATATATGCAGTTACTTATAACTTAGTTTAACTTAATAAGGAAAGATTATTAAAAAGGAACTTGATGTTACATTTATTTTATAAACTGTTGGAGGCGAGTATTGAACCTAGCGGGTTCAAGTGTTATTATTGTGTCGTTTAGGTTCTTCCGATGTTGTTCATGACATCGGATACCGGTTACGTCCAGGGTGGGTTTTGGGGCGTGACAGAAGACAACCTTCATCACCCCTTGGGGAGTCTACCATTATAGGGCAATGCCGTCCGAACTAAAAAATGTCGGCGCCATATATATGAAAGCTATAACTACCCTATTATATGATATAATGTATCAAGAGATTGAAGTCTATGTGGAAGATGTCATCACGAAGTCAAAAGAAAGCTCAAAACACGCCATACATTTGCGCAAGTTCTTCGACAAGCTTTGCAAATTCAATCTGAGGCTGAACCCTGCTAAGTGTGCATTCGGAGTGCCCACCGAAAGGTTGCTGGGATTCATAGTCAGCCACAGGGGCATTGAACTGGATCCTACCAAAATCAAAGCGATCCGAGAACTGCCGCCACCCAAAACCAAGAAGGAGGTCATGAGTTTCTTGGGAAGGTTGAATTACATCGGGCGGTTCATAGCCCAGTCCACTGTGATCATGGAGCCAATCCTTAAACTGCTCAAGAAAGACGCTCATATGAACTGGACGGAGGAATGCTAAGGGACGTTCGATAAAATCAAAAGGTATCTCTCTAATCCCCCTAATCTGGTGCCACCCAGGCAAGGAAGTCCTCTCTTACTGTACCTGTCGGTATCAGAGAATGCTTTTGGTTGCATGCTAGCCTAGCATGACGAAGGAGGCAAAAAGGAACACGCCATTTACTATTTGAGAAAGAAGTTTTCACCCTGTGAGGTGCGGTACACGCTCGTAGATAAGACCTGTTGCGCCCTGACTTGGATCGCTCAAAAGCTATGGCACTACCTATCAGTGTTCACCACCCACCTTATATCCCGAATGAATCCATTAAGATATATTTTTTGGCAACCGATGCTCGTGGGAAAGTTGGATAAATGGTAGATGTTGCTAAGTGAATTCGACATCATATAAGTAGAACAAAAGGCGGTCAAAAGACAAGCCATGGCAGACTTATTGGCAGAAAGCCCCATCGACAATGAGCTTGAGCCTCTACGGACTTTCTTACCAGATGAGGAGGTGCTAGCTATGGAGGAAGAGTTGACTGATACGCTCAAATTACACCTATTAATGGTATAACGCGGACGTTGTCAAATATAGTAACCCAACAAGGTTGGGGTCGAATCCCACAGAGAACAATATGTAGGCGATTTAAGCAGATTAGGAATTATCACTAACAATAGCTAGACCGAACGCATCAATGGTGATTTTTGATAAGGTTTTGATAAAATACAGAAATATAAATTCTAATCTAGAAAGCAAGTAAATTGATCAATGACAATCTAGAAAGCAAGTAAATTGATCAATGACAATCAAGAATGGAATAAAGGAAACTACTTCTCAAGTAACGATCTAATATATTTCACGAATTATAAATAATAGCAAGTTTATGTTATTTAGCCTCGGATAATGACTCTAAATTAACTTCTCCCGAAGATTAACTAGACTACCCAATTGAAGATCCCTCAAGCAATTAGGAGCATTAAGAACACCCGAATATGGCTACAAGTGGTATCGCCTATTCCTAGGTCAATTTCCCATTAGATGAGGGTTAACGCCCTAAATTCATGTTAATTATTCTATCCCAACCCCGTTCTTCCTCTTCCGAGTTTCAAACAAAGTAAATGGGCGAGTCCTAGGGTTAGCTACTCCCTTGAGAAACGTTCAAGAACAAGAATAATTAAAATAACAAGAACTTACTTGATTAAGAATAATGCCGATGAATAAATGAGCATAACAAGAGTATCAATCTTAATTGTCACCAAGAAATTCCCATAAACAAGGATTAAATAAAAGAAAGAATATTTATGTAGGAACCCTAGCCTCCAAACTTAAGTATAATGCCAAAGATGATTTTACAATACTCTCAGTTGGCTTTTTAAAAGAACTGGAATAACAAAAATCATCAAAATCCAGGTTCTATTCAGACTGGGCCGAAAAACCTTCAACGCGAACGTGCCACGAGACTGCGCGAACGCGTCGATGACGTCAGTACCACTTCTCGTTCTTCCGCGCGAACGCGTGACCTACTAGCGCGAATGCGTAGAGTCACTCCTGCGCGTGGGCGTGAACGCGTGGATTACCTGTGCGAACGCGCAGAGTAATTTTCCACCAAAATTTCCAGAATATCCATTAGTTTCCAGTGATCAACGTTTTTCCTCTTTTTCGCTTGTTTTCCACACTTAGGCTCTAGGGACCTCGTATTACCTGAAACATAATAAAAACTACATAAAATAACATAGACTTGCTTAAAAACAAGTAAAACTTATAGCCGAAAAGCATCGATCGTGGCGTAAAATCACGCCACATCAACACCCCTAACTTAAAGTATTTGCTTGTCCTCAAGCAAGCCATACAAAACAATGACTCAATCTAATGCCTAGATATCATAGAATAACAGTGTCTACATTGGTTTTGACTCTGAACTATCGGCATGCATGTTTTTCTTCCAAGGACCACCCCAATTTTCTAGGTTAAAGCAATATACACACTCAGGAACACTATGACTAACAATGAAGCTTCAATGCATGACATTACTTTATCGACCATATTATAGCCGAAAAGCATCGATCGTGGCATAAAATCACGCCACATCATTGACGTAACCATACACAGGGTGGAGGCTGTTCTTTGATGGGGCGGTCAATTACAAAGGGTCAGGCATCGGGGCAGTGTTGATATCATAAACGGGACAACACTATTTGATTACTGCGAAGCTTAAATTTAGGTGTACTAACAACATGGTAGAGTACGAAGCATGTGTCCTTGGCCTCAGGATGACATTGGACATGAACATACCGAGTTTTTTGTGATCGAGGACTCCGATTTGCTCACAAATCAAGTAAAAGGAAGTTGGGCGACCAAAAGCGGTAAGATACTCCTGTATGTGAATCTGGTGCAAAGATTATGTAGGAGATTCAAGAACATTGATTTTAGGCATAGCCCGAGAGCCCAAAACAAGTTTGTAGACTCATTGGCTATGATAGCCTCCATGATCCAGCACCCCGAGAGTTCTCACATTGACCCTATGGAGATCACGATAAGGGAAGAAAAAGCTTACTGCGCCCACATCGAGGACGAGCCGAATGGCCGACCGTGGTACACCGATATAAAGACATAATTGGAGAAGAGAGAGTACCCCCCCCCCCCCCAGAGAGTTCAACAAATCATAGAAAGACCATCAGAAGGCTGGCCAATGGTTTCTTCCTGAACAAAGAAGTATTGTACAAAAGGACACCCGACCTCGGCTTACTCAGGTGTGTGGACGCCCAAGAGGCTACGAAACTGCTGGGAGAGGTGCACGCAGGGACATCGCGGTCCTCACATGAGCAGATTCATCCTTGCAAAGAAAATCCTAAGGACAAGATAATACTAGATGACCATGGAGCATGATTCGTAAAAATTCGTGCAAAGATGCCATCAATGCTAGATACACGGGGATTTAATCAAGGTTCCTTCCACTGAGTTACATGCGATGAGCTAGCCAAGGCCCTTCATGGCAAGGGGGATGGAAATCATAGGATCCATTGAGCACCCGGCCTCCAATGGACACTGTTTCATTTTAGTCGCCATCGACTACTTTACTAAATGAGTGGAAGCCACTTTCCACAAGTCAGTGACCAAGAAAGTCGTGGCCGGCTTTGTCAAAAACAATCTGATATGTCGCTTTGGTGTACCGGAATCCATCATCATAGATAATAGTGCTAATTTAAACAGTCATTTGATGAAGGAAATCTGAGCACAATTCAAGATAACCCACAGGAACTCTACCGCCTACCAGCCAAAGATGAATGGAGCCGTAGAGGCCGCCAACAAAAACATCAAGAGAATCCTAAGGAAGATGATTGACAACTACAGGGATTGGTACGAACAGCTGCCTTATGCCTTGTTAGGGTACCGAACGATAACCTACACTTCCACCGGGGCAACTCCATATCTCCTTGTCTACTGTACAGAAGCAGTCAGACCTGTAGAAGTGGAAATCCCCTCGCTCCGGATGATCCAAGAGGCGGAACTGCAAGATGCAGAATGGGCTAGAAATCGTTATGAACAATTGGCCATGATAGAGGAAAAGAGGATGGTGGCAGTATGCCACGGACAACTATATAGATAAAGAATGTCTTGAACCTTCAATAAGCAGATTAGAACCCGACTCTTCCAGATCGGACAACTCGTGCTCAAGCGGGTCTTCCCACACCAAGAGGAATATAAAGGAAACTTTGCACTGAACTGGTAAGGGCCATACATGGTTAGGAAAGTACTCTCAGGAGGAGCCGCAGTGCTAGCAGAGATGGACAGACAAGAGTGGCCCAAGGCCATCAACGCAGACGCGCTTAAAAGATACTACATTTAGGATGCCATTTGCTTGTAATCGCATTGTTATTTCCTTGTAATCATATCTTCTGCTTGTATTCGTACTAGAATATGAGACAAACAAATCATCTATGTAATGAACTACGTAATGACTTGACTTCCCTACGGTGGGATACGTAGGCAGTCCATATCGGACCCGATCGCTTTATTAGTAAAACCAAAACTCAATCTCTTTGTCCCGAACTTCGTTCGATCTGAATTCCTGCTGCGAGAGGATATGTAGGCGCTTTCGAGCTCAGTCATCACAAAATAAAAACTCAGAAGCCATTAGGAAAAACCCAGAGGTAATAAAGCAAGATGGAAGCGACGAGATCAAGCTACAAGGACCAACACAAGGAATGGCCAGTGTCAACCCCACGCTAAGGTAGAATTTTAGAGAGGATCTCAAAAATTCCTATCAGGAACAATCAACATGGAGATAGCAAAATAAGACCCTATACTGGGCAGAATTTTTGAGGTTCCCTACTAAATTCTCGCATGATGAGAAGTAGCAGGGGCCGCTCAAGGCAAGCCCGAACTAAGACAGAATTTTCAAAAATGGTCTTAAGATTCTTCCATCAAGTTCGAAAATCAGCTGTCATACCTCTCGGGGGATCCGAAAGACCGCACTCAAAGTTACATGTCATGACAAAAGATTTTTTTAAAAAAAATTATATATATATATAAAATAATAATAACAAACATGTATATGTAGAACAATGCGTTTTACTAATTTGTACTGTAGATTTTTAAAAAAAAACACCCATTAGTGTAAGTACGCTCCAAAACCGTCTCTAGAAATGCCGAGGTCAAGAGGGTTCAGAAGGACGTCCAGAGGAGCCACCAGAAGGGAGGACAAAAACGCTAATTGGCCTTTTAGGAAACTCACAATTTTTCTGTGGATACAGGTCTTCACAGGAAGGCAACAGGACTGCGAAGGACTAGCCTGGCAAGAACAACTCGTTGGACTATCATGTACACCACAAGCGAATGGGAAATGATACGTCCGACCAAAATTTAAAGAAATGAACGAGCCTAAAGGCATATCCGACCAGAAGGGTCTCACGAGAACGAGAGATAAAGACATATCCAGCCAATAGAGTCAAAATGGACAAAAGAAAAAGAGGCATCTCTTGCCATAAGGGTAAACAACCAACACAACGAACGGAAGAAAGATTATCCAGCCGAAAGGGCCATATCTGTCATTTCCTTTATTTACTTTCCTACTACCTAGAGGGCCATTGCACATTTACTTTCTGCTGCCGAGAGGGCCATTGCACGTTTATTTTCTTCTGCCGAGAGGGCCATGCTGAGAGGACCATTGCACGTTTATTTTTGGCTTCCGAAAGGGCCATGCCGAGAGGGCCATTGTATGTTTATATTTTGCTGCCGAGAGGGCCATTGCATGTCTATTTTCTGCTGCCGAAAGGGCCATTGCACGTTTATTTTCTGCTGCCGAGAGGGTCATTCATTCATACTATCGAGAGGGCCATTCATTCATTCATACTACCGAGAGGGGCATTCATTCATACTGCTGAGAGGGCCATTTATTCATTCATACTGCCGAGAGGGCCATTTATTCACTCATTTATACTGCTGAGAGGGCCATTCATTCATTCATACACACCGCCAAGAAGTGTTACACCTCGAAAAAGTTCCCGTTGGTACGCAAGTAAATGAACTAATGATGTGTGCGAGGAGTGCGAGTGTATAATGTTTCATGGGAAATGTATGAAAAGGGATGTGGATGATTACAATGAAAAGTCGAGAAATAAGAAAAATTGAAAGTTGGCAAAACTGCCCAGTGGTCGTATATTGCAAAATACGGACCGTAAAGTGCAATACGGTCCGTAAACTGGCAGTCGTAAACTGCCAGGCAAAAGCTTCAACTTTCTGCCAGTGGTCGTAAAGTGCAAATACGGACCATAAACTGGTATACCCGTTCTGTAAACTGCCAGGTCGTAAACTGGCATGCCAAACTTCAACTTTCTGCCAGCCGAGGAAATGGTTAAAAACGACCTGGTGGACGGACCGCAAAATGATTTACGGCCCGTAAACCATGGTCGTAAACCACCATGAAGGCAGCCCAGCTTCTGGTTCTGGAAATGGCTAAATACGCCCATGGAGGACGAGCCGTATAGTGGAATACGGTCCGTAAACCTCCATGGACGACCACTGTTCACCCAGCACAGATTTTCCAATTCATTAAATATGAGGACCAAGACTTATTTTATTTCATTACAACATTACACCACTTCTCTCTAGAACTTCTCTCTACATTTATTATATGAGTTTTCAAGGATTATAAGCCATCGATAACATTAAGACAAGTGAATCAAGGATAAGCAAGGATCATCCAAGTCAAGGAATCCAAATGGAGAAAACTAGGGTTTTGCTCAAAGAAGAGTATTATCAACCAAAGCTTGTTCCTACAACTTCTAAGGTAAGATTCATGATTTTTACAAGATGTTTAAGGTATTGGAGAATTAAAATACATGGATTGTAGAAAATGTGGTCAACTAGGTCATGAATGATGAATAGTGACATTTTGAGAAATAGTTTGAATTTAGTTATGAATGTTGTTGTGTTGTGATATGAATGTGTTATAAATGGTAATAAGATGATGAACTAAACACTTTAGACGAATGGATGAAGATGGGTGTTATAATCATGAGTGTGGGTGAATTAGAGGCAAATTGAGGAATCTAGATAATGTGGATAATGTGAATGACTAATGACCATTGTTATGATATTAATGAAGGTATAAACGCTAGCATTGGAAGGGAACGTGCAAGTGTAGAATAGTTCGACGGAAAGGTATGTAAGGCTAACCCTTCTTTCATAAGGCATGGTTCTTGGCCAAATTCCTAATTCCTCCATATGAGTATGTTGTCTTCACATGGTTGACATTCCGAGCTCATAAGCTCACGACCCTTGATATGTACTATGATTATACTATGTTCCTCGTATGACGAGTAAGTCCATAATGTAGATGTAACGATAACGATGAGAATAGTAAATGATATCAAAAATGATGCAAAAGGTGCCTACGGGCTATTATACTTATATGTGCCTATGAAGGGCTAAAATGAACCCCGAGCTTATAACGCCGGGTAGAATATATGTAGATGAATATGTATGAAGTATGTATACGATTACGAAACGCGCGCGCACGTCTGCAGATGGTACGGATAACCCTGAAGCCTTGGTAGGGCCATGTAGAAATAACATTGAGCCTTGGTTGGCCAAGTACGTATGAAACACCGAACCTTATGGTCGGGTACGCTATGTATGTATATAAGTGTATGGCTATGTATATAATATGAATATGAATGTGATAAGACTATGTATAAGAATACGAATAAGGACATGTATACGAATATGACCACAAGTATGGTACGAGTATTATTATGGGATACGAACGACGATGTATGCAAGTAAGCGACATGATGATGATGATATCACTGTCTCCCCTCCTATGCTATCTTCATATGATATCTATTATGGTTCTATATTGATGTTGATTATGCTTTACATACTCAGTACATTCTTCGTACTGACGTCCTTTTGTTTGTGGACGCTGCGTGATGCCCGCAGGTGCACCGGGAGACAGACTTGATCCATAGCTGCTTATTCAGAGATTGCATAGCAGAGCTCCAATTCTTTCGGAGCCGTAGCTTTTGGGTACTTATTCTTTTGTGTATATAATTATGGGCATAGCGGGGTCCTGTCCCCCTCATACGATATGTCATACTCTTAGAGGCTCGTAGTCATGTGTATGTGGGTAGAGATGTTCGGCCATGCCGGCCCATGTTTTGTATATCTTTTGTTAGCCACGTCGGCCTTGTACTTATGGTGTGGCCTAGATGCCTATGATATGTTAAATGATGATGGTCGTCTAATGGGATCAATATGATTAACGATAATAAAAGCACGAATTGACTTATGGTTCACCTAGATGTTATGTTATGTACGATAAGGGGGTGCTCGGGTGGGGTAGCACCGGGTTCTCGTCGCGGCCCCCTAGCCGGGTCGTGACAAAAGTGGTATCAGAGCAGTTCAGTCCTAGGATGTGTCTATGAGCCGTGTCTAGTAGAGTCTTGGTTATGGGTGTGTTGCGCGCCACACTTTTAAACGAGAAGCTGCGGGCATTTTAGGAATATATGACCTTCTTTCTTCATAAGAATCGTGCGATAGAGCTATGATGTAAGAAATTCTTGTTCCTAAATCGTGTGTTGTGTATTTCAGTGATGCCTAAAAAGAAGAAGGCTACAGCAACCCAAAAGGGCAAGACGGTGGCTGAAAAGCGGGCTGAAAGAGCACCGCCACCGGTAGTAGAGGAAGATGAGTCCCAGAGTGCGGCTCAATCTCAGTCCTCCCAGACAGTGCCTATTACTGAGGAGCACGTGGGAGCCTCAGCCCCAGCTCCAGCTCCTCCACAGAATACTTCAGGCCAAGACGTGGGAGAGGCCATTAATTTGTTGACTCAGTTGGTTGCGGCCCAGACTCAGAGGCCAAGCGCAGGGCATGGTGACAGGACTGTTAGTGCAAGGGCCCGTGACTTCATTGCTTTGAAACCCCCGAAATTCTTTGTGTCGAAACTGGAGGAGGATCCCCAGGACTTTATTGATGGTATGCTAAGGAGGCTCCGGTTGATACATGCTTCAGACACCGAATCGGTGGAGCTAGCGTCATATAGATTGAGGGATGTCTCAATCCAGTGGTATACGGTTTGGATGGCTTCGCGGGGAGCCAATGCACCTCCACCGGTATGGCAAGAGTTTGTTGATGCTTTTCTCCGTCATTATATGCCTCCGGAAGTTCGGCGAGCTAGGGCCGATAAATTCTTGAATTTGAGGCAAGGTAGCATGAGTGCTACAGAGTATAGTCTCCGCTACAATTCCTTGGCTAGGTATGCTTCGGCCATGGTAGCGGATATGGGCGATCGGGTGCACCGGTTTGTGAAAGGCCTAGGGCCACACTTGATGGATAAATGTTTAACTACGTCCCTTCAGGATGGCATGGATATTGCACGTATTCAGTCACATGCTTAGGAATTAGAGGAACACCTACACCAGCGGAGAAATGAACGTGAGCAGGATAAGGGCATAACAAGAGGGCCAGACCTTCGGGTTCGAGGAGCGAGTCCAGGGGCGGACACAAACAGCAGTTTCCCAGCCATTCAGGCTATTCTTTGACGAGTACACCTCCACAGTTCACGGGGTAGAGATTTGACAGATCTACTCGTTCCGAGCCGAGTCAGGGTTATTCGGGGTCTCAGTTTAGAGGTGATTCAGGCCAGTCAAGGCCACCTGTACCACGATGTTCCCAGTGTGGGAAGTTGCATTGGGGTCGATGCTGATTGGGCTCGGATGGTTGCTATTCATGTGGTCAACCAGGCCATGTCATGCGTGATTGCCCCTCAGTACATGGTAGAGGTAGGACCCAGCCAGCAGGGTCGGCAGCCAGATCATCAGTATCTGTACGCCCTACGGGGCCAGGTTCACTTGCGCCAGTCGGCCATGGTAGAGGTAGAGGCAGAGCTCCAGTACTAGCGGTCCTCAGCACCGTGTTTATGCTTTGGCTGGACGCCAAGATCTTGAGTCTTCTCCTGATGTGGTCACAGGTATATTATCGGTATTCTCTCATGATGTATATGCTTTGATTGATCAGGGCTCCACATTATCATATGTTACTCCATATATTGCGGGTCAATTTATAATTGAGCCGGAGTCTATCAAACCTTTCGAGGTGTCTACACCCGTGGGTGAATCGGTAATAGCTAGTCGAGTATATAGGAATTGTGTGATTGTGATTTGTGATCGTCGTACCATGATTGATTTGCATGAGCTAGAAATGGTAGATTTTGACGTTATTATGGGCATGGATTGGTTGGATTTTTGTTATGCCAATGTTGATTGCCGAATGAAGATGGTTCATTTCCAGTTTCCGGGAGAACCAGTCTTAGAATGGAAAGGGAATGCGGCATCACCAAAAGGTAGGTTTATTTCCTATCTAAAGGCAAGGAAAATGATCACGAAAGGGTGCATTTATCACCTAGTACGAGTTCAAGATGTAGAAGCTGAGTCGCCGACTCTTCAGTCAGTTCCGGTAGTGAACGAATTTCCGGATGTGTTCCCGGAAGAGCTTCCAGGCCTTCCTCCCGAGCGAGAGATCGATTTTGCGATTGATGTGCTGCCAGACACTAATCCCATATCTATTCCTCCCTATAGGATGGCACCCGCAGAGTTGAAAGAGTTGAAGGAGCAATTAAAAGACTTGCTTGAAAAAGGCTTCATTAGGCCTAGTTCATCCCCATGGGGAGCACCCGTATTGTTTGTCCGGAAGAAGGATGGCTCCTTGAGAATGTGCATTGATTATCGGCAATTGAATAAAGTGACAATTAAGAACAAGTATCCCCTCCCGAGGATTGATGATTTATTTGATCAATTGCAAGGTGCCAAATGGTTTTCAAAGATCGATTTGAGGTCCGGGTATCACCAAGTAAGAGTTAGGGAGAAAGATATCCCTAAGACAGCTTTCAGAACAAGATATGGCCATTTCGAGTTCCGAGTAATGTCGTTTGGGCTAAGTAATGTACCGACAGTGTTTATGGACTTAATGAACAATGTATTCAGGCCTTTTCTGGATCGATCCGTGATTGTATTCATCGATGACATCCTAGTGTATTCTAGATCCAAGGCAGAGCATGTGGATCATTTGCGAATTGTCCTTGGAGTTCTTCAAGCTCGAGAGTTATTCGCGAAGTTTTCCAAATGCGAGTTTTGGTTGAACTCAGTGGAATTTCTGGGCCACATTGTTGCAGCTGACGGTATGCGAGTGGATAGCCAAAAGATTGAGGCAGTGAAGACTTGGCCAAGGCCCACGACCCCTACGGAGGTTCGTAGCTTTTTGGGCTTAGCCGGTTATTACAGAAGATTTGTTGAGGGTTTCTCTTCTATTTTTGCACCGCTCACCAAGTTGACTCAGAAGTCAGCTAAGTTTCAATGGACAGATGCTTGCGAGCGTAGTTTCCAAGAGTTGAAAGACCGACTGACTTCAGCCCCAGTCTTGACACTTCCAGAGGGATTGGAAGGATATGTTATTTATTGTGATGCTTCAGGCGTCGGGCTAGGCCGTGTATTGATGCAAAATGGTAAGGTGATTGCGTATGCTTCTAGACAATTACGGAAACATGAGCAGAATTATCCTACCCATGACTTAGAATTGGCCGCGGTGGTCCATGCTTTAAAGATATGGAGACATTACTTATATGGTGTCCACGTGGATATTTATACAGATCATAAGAGTCTCCAGTACATCTTCAAGCAGAAAGAGTTGAATTTGCGGCAACGACGATGGCTAGAGTTGCTAAAAGACTATGATGTTGAAATCCTGTACCACCCCGGAAAGGCAAATGTTGTGGCTGATGCTCTTAGCCGTAGGTCGATGGGAAGTCTAAGTGATGTACGACCAGAAAAGAAAGAGATGGCCCGTGATCTTCAGCAGTTAGCTAGCCTAGGAGTCCGAGTGGTGGACTCAGGTAGTTATGGAGCTACTATTCAGAATTCAGCAGTTTCATCGTTAGTAGCGGAAGTAAAAGAGCGACAATATGAGGATCCCATCCCGATGCTGCAGGTCTACGCCATCAGATTTTGAGAGAAGCTCATTGTTCCCGTTACTCCGTGCACCCCGCAGCGCCGAAAATGTATCATGATCTTAAGACTATGTATTGGTGGAATGGGATGAAGAAAGACGTAGCGGAATTCGTAGCTCAGTGTCCTAATTGCAAACAAGTGAAGATAGAACACCAAAAGCCGGGTGGCTTATTGCAAGCTATAGAAATCCCAACTTGGAAGTGGGAAGTGATTAATATGGATTTCATTACAGGGTTACCCCGTTCTCGACGTAAATATGATTCTATATGGGTGATCGTGGATAGACTCACAAAGTCAGCGCATTTCTTACCGGTCAGAATGACCTATATGGCAGAAGATTATGCCAAGCTTTATCTTAAAGAGATAGTGAGACTCCATGGCGTTCCGGTATCTATTATCTCCGATAGAGGGACTCAGTTTACAGCCAAGTTTTGGGGGTCTTTCCAAGAAGGTTTAGGGACCCAAGTGCGCCTAAGCACGGCGTTTCACCCACAGACCGATGGGAAAGCTGAACGTACTATTCAGACTCTTGAAGATATGTTACGGGCATGTATGATAGATTTTGGAGGAAATTGGGATGACCATTTGCCACTCATTGAGTTTTCTTACAATAACAGTTATCATTCTAGCATTAAAATGGCACCGTATGAGGCTCTATATGGGCGAAAGTGTAGATCCCCAGTTGGGTGGTTTGAAACCGGAGAAGCTAAGTTGATAGGGCCAGACTTGGTCCAGCAAGCAATAGAGAAAGTTAAGCTCATACAAGATCGGTTGCTAGCGGCTCAAAGTAGTCAGAAGTCCTATGCGGATAATCGTCGAAGAGACTTAGAGTTCGAAGTGAAAGATTGGGTATTCTTGAAAGTGTCGCCGATGAAGGGCGTGATGAGATTTGGCAAAAAGGGGAAGCTCAGTCCCCGGTATATCGGGCCATACGAAATTGTGCGCAAAATAGGCAAAGTGGCCTATGAGCTATATCTACCTCCAGATTTGGAGTTAGTCCATCCAGTATTTCATGTCTCGATGCTTCGGAAGTGTGCTGGAGATCCTACGAGGATCGTCCCAGTGAATGATATTCAAGTGACAGAAAAGTTAACTTATGATGAAATACCCATTGCCATATTAGATAGGCAAGTACGGAGGCTTAGAAACAAAGAAGTGGCCTCAATTAAAGTTCTGTGGAGAAATGATAATCGAGAGGAAATGACATGAGAAGCAGAAGAGAATATGCGATCCAAATACCCACATTTATTTCAGCCCTTGGAAGAAGTCCAAGATGAGACATCAAAATCATAAGGTATGCATGTTTTCCCTTTTTTTTACATTCAGGTCGTGTGTGGCCAAATTTCTAGTGCTGTTGTATTATTGCCCTGTGAGGCATTGTTATTGTGGGTTGTTGTGACAGGGTGGTAGTGCCACATTACAGAGGAAACTCTGGCGAAATTTTTATAGAATTCCCCAAGCCTTTAACATTCGAGGACGAATGTTCCTAAGGGGGGTAGAATGTTATACCTCGGAAAATTTCCCGTTGGTACGCAAGTAAATGAACTAATGATGTGTGCGAGGAATGCGAGTGTATAATGTTTCATGGGAAATGTATGAAAAGGGATGTGGATGATTAGAATGAAAAGTCGAGAAATGAGAAAAATTGAAAGTTGGCAAAACTGCCCAGTGGTCGTATATTGCAAAATACGAACCGTAAAGTGCAATACGGTCCGTAAACTGGCAGTCGTAAACTGCCATGCAAAAGCTTCAGCTTTCTGCCAGTGGTCGCAAAGTGCAAATACGGACCGTAAACTGCCAGGTCGTAAACTGGCATGCCAAACTTCAACTTTCTGCCAGCCGAGGAAATGGTTAAAAACGACCTGGTGGACGGACCGTAAAGTGATTTACGGCCCGTAAACCATGGTCGTAAACCACCATGAAGGCAGCCCAGCTTCTGGTTCTGGAAATGGCTAAATACGCCCATGGAGGACGAGCCGTATAGTGGAATACGGTCCGTAAACCTCCATGGACGACCACTGTTCACCCAGCACAGATTTTCCAATTCATTAAATATGAGGACCAAGACTTATTTTATTTCATTACAACATTACACCACTTCTCTCTATAACTTCTCTCTACATTTATTATATGAGTTTTCAAGGATTATAAGCCATCGATAACATTAAGACAAGTGAATCAAGGATAAGCAAGGATCATCCAAGTCAAGGAATCCAAATGGAGAAAAACTAGGGTTTTGCTCAAAGAAGAGTATTATCAACCAAAGCTTGTTCCTACAACTTCTAAGGTAAGATTCATGATTTTTACAAGATGTTTAAGGTATTGGAGAATTAAAATACATGGATTGTAGAAAATGTGGTCAACTAGGTCATGAATGATGAATAGTGACATTTTGAGAAATAGTTTGAATTTAGTTATGAATGTTGTTGTGTTGTGATATGAATGTGTTATAAATGGTAATAAGATCATGAACTAAACACTTTAGACGAATGGACGAAGATGGGTGTTATAATCATGAGTGTGGGTGAATTAGAGGCAAATTGAGGAATCTAGATAATGTGGATAATGTGAATGACTAATGGCCATTGTTATGATATTAATGAAGGTATAAACGCTAGCATTGGAAGGGAACGTGCAAGTGTAGAATAGTTCAACGGAAAGGTATGTAAGGCTAACCCTTCTTTCATAAGGCATGGTTCTTGGCCAAATTCCTAATTCCTCCATATGAGTATGTTGTCTTCACATGGTTGACATTCCGAGCTCATAAGCTCACGACCCTTGATATGTACTATGATTATATTATGTTCCTCGTATGACGAGTAAGTCCATAATGTAGATGTAACGATAACGATGAGAATAGTAAATGATATAAAAAATGATGCAAAAGGTGCCTACGGGCTATTATACTTATATGTGCCTATGAAGGGCTAAAATGAACCCCGAGCTTATAACGCCGGGTAGAATATATGTAGATGAATATGTATGAAGTATGTATACGATTATGAAACGCGCGCGCACGTCTGCAGATGGTACGGATAACCCTGAAGCCTTGGTAGGGCCAGGTAGAAATAACATTGAGCCTTGGTTGGCCAAGTATGTATGAAACACCGAACCTTATGGTCGGGTACGCTATGTATGTATATAAGTGTATGGCTATGTATATAATATGAATATGAATGTGATAAGACTATGTATAATAATACGAATAAGGACATGTATACGAATATGACCACAAGTATGGTACGAGTATTATTATGGGATACGAACGACGATGTATGCAAGTAAGCGACATGATGATGATGATATCACTGTCTCCCCTCCTATGCTATCTTCATATGATATCTATTATGCTTCTATATTGATGTTGATTATGCTTTACATACTCAGTACATTCTTTGTACTGACGTCCTTTTGTTTGTGGACGCTGCGTCATGCCCGCAGGTGCACCGGGAGACAGACTTGATCCATAGCTGCTTATTCAGAGATTGCATAGCAGAGCTCCAATTCTTTCGGAGCCGTAGCTTTTGGGTACTTATTCTTTTGTGTATATAATTATGGGCATAGCGGGGTCCTGTCCCACTCATACGATATGTCATACTCTTAGAGGCTCGTAGTCATGTGTATGTGGGTAGAGATGTTCGGCCATGCCGGCCCATGTTTTGTATATCTTTTGTTAGCCACGTCGGCCTTGTACTCATGGTGTGGCCTAGATGCCTATGATATGTTAAATGATGATGGTCGTCTAATGGGATCAATATGATTAACGATAATAAAAGCACGAATTGACTTATGGTTCACCTAGATGTTATGTTATGTACGATAAGGGGGTGCTCGGGTGGGGTAGCACCGGGTGCTCGTCGTGGCCCCCTAGCCGGGTCGTGACAAGAAGACCATCATATTTATTTCCTGTCACCAAAAAGCCATAGAGGCCATCAGGTTTATTCTTTCCACACACATTTATCTGCAATATTTGTCCAGTTTTGAAAAGCAGGTATAAAAAGGACCAGCTAACCAGATCAATCCCAGATGAATTGCGGATCAAACGTGAAACTTTTTTCTTACGCGGCCGACCAAAAAAGGGTGCCCATGAGAGTCAAGCTCTCCAGCCAGGATTTGGAGGACCCCACTCTCAGACTCAGCCAAGTTTGTTTGCTTTTGATTTCTTTTACTGAAAATCGCGACCGGTTAGGTACACATCGGGAAATCCGAAGGTATTCTCGCATAAGGGACATACTCTTCTCTAGCGAGTCGAACTACATATGGCCTGATTCCCTAAGACCAGGGATATGTAGGCAAGCTCAAGACCAGAGAGTCGGTCACCCTCTAATAAGTCTCTGAGAAAATTGGACACAACACCGGTAATCACAAGATCTTTGAGTTATGCATATGAAATCTTTCGTAAAGTCGAACTACAAGTAGCCTGAATTTTCGTATAACCCAAGATATGTGGGAAACCTAGAGTCTAGGGTCCGGCCACATTTGTGTTACTTACAATAAAGTTGAAGGGTAGAATAAGCCAGCTCGGCTAAAAATCAGGGTTAGTCAAATTTCATTGCTTAGGGATGGTCCCGCCATCCCCGAACACTGAAGGGGTAATTGTTGACACCTGATTTTTGACTTCCTGTAATTTATTTTGATTACTCAAAGTCCTTGGATAAAAAATAAAATAATTTTTCATATTCACAGAGAACCTGGATAATTTCGCATAATTATCCGGGCCATTATTTACTGTTACAAATTAATAGGGGAATCCTCAAGGATCTATTAATTACTCAACGATTTTATTTTCAATTTACAGCTTTTTCTATGAAATACTTTTAATTTATCAACTGCATGACAATTTTAAACAATTGTTCATTTAATCAATTTAGAAAACCAGATAAGAGAAGCAATTTATTTTATTTATCCAAGGAGTTCAAGTAATTAAGGAAATTACTATTTTTACCCCTCAAACTTTGAATTTTTCCTGTTTATCTGTTTATTTTTATTTTTTGACAAAATTTTGTATTGACAAAATACAATTTGATTTAATTTCTGAATTCCAGCATAAATGACCTCCTCGTAATTAACCAACTCATGGTTCAAGATAAGCCCAGGTCATTTTGCAATTTTAGCCTCCCGAATAACCTTAATTGAGACGCTCAATCAATTGGAAAATTAAATAAGGTTATTAATGTAAATTAGTTTTAACTGGTAAAATTAATACCAAATTGAGACTGTATTTGCAAAAATTTCTCGGGGCGGGAACAGAACAACAGGGAAAGGCCTGGCCTTGGTTTGGTACTCAGGAGTATAATAAGTCAATTTGTACTCTTTTAACTCCAGCTTTGAATCCAACACTTAGGCTTCTACAGCCAAATCACTCCCTTCAGAGAAGGGTGGAAACACCAAAGCTATAGGGCATTCTAAATTATTTAGCAAGGGCTAAATAGTTTGATGAAGGGAATTTTTGGTTTTTATTGCAAAGGTTATAATTGCAAACTTTCTTTTAAATTTTGACCAATTTAGATCACAGTTGTAAAAAATATGATTTATTAGCCTTTTTAATAATTTTCTTTGCATAATTTGATGTCTTTTTTAATTAAATAGTCTTCAATTTCCTAATTCTATTTTGTGCTATTTTTTGCAATTGCCAAATTTTGCCTTTGCATAAGAATATACACCTGATATACACTCTTATATGGAGTGTATACCAGGGACTTTTTTCAAAAATGTCAAGGCCTGAGTCATTTACGCATAAGGGACATTTTAAAAAAAATTGGGCCGAGCCCGATTGAATTGGACCGACCCGACCCAAATCTCAATAATACTCCCTCCATCAAATAGAAGAGCCTAGAAGCTCTCTATCTTTTCATTTTCCTTTTATTTTTTCACGTCTAGGGTTAGGTTAGAGGCTAGGGTGGCGGCGTGGAGATACTTCCTCCACACACCTGCCAGTTCCATCGCCACCTTGACGTCACCATGGTGACGGTCACTGCGAAACCCCCCGCCCCCGGTAAGTTTTCCCTTATTTTATGTATTTCTTTGTTCCTTTTTCCGTTGACAGTCATGGTCGAAGGTTAACCGTCAATCTCCTCCACCATGCAGGAGATCTTGACCATAGGTTACTCGCCCCACATCGCCATTTTACCTTGCTAGCACAATTTAGGGTTTTCATAAATAGATACCCCCAAACTCAGTTTAAGGAGGTCGAGAAATTTTCATAAAAAACTAGGTTTGAAAGATAAATCTCGATATAGTTAAAACCTAGTTTCTCAATTTTTGTATTTTTCTTGTTATTTTTCGCATTGCTGGGCTTGTGTTTGGAGAGAGGGTCCTTCAAATCCACATTTGGTCTTGGCCGTGTCCAAAAAAGGTAAAAATTGCTCTTATTATTTCTTTGTTTTAGTTTCAACTGTTTTCATTGTTTGTTCTTGTTTAGTAATATGCGTGCTTGTTATTTCTAGTGATTTAGGGATTAGGTTTTGTGAGCTGTAAATTCAGTGTTTCTTCATTTTGTGTTGTGAAGTAATTTATGCCTTTTTAGTTTCATCTTCTTTAGTTTCTGTTATTGTTGTTCCAAATGGTTTGTGGTTTCTGGTTTTTGCTGGTTGTGGATTTAGCATTTCTTTTATCCTTACTGTTACAACTTGTGTTCATTTAGTGTGTTATTCCTTAGTATAGATTGTTGGTTCATAAGTTGATTACATGCACCAGCTTTCCTAGTTTGGATTAAGTCTCACTTAGTTACTTAATTCATAGGTTTAAATGTTTGAAAAATTGGTTCTGAAGTAAAAACGGTGCCTTACTTGTAAACTATTTGCAAACTATTTGATTATGTGATTCCAGTGTGAAATTTAGTCATCTTGTGGTTTGTTTTGATGAACATACTTGTTTAGAAACTTGCATTAATTGTATGAGATTGACTAGTAGTTAAAGGGTGATCATAGGGATTGAAATTTGGCATTTAGATGCATTGGATGTGTCCAGGACCATGTTTCTTGCTTGTACAATCTAAGATAATGTAGAACTAAGACTTTGAATCACTTTGTGATAGTTTATTGAATAAGATTTCACTAGTAGCTCTAAGTAATGGATTTTATTCTTTTCAAAAAGGGTCAACATGGTTCTTTGAAACTGTTCGGATTACCTTATGTTTAGGTAACTTGTTTGCATTACATTTGAACTTTTTCCTGTAAAAATGAGTTTCAAAGTGAAGGATAAGACTAGGAAAAGGGCTAAGATCAAAAAAGTTTTATTGTTTGATTTTCTCTATCTGGTTTGGTATGCTTAGTCTTAATTGCTCATTTACTGTCATTTGAATGTCCTGTCTATGTCCAGTGCTAGTTTTTTTTAATCATAAAATCCCTTTTGCAACTTCTGTTTTTTTTCAAACTTTAGTTAAGGGTCTTATTTATAAGTTTGGTATTGAGGGAGTAGTGTTGCATGATTGAAAAGGTTCTTGTGAGTTGTTTTGTTCTGAAAAAAACAGAGTCATTTCCTTTAATGTTACCCTGCCTCACTTAGTTTAAGTAGGATTAAAAATGAAGAATTAATAGAAAATTGAGTAAGTTTGAAGGTCTGTGAAAGGGTAAAGTTAAATTCTGGATTCCCTTTTTGGTTTGAGTACTATTAATTGGCATAAGTTGACTGCCTGGGTGTCTGCACTTGGTTGTTTGTTTTCACTTCATTCAAAAGACAAGATGAGAAGTCTTGGGATTGGCTAAGTACTTAATTTTCATTTTTTATCAAAATAGTTGACATGGACTGGTCCATGCTTTCTTTTCTCATAACATATAACTTTCTCATCTGTACTTGTCCAGTCTTTATGGTTTGGTTCAAAAAGAGAGATTTAGCTCACAAACTAGTGTGATTTTCCCTGTCTTTGTCTTATACACTCAATATGCTTATGTGAAATTTCTCTCTCTTTGTGTGTGAAGAACCTGGATGAACCTATCTTTGTTAAAACTTGTGGCTATTTTTGAAGAATCAGTGTAGTTTTGTCATATTCAGTTTTCAAAAGGAGTTGTTTGGCACTGATTTCTAGCCTAAGGTCATGAACTTACTAGTGAGATTGGATTCGTCTAAAAAATGGATTTTCAGTTTCTTTTTCATCAGCTATAGAACACTAGTATTTGACATATTTTCACTTGTCTTTCAGAAACAGAACCTGATGTCCTTGGTTGATTGATTATATTAGTTATCTCTTTAAAAGGAATTTGTCACTTCAAACTTATTTTGCAATAAGCCTAGTAAATAGGAAGCCAGTTCTTGCTTCCCTCTTTGTTTGATAAAGATGAATAAAGATCAGGGACCTCTTTAACTCCATTAGATTGAATGTTGATTTTTCTTTTCCATTTTGCTCCTATGTGACTTGTTGCTATAGCTTTGGTGCTTTGCTTAGCCTTATAAGAATGCAAGTTTATTTTTGTTATTTCCTATCTCCATGTGTTGGTTGTAATCTCTCTGTGCCTCTACTTTATCTGAAGTTCAGACTTTTATTGATAAATATTTTCCCTAAAACATGATGTGTGATTTATAAAATAGTGATATGTGCCTAGTCTAGACATGTGTGAGTATTTGTTTCTTTTAGAGCTAAAATTGGGATTGGTTGACCTTTTCTCTCAAAAAACCAGTGTGCGCAAGTTCTTTTCCTTTTTCAAAGACCATGGTTGTGAAATGTTTGTATCTTGGAAAAAACTGAATCTGTATGTGGAATGCTTACTCCCTTCAAAAACCGAATATAGGATATCTATTTTCTCAAGACTGTTGGGTTGATTGACTTGTTCTTTTCAAAGCTCAGCTGTAGAGTGTTCATTTTCCTCAAAACTATTTGTATTGGATTGTTTGATCTCTTTCAAAAAACCAAGTATGCCAAGCTGTTTGGTCCCTTTTAGAATTTAACTTGTCACTAGCTGTTTCTATTAGAAGCCAAGAGTGTGTGTGTGTATATTCTTTCCTAAGAAAAAGAAAAACTAGTTTGAGGGGAGTGTACTATTTGTTTCCCAGGTTATACGTGAAGATTGTTCCTTTTTAACTCTCTGTGGTTGTGTGCCCCCTTTTCTTTTTCTTATCTTCTTCTAAACTGATTTTGGCAATAGTTAACTGGGATATCCTGATTTGTTTTTATCTGTGTACACTTAACTAGGCTATCCTGTTTACTCTGTTTTTTCCAAAGTTGAATCCATCAAGTGCCTTTCTAATAATAAAAAGATCACACTCACTTTGTCAAACCTGTGGGTTTGATGGCTTAAAAATGTTGCTTATTGTTTGGCTGTATAGTTCCTGATGATGTGAATTGTAATACTTCTAATTATGTGTTGAACTAGTGTGTCACTCATTTCACCCTAAGTCATGTCTAAGCTACTTTGTTCAGGATTATTTGTCCATGCTAGCTTCTATTTTATGAATCTTGTCCCTTCCTCTAAAAAAGTCATGTTAAGTTGGATGTTGCTTCTTTGACCTGCTTCTCTTAAGACCTCTTCACTGGATTAACTAATTTTCTCTTTCACCCAGAATAGGATCTGGTTCTAATCACACTTAAATGAAATAATGTCTTTTAGAATCCAGTCCAACTCTGGTATCCTATGCTCTATTTTGTGTGTGGTGTTAAGTCAAATGTCATATTGTTCTCCTACACCTTCTTTTGTCTACTTAATCTTACTATCTCCCCCTAAAGTTGTATAGTTCTTTATTTTTAAACTGGATATGACTATAATATACTTTGCCATTGCTGTGCATAATTGTGGATTGTCATGAATAGAAATAACATTTGGTCAATATGATAGAGTAATTATTTGGACCTGTTAATTGAGTTGTGCTCTTCCTTCAAAACTGTTTGTGAATGAGTGTCCTAGTTGGCTTCTATTTATAAAACACTATGCTTGGATGTTATTTTGATCCTGGGATGAGCAGAACTGCCTCAGTATTGGACTTATCCTTTTTGGGCCTATTCCTTTGGCCTTGACATCCATGTCTCAGACTGGGCCCAATAAATAGATGATAGTTATATTTAGCAGGGACTGTCCATTTTTTTTTCATTATGTAATTCATTTCTTTTTATGTAAAATTATAAATAGTTAGAAGTATTGCTCCTTTTTTTATTTGTTACTCTCCAGTATACGCTTACATACATGTATGATTTGTATACTCTATATGTATATTAGACTGTTGGGATATGTATTAGGACCTGGTTTGGTAATTCGGCGTAGTTTTAGTCTCCCCGATTTTAGCCATGTCTGGGATTCTTTGAAACCCCTTAGAACTTGTGCAACATCGGGAATGCGGGGCTAAAAACCCGTCCCCATGCCAATACTAAGCCTTAAAATAAATCCCTATAGGCAGTCTCGACATATGGGGGCAAGTATATGATCTTTTATATGGTGTGTGTGTTTATATATACATGTGTGTTTGATTATTCTAGTTATAAGAGCAGTTAAATATAAACTAACCAATTCCCTTTTTCTTTCCTCCTCTCCTTGCATGACTACTCGGGTCCAAACTAGCACCTGTTGGGCCAAAGGCCCACTAGGATTTTCTCACCGAGTCTGTGGAGAAAAATAATAGCGAGGCGTTCAGAAGGCCCAACCATGGGTGAAAATGGCCACCAGGGGCTTGGTGCGCCCCTAGTTTAATCTATTCTATAAATATATGTTGTGTTGTATGTATTTGTAAATGTATGTACTCTTATTATAGTGAACCTAAATGGCTTAGACATCCTAGGATAAGATTTGTTTAAAATCTCGACAACCCTTAATGTTTTTCTTAAAACTGGTTAGCGAACCATTAATTTCTTTTATCAAAAAAATGAATTTAACAAAAACTTGGCATTGTAGGCAAATAAATAGGCAAACTGGGTTTATTAATGTCACGACCCAACTAGGGGGCCATGACGGGTACCCGGAGCGGACTACTGAGCACCACTCATTATGCCAATCATCATACTTATTCTGAACACATATAATATCGAGGCAACACATGCATATACATAAGCCCTCACGGCTGCAAAAAGGATATACAAATGTACAATGTAGTCATCATGGAGCATCTACTACCCACACATACGCATCTATGAGCATCTACTAGAATATTGTGACATAAGGACGGGGCAGAACCCCATCATGCCCATGTATATACACAAAAATAATGTATCAAAATGGCACCTCCGGAATAATGGAGTGCTCCTGTAAGTCTACTGATAAACTCCCATGAATCTGGGCCACCTCCCTGTCTACCTGTGGGCATAAACACAGTGTCCAAAAGGAAATGACGTCAGTACGAATATTGTACTGAGTATGTAAGGCATGAACAATAATAGCATATCGAAGAAATAAAGGTACATCAAGTAAGGAAACAACCTGTGCTGAAGTAACACTATACAAACCCTATTACATGTCATTGACTGACTTGGACAGGGTTTTGTATTCACCGACTTGCGGAGCATCAATGGCTATATATATCCAGGTCTTTCCAAGAAGAAGTTTGCACACCCACAATGAGAGAATTCAGAATATTGAGCAAAAAAGATATATCTAAGAATATTCAAGAATCTGGGGTTGCATCCCTAGTGCAAGAACAAAGATTGAAGGAACTGTTTTACTGTATAATGTTCTCCAGTTCACAAGTCTAGATATCTTGTATGAGGATTGTGCTGTCAAAGTGTATATTTATTAGCTTATTTAGAAGCATAAAAAGTAGATACAAATGTTGTAACTTCAAGTTAGAGTCTAGCTTGAAGTTAGCTTGCTAGTCAAAGGCTGGGTAGCAAGGCTGTTGTGGTAGGGATTATGTTGCAGCATTTGTAACTTAATTTGCAGTTGGCTCAGTTGAAGTGAAGTTAGGGGTAAATCCTACAAGTCTGCAGATCGTGGGTTTTATCACCTTTTGAGCCAGGTGGTTTCCACGTAAATATCGTGTGTCCTTTATTCACCTACAGTTTTATTCCACAAAAACGATAGCATAGAACAAGTACAGTAACATGTTCCATCTTATAAGAGAGAATGGGATACGTATAGGATAGGTAGTAGGTCGTGCAATCGAACAAGGTGTCAAATCGTAAGATTAAGAGAATTCTGGAGAAGACAGTGAGCATTAACAGAAAATATTGGTCATTAAAGATGGATCACGGTATGTGGTCCTACAGAATTGCTTAAAAATCCCCTATTGGAACCTTTCCATATAGGTTGGTTTTCGGTAAGGCATATGATCTACCCTTCGAGCTTAAACATGGAGCATACTGGGCAATAAATTTGCTAAACTTGGATATGGAGCATGTAGATGCACGAGGTTGATGAATTTTGTTTTCATGCATATGAGAACGCAAAACTCTACAAGGAGAGGACCAAGAGAATGCACGACAAGCACATTCAACTTCGTGAGTTTGAGCCCAGACAATTAGTACTGTATACAATTCAAGACTCAGATTGTTTGGGGGAAAGCTGAAGAGTAATTGGACTGGGCCATATGAAGTGGTTCGTGTGACATCACATGGAGCGGTTGAGCTAAAACTGCTATATGCAGATAAAACTTTCTTGGTGAACGGGTAACGAGTTAAGCACTACTGCGGAGAGGTCGTCGATCAAGCGAGAACCTCAATTGATCTATAGGAGACTTGAAAGTGCCTGCGAGGTGCCACGACGTTAAATCAAGTCCTTCTTGGGAGAGAACACGTGTTTCTACTATTAGCATAAAGAAAAGAACAAAAAAATGAGAAAATAAGAAAAATACAAAAAGATATCGTGCCACGACCTTAACTAAGGCGCTTGTTGGGAGGCAACCTAATTTTTTGTATTTTATAGTTCACGTTTGTTCATATTCTAGGACTAGGGAAGGAGAGGTAATGCGAAACGAGTGAAAAAGGAAACAATTGCTCCGGGTTTGATATGAGTGTTGCTTGTGTGTTGCACAGGAAGTGCGCAAAATGTGTGAGTGTCATAGAGGTGCAAAATGCGTGGTACTTGCATGACGGTGCAGACCCACGCTGGTTGCACGACGTGTAACTAATGCATGGGTCGGCCCAGTTGGAAAAAATAGGTTTTCTAAGTTTAAAACACGGAGAACACCGTCTCTTTTCCTCATACTCTTTTCAAAACACACAAACCCTCTCAAACTCTAAAACAAAACCCTTCTGCTATCCCTTTTCATCCAAGATCAAAGATCAATAATCTTCATTCCTTTTCTCAGAACATTTAAAGGTAAGTGATTCTCACTCTAAATCCATGGAAATGTTCCCCTTCCCTTCTCCCATTGTTCTTGCGTTTTGATATTTAAAACTAGGGTTATGGGTTTGGGCGAAATTTGGGAAGGAATTGGTATCGTTGTGTTGATTGTGATACTTAAGGCTAGAAAGTGACTTCTCATTGCAAAAGGGAGGGTTTTACAACCCACCATTGTTGTCAAAACTAAAAGGAAGATTCTATGCCCATAAGGTGTTTGATAACATGCATGAATTGATTTTTTTTGTGAAATTGTAAAGTCTTGATTAGAAACATCACATTAACCAATTATATAAACCCATGGGCATCAATTTGAGCAAAAAATTCGAAATATTGAAAGGAGAATTGAATGGGGGTAACATCGACCCAAGCTCTAAAACGTGATTTTTCTTGTTTTGTTTTGTTTGTTTTTTACAATATCGTAGGATTAATTAACTTCGTGGTTTTTAATTTTTGTATTGTAGTCTAAAATAAGTGTAGGGTCAGTTCACCCCTGGATAAGCACAAAAAGATGAAATAACCATAGTTAGTGTCCGAATATAAGGAGTCAAGTGCTCCAAACGCAAGTACATGTCATAGAACTAAGTGCAGGGTCGTTCCACGACCCTTTGGTTATTTAATTGTTACTTATCATTTGGAATGCCTTCTTTTGCAGGTACAATGGTTAACCGGAAAGGAAAAGGAAAAGTCATCGCCACATCCTCCAAGGCACAAAGAGAGGTCGAGAGAAAAAACCCCCGCAAATAAAGAATGAAACTAAATCCGAAGGGCGTAAGAACCTAACAACACCTATTCCCAGGGATCCATCTTCAATGTGTCGCCCTGAATTTGTCAGGGAAGGGTGGGAATGATACAAAAACATTGACCTCTCAGAAAGATACATTTATGAGCAAGCTATCAATCTAACGCCTCTAAAATGTAATTTTCAAGACATGCAGCCATATTGTAGCCATGGGATGGAGTTCGGTATTTGAAAGGCTGCGCCCGGTGAATATTGATCTTGTTGTGGAGTTGTATGGAAATATCAGGGTTATAGGCTCGATAACATATGAAAGCCGGTCAGTTCTCATTCGGGAAGCTGGGTGCCATTAATAAAATCTGCTCTGTGTGCGGCTCTTAAGGTTCTAGATTATTCAATTGAGCCATTGAAAGAATTTATCCAGAGACCTGATTACAAATCCATTAGGGAGACACTCTGTGGACTTGACTCCAAGGCCAAATGGGCCCGGTATAATGACAAGTACAAAAAGCACAAGATTATGAAGATGAACAACTTTTGGAGTGATACACGTGTATGGTTGAGGTTGTTAAATTACAGAATTATGCCACTCGACCACTATAGTAACGTGTATAAGGATAGGGTGTGCATTGTATATTTCCTTATGATGGGACAGCCTATGAATATCGGTTATTGGATGATACAGGAGATGCAGAGAGTGAGAGAGGGAAAGTCTAATAGGCTAAGCTTAGGCAACACACTCACCGCCTATTTGATGCGTCTTGACAAACAACTTCGGATAATCGTGATATGGTACTGGAGGCACCCAATGATATGATTGATATTTCCAAGGTCAAGGCCCCAGAGAAAATCGCCAAGCACAATCTCACTCCAGCTGAGGGGTGGGGGTGGGGGGTCGACACAGTCCACTTTACTGACCCAAATGCACAAGAAAGCAGTGCTGCAGGATGAGCACTTTTAGTTGGGCCTCTCGAGTGTATATGCAGAGGCATCACATACAGTGTACTCATGGATACTTCTTGGGGGGGGGGGGGGGGGGAAGCTCTATTATCTGCTGATGAGGATGTGAATTCGATCGATCTTATAGAGGCCGATGAAGAAGCAAGTGAGGAAGAGGAGTCGCATGCTCAGGGCGATGATAATGAGGAAGATGATAGAGCCGAAGCGTCTGATGGTGAGGCTGATAATGATGATGTTGAGGATGATGACTAGGCCTAGTGCTTTCTTTTCCATATGTATTGAGGGCACTGCATGAAATTAAGTATGGTTGGGAGGTACGTCTTGATATAGGATGCCTATGCCGTAGGATTTAATTTCTTTTATTACTTCTAGGATTTTTTTTAGTTTAAGAGTAGTACCAGTAGAAAAAAGAAAAAATAAACTGAAAAAAGTGAAAAAGCCAAAAAGATTTTGCTTATTTTTAATTTTTCGTTTTCTAGTTTTTAGACCCGTAGTAGAGGCATAAGACATCTAGGTAGTTTTCTTTTCGTGATAGAAGAGGCTTTAACCGATGAGGGATGGATGACGACCATCTTGAGGGAAAATTAGTCCATAGGAGAAGAATTCAAGCCTTTAAGACCACTTGAATTCTAGGTGCTCGGGTTAGGTGAACTAACAGCAATATGAGCGAATCTTGATGTTAACTTTGAAAGCATGCCTTAAAAATAAATAACCTTTCTCGAAACAATTAAGTCGTTTTGTTGACTCGTGTATGACCCATTTGGCATTGTTTATATGTGTTGCTTGATTTGATGGATAATGTGGATCCTTCTTGCATTTATTATGTGCCAAGTGTGTAAGGAATTTGTTGTATGATCAATGCTTTGTATAGATGTCTAGAATTTGCCTCGTATGTTTGTAAAATGAAATGAAGTGTGTTGTACTTAGGAAGTGATAGAGACATTTCTTTGTTAGCATAAATTTTAACTTGTCTTACCAACATGTACATATTACCCTAGTCAGCCCCGTTGAGCCTTTAGCCTTTCTCTTTGATAGTAGTTGATAAACCCATAGCCTTTTGTTCTAATTGACCTAATTTTGATCCATAGTACTCCTTGAGCACTTTAACGATAAATAGATGTAATTGGAGTTGGAATGTATTTAGGGGGGGGGGGGGGGGAGGAGTGTTTGTGGGTTGAAATCGAGTGAAGTCGATTGGTGCACCTAAAGAAAAGAAAATTTCACTTGTTAGTTGGGAATTGAAACTTTCTTGAAACAAAAACAAAATTGGTTGGTTATAATAGAATAAAAGTTTCCCTCCTAACTCGTGTTGTAAAGAAATATGGTGCTTAAATGTAGAGAAGCAAATGGGTGTGATTCGGGAGAATTGGTGTTGGTTAGTGGTAGAAATTGGTTGGCGAAGAAATTTGTGTGAAATGAATATAGTGTAGGGAAAAGGATTTAATACACACTTAAACTATGATCGAAATTGCCATAACACACACTAACTTTGTGGGGGGTCCTATGAACCCTTTGGACTCATTTTTTGTGTATTATTGACGTGTTTATATGGTGACCTGGACAACAAAGTCAGCCAAACTCAAACGAGTGTATGCACGTGCTGTTGAAAAGTTAAAATCAGACGTGTCTTATACATTTCTCAACTTTCCCAACTACAAACCCAAAAAACTCTCCCCCTCCCACTCGGTTTTTACGTACCACTAATCACGCAAAACATAACATTTTGTTCAAATCCAATCTTACTTCTTCCATAGCTAACCCTAAACATAAATTTTAGGGAAAAAAATTGTAAGCCCTAAAATGTAACATAAAGAGAAGAAATTTAAGGGAATCCAAACTTACCTCTTCAAAGCAGTGGCGTCGATTTGAAGAACTCAACGGTGGAATAACACCAACTCCAGTCGTTGGAGTTTTTATTTGGTGGAATTAATGAAAAAATAAAACAAAGGAGATTATTTAGACTGCTACGTGGCAAATACAGGCTGGTCTATCTAGTTTTAAGTTTACCCTTACGCGCTCAAAGAGTGTGTGCTCACTTGCTTGTCCAGGTCACCAGATAAACACGTCAATAATACATAAAAAATGAGTCAGCCATAGTTTAAGCGTGTTTTGAACACCTTTCCCTATAGTGTATGTATTAAAGTGCTTAGGGAGGATAGTCACTATTATCCAAATGTTTCCTACCCGTCCCTTAGCCTATATTACAATCCTTTAAGTCCTAATTGATCATAGGTTCAACGCACTTATATTAGTGAAGCGGTTACACTATGGGCAAGCTTATGGTTCGTTATTTGGCATGTGATATTCTTTGTGAGAGTGAAAGCAATTGTTGATTTCATGTCCATCGAAATAAATTTATTTGATTCATGTGAGATATATGGACAATTCTCTTTCGGTGAGGGCACATAGTTGACAAATGAATTGGTGAAATGTTGGACTCTCAGTTAAGTAGAATGATTGTTTTGCTTTGAGTGGTATCGTTGAGTCATATTTTTCTTGAAAGTAAGTTATTTTTGAGAAGGTTGTTTGTTGATTTTATAAACTGAAAATTTTGATTGTTGGCACGACTTTCGTAAGAATTAGCTCAATATTTGTTTTGTGATGTGATTTTGAAGTAGTCGTATTAACCGAAACCCGAGTAGACCTGTTTGAATTGCATGGTTGTGAATTTGTGATAGTTGGATGTTTGGTGAGTGTTTGCTCAAGGGAGAGAAAAGTCTAAGTGGGGTGTTGGAACAAATATCTATATTTCGCATCACTTTCCCTTTATGTATTTGTACTTTAATCATATTCTTTATAGTGAAATCGTTGTATTTGAGCTTAGGTTGTCATGTTTGTGTGTTTAGGTACAACGAGGCAGAAATGAATGAAAACCGAGCGAATATTAGTTGAATTTGGAGGTCTATCACACTTGAACGATATGACGAGAGGATCGCATAACACTTAGAAGAAATTTGGTCACTGAAGGACCTTGTACGATTGTCATGACCCAAACCGGAGGGCCATGATGGGCACCCCGACCCTACCTGCCGAGCACCGCTAATCATGCTTTCATATCATACTCATAAACAAGGGTGGATAGTGAGGGTCATCAGATGGAAATCTGATAGGTCATAAGAAAAATATGTTGAAAAGGGATGAGCCCGAAAGGACGTACTATATAACAATGCTGGATAAAACTGTACAAGCCGACAAGGCCATCATAGATAACTATACAACAAAATATAGGCCAAGGGAGCCATACAACATCTAACTATACCATAACTGTCTACAAGCCTCTACTGGAGTATATGATATAATATGGCCAGCACAGAGCCCCGCCATACCCATAGGTACACAAAAATATAACGTACCAAAAACACAATAGCAACTCCGGGACAAGGGGAGTGCTCCAATACCAGCAGAACAGCAACCTACGGAGGTGGATTGTCAACCTTTCTACCTGAACCTGCGAGCATAAAGCGCAGCTTTTACACCTCGAAACTTCGGGTTGTTGTGCGGTAGACAGACTAACACAAGTTACGATTTTTATGGTATCCCTACAAGTGAGAAGGGATACTTAATGATTTTAATGAAGATTCCAAAGACACTTGAGGAGAGAGAGGAGAGCTCGTTGGAGAAAGTTAAGGCAGAGAGTATCTTACCTTGTGTTTAAGTGTGCCAGCAGGTCAACCTATGGTAATTACAGGACTATAAGTTGAACGGATCGAATCGGCGAAATCTGAACTGAATCAGGAAAAATCTGCAGACACCAGTCACTGTCGACGGGCTGTCGACATGTCGACGGACCGTCAATGTGTACCCTCCCTGCATTTCTACGATCAGGCATTTGTAGGCGTGAGTCGACGGGTCGTCGACCCGCTTGTCGAACCGCCTCTCTGGAATTGTCTGGTTCCAGCTATAAATAGACGAGCCATGCTCTTAATTTTCAGATTTCATTTTCTCTCTAAGTCTTGAAAGCTCTAGAATATTCCTCACATCATATTATCATATATCCAAGGGAAATCAAGGATTAAGCACCAAGAATTAGTAAAAATCAAGGGTGTGGATGCTCACTAGGGTTTGTGGAGATCAAGAAGTCCTTTTGTATTGAAGTGGGTTTTCTCCAAGTGCAGTATTGTCATCCAAAGTTCATTTCTACATCATCAAAGGTGAGTTTTATGTTCAATTCATGTTATTAAGAATATTGAGTGGTTGAAAGACTTGGATTATGGAAGAAAGAAGAAAATGGAGTGCAACTATGGAAATAGTGATATTCTTAAATAATGAGTTGACTTGAATTATAGTTCTTGACATGTTAGGAGTACAATCTCGTGGTGAATAATACAAATGATGTTAAAGGAGTATTATATGAGAATGAATAGAGTGTTAGGTGAAGAATAGATATGGTGTTGCATTATAGGTATGGTTATGGATGACATTGAAGATGGATTTGAGAAGTAAACAAGGTTTAACTTGAAGAATTTATTGATTATATTATTATGGGTGTTCTTATTGATGTTTGGGAGTTGTCTTATTTTATGGAGGAAGTTGCCGAAGCAAAGGAAATGTCGCCAAATTTTCATTAGCCCCTAGTTGCTTTAGCTTAAGCTTAAGTATGTTTCCAGTTATCTAATCTTAGTGCAAATTCTCTTGAAGGTGGAATTGCGAACTTGAAAGGCAAACAATTAGACGGTAGATTCAAAGAGATATAAAGGTATGTGAGGCTATTCCCCTTCTTTCAAAGGCATGACTCCTATATTATGATTTCTTCCCTATATTCCCATGACCTTCTTACATTCCTAGAGATGAAAGTTAAAGGTCCTTAAGAGCTTTTTATGAGATATGTTCTATGATAGTGATGATGGGGATGATGCTTTCATGAGCTTGAGAATCCTATGTTTACGATTCGGTGATGTTATTCCTTGTTGTTGCCTCACCTCATGATACTAGTTCTTTCAAGGCGAGGCATAGCGATGATGATATTCCATAATGTAATCGGAGGTTCCTGACCTTACGTCCCTCCGATAGGTTGATATCTTTTATTTGAGCTCTTATGCATGTTTCATGATAAGTGTATATGTATGATTACACTGCGCCTAGTTGGCCGGGCATGACACCACTCCAGTGGGCGGCTTATGGATAATGATAACACCATGCCTATTTGGCCGGGCATGACACCACTAGTGGGCTGCGTGAGATGGTTACCCCGGACGCGGGCTAATGATGTTATTGATTCAGACAGTTTATGCATGTATATGTACGCATATGTTTTAAAGGTAAAAGTGAGCATGCATGTTTCCGCCCCGAGAGGCAAGCAGTTACAGTTACTTTTTTCTCCTTATGCTTTCTATATTTCCTTATTATGTTACCATATATGCCTTACATGCTCAGTACATTGTTCGTACTGACGTCTTTTTTTTTTATAGACGCTGTGTTCATGCCCACAGGTAGACAGAGAGACGACACAGATGCTTAGGAGCTTACTCAGCGGATTTGCAGGAGCGCTCCACTACTCCGAAGTTGCCACCTTTTGGTACATTCTTTTATGTATATATTGGGGCATGGTTGGGTCTTGTCTCGTCCTTATGATTTCAGTCTTCAGTTAGAGGCTCGTAGGTACTTATGTGTGGGTTGTAGATGTTATGAGACTTCTTCAGTGTATATGTTGTACGTCATTTTGTATCCTTATGGGCCTCTGTCATATACATATTTTGGGAGATATTTGGAGGATGTTTCATGATTAGTATCGTATTGAGAATGATGTATGACCAGGCTAAGTATGATAGGTAGCATAATGAGTGGTGCTCGGTAGCAACCTCCGAGTACTCGTCATGGCCCACTAGTTGGGTCGTGACAGCAGCGCCCCAGAAAAGGGACGTCAGTACGGGCAAAGTACTGAGTATGTAAGGTATGAAAGTAACATGAATGAGACATAAAATTACATAGGATAACAGGAATGCCACATGTATGTCTGAACTGCCTCTGAGGGCCAAGCATATGCATAAATACGGTGCATGTATAAATATATGCATATATAATGCCTGGTCATAAATATACATGGGTATATAACGCCTGTCAAGCCTCTATGGGCAGCCTATCATATCATATCGGCCTCTATAGGCACCATCATCATCATGTGACCAGTTGATCAGGTGGTGGTGCGTATATAACACCATCACCTTCCCTATATCGCCTATAGATATAATAATATACTGTTATATTAAGCCTGTGGGGTCATAGGTCTGTACATATATGTATAATACAATGCATGAATATGATAAGAGTGCATCCTAAATATGTCAGATTGACGTAAGATTGTTATACCTCCGAACATCATTATGAAATAGCATTTTAATCAACATGTGACTTTATAAAGCATACTGAATGTGAAGAAGAAATTACTAAGAGCAACATTACTAGACATGAATTGACATAGAACATCCCTAACTGCTACGAATAGATTCATTATGGAGCAGCGTTACGTTTACATTTCGTTCATAAGGATCATGCCAAAAGAAGAAAACTTAGCCTTAACATACCTAAAGTCTTCAACACAATCCCACAATAAATTTGTCGCGCTAGTAGTCTAATCTCCTAAATTACTACAACACACCTAGCAGCCAACAACACAACAACAACCTCATGTAAGTCTCTTTAATTTGACATCACTACTCACCCAATATGCGCTTTGTTAAGACACTTATACACTTTCTTCTTCCAATTATACCAAGTATCATACCTCAAAACAATCTAAACACCAACTACTATCCTTAATGTTACGGTTCACTTTTACGCGGGTTAAGGCATAAAAGCTACTACGAGGTTGTTGGTGCTCTAATTGAATTTTAGTATTTTAGGGTCGCCACCTAATTTATTAAAGGAAAACTAGGAAAACCAGGTAAAAGATTTTTCAATCAAGAGAGAAATCTTTTTGGTACCAAAGTTCGAGTTTAGGGTTCTGGTTATCCCCTAGGGAAGGTTTTACTCACCTTAATATTAAAGATACGTAGAATACGATTGACCTACAAGTTTCAATGTGTGATTAATGTATTTATTTGCTTGAAAATGTTTAGTTTTCCACAAAAATGTCATTCATTTGTATCATAAACTCAAGAAGAAATTTGGAAAAAAGTCCCCTTAAAAAAGGGGTTTTGGCTTTAAAAAATCCGCGCAAGTGTTCAACTCACTGTATTGTCGGACTAGGATACACCCAGGATTTCTCCCGAGTAGAGTCACTAATATTCTAGTCCTAATAAAATGAGTTTAGTTCTTACGGGTTTTATTATACATATATATAGAAAAATATGAAGTATATGTCCGATTTTTGTACGTATATATAAAGAAAGCACAAGTGTTTATTTAAGTCCAATTTTATCATTGAAGCTCATATAATCAGTCCATATTCTCAGTCCAAATCCGTCTCGACCTCAGAGTAGTCCAACAAATCCCTTTGTTTTTCCAGCCCAATAAGTTCTGGGCTTCCAGGCCCCCCAAAAAAAGTCTCATTTTCAGAAGTTCCATGAGTCCAAATTCCAGTTTTTGTCCAAGTTTTTCATCCACAAATCAATTCAAGTTCAGAAAATTGTTCTTTTGGTATACGAAAAATGCCAATTTTTGAAGTCAAACTCATTTCCCATCTTTGTCTCCATTTTAAGGTGAACCCGTCAAACAACTTGATCATTTGTCATCTCGGGTTTAAAGCCCAAAAACTTGTTGCTTAACATTTTGAAAATCCTTTTTGCATTGATCAAGTTTTAGACCTAACTAAAACTCCATTTTTTATCATACATTTAGTCGTAGTATTACACCAATTTTAAACCCAAAATCAAACTAAGTTTCGATTTCACGCAAAAGTTGATCATTATCCGGGTTTGAAAAAGGTTTTGGCGACTACCTAAAAATACTATGTGTTCTTCCAAAGTTCTAGCATGCACAAGGGTTTCATTATTTACATTCAGTACATATACAATATATACATCCCAAGTATATATGGAATAGAAAGGGGAAGGAAGTATATTTCAACTAATGGGCCTACCCAAGCCCATCAATGGCATTTTCACCCATGACTGGGCCTTCAACATATTAGCTTCCATTTTTTCTCCTTCGAACTCGATCAAGAATGGTAGTTGGGCTCTTGGCCCAATAGGTTTTTGCAACGGTGGCCCGAATGGCCCAGGTTGAATCACATAGCACACAAAAGGGATAAAGATTAGTAAACGTCTAAGTATTATAGAATCAGAGTATAGACAATTCTTGTTCAAATAGATTAAAGGCACAAAACAAGCAGGTATATATAATAAGGAAAGTAGAAACCATTTGACAAAAAAAGAAAAAAAAACCTTCAGACCCAAATCAGATGAATAAGGAAGATTCGAGGTCTGGATGGGCTATTTCAGAAATCAAAACAGATTGGACCAAGTACCAATTATACTTAGCACATAAGAGGAGACCCAACAACAAATAGAGAGAAAACAGGCCCAAAATCAAATAATCGTACAACAGCCAGCATTAAAATTTTAATACGAGTGATATACCCCTGTATACTGAACATATCAGCTCGTACATACTTGTGTGTATATGAACTGGATACATCTTGTATATTAGAGTATATCAATGAGGATGATTAACCATGTAAAGAAAAAGAAATAGCAAGGAGACATGTTTATACTTTCCACATTTTTTATGTTCGTTTAGGCTCAAACAAACAGAATCAGGGGAGAAGGGGCGACACCAAACAATATACATAATATACACAGGCTCGAACCTATTTTTAAACACACAGAGGGTTCCATAGGACATGGACTATTAAAAAGGAACCCCAACAACCTAGAATAGGGGAATCAAACTGAGTTAGCTAGAAACTCAAATCTCTCTTCCCTTTTCCCCTGGTCCTGAGTGTTAATCATCGACATACTAAGTGTCTACCTCCTTAACTTAGACTTTCAATACTCAGGCTCATACACTGAACCTCAGACTATACCTAACCCCATTTTTTATACTCAATATCTAGATTAACAAACTCATATAAAAGCAAACAAACATACAGTTATCATAGATATGAGGCATGTTTTAACATAGGCATAGACAAATAGACATTAGGTCTTCTAGCTTAGGTGGCAAGCATACTTGAATCCCTTTTGTTCTGGTATGATCATTTCAAAGACTAAATATGGTTTCTTTCAAAGGAATATGGCAGCAAACACCAATTTTATAGACTCAAGCAAATGTCACATTGTTACACCTTGGAAAATTCCCCGTTGATGCACAGTGAATAGACTAGCGGGGGATACGAAGTATACAATATTTCAATAAGTAAGAAATATCATTTGATGACCCTAATTGAGATTTCAAAAACATTTGAGGTAAGAGAAGAAAGTTTGCCAAGGAAGGCAAGGTATACGTTATGTATCGGGAGAGATTTGCGAGTAACAAGTTAATGATGACTTAATAATGTTTTGGAGAAGAGTTATAGCATCCCTTAAATTTTTAATGAGGTGATAAACAAGTGTCAAGAAGGTTCCATAAGGATTGGAGATCAAACGAGTCTACGAGAACAAGTTCGGAAGAACTGGGCATTATACGGCCCAACATACTGGTCGTATAAATATACGGCCCAACATACTGGTCGTATAAATATACTAGCCGTATATTCATCCCAGATGGCCAGCCTCACTGGACCAAATCTACGGCCAGACATACGGTCAGTGAAATTTATACGGACCATATGTTGGTCCGTAGAAATTGGTCGGGACAGATGGAGTATTATTAATAGGGGATCAAGTTCATTTCATTTCATTTCCTCTTCACTCCCCTTCTCTCTAGAACTCTCTAGAATATTTCTCCACACCTCTCCTACAAGAATTCAAGAGATATTGATGATAAAATTCATCAAACCAAGAGAATCAAGTGTAAGAAACTCATTAAAGTTCATCCAAGACAAGAAATCCAAGTGGGAGTGGAACTAGGGTTTTGCTCAAGTGAAGTGTTTCCACTCAAGGTTCATTCCTACACCTTTGAAGGTAAGTTTTATGGTCTTTCCATGTTGTTTAAGGTATTGAGGGGTTGAAAGACTTGGATTGTAAAAGGAGAGAGGAAATGGGTCATGAATGTGAGAATAGTGATATTTTTTAGTAGTAGCTTGGATTGAGTCATGAATCTTGATATGTTGTGATTATGATTATGTTATAATTGACATTTGGAACATGGGATAGACATTGTATATGAGTGAACGTAATAGTGTGCTATGACCATGGATATGGATTATTTGAAGTAAATTGGGAGATATGGACAATGTAGGTGAATAAAGACTATTGTTATGATGTTGTGAATGTTATTATTGATGTTTGGGAGTTGATATATGATATGGAGGAAGTCGTATAAATAAAGGAGATGCTGCCAATTCTCCCTAGCTTTAGTCAAGTATGCTAAGCTATCGATTTTCTAATGTTAGTATAACTCTAATGAAAGTAGAAACATGAGCATTGAAGGAGAACGTTCAAGAGTTAGAATAGTCGGAAAAAAAGGTATGTAAGGCTAACCCTTCTTTCAATAAGGCACGGTTCTTTGGCCATACATCTATTCATTCATGAGCCTATGATGTCCTCCAAATGATTCTATCTTTAAAGCTACTAAAGCTCGTGATTCTCGTTATGTTATGATTCTACTAAACTCCATATACGATGAGTGATCCTCTAAAGATAGATGTAATAAAACGATGATAGAAATGATGTCGAAGATGCTTATGAGCTCTTATGTATATATGTATATGTTATGTGTGACTATAATGTACCACCGAGCTTATATGGCCGGGTATGATAATTGTTGCGAGCACACCATTGCAGTTGGGTACGGATGACCCTGAGCCTTGGTAGGGCCAGGTATGTATAATCACCGAGCCTTGTCATGGCCGGGTATTGGAAACACCGATCCTTCATGGTCGGGTATGCTATGAATATGAATATGTAAATGAATATGAATACGATTATGAATACGAATATGTAAATGAATATGAATACAATTATGAATATGAATATGGGTATGAAATGTAAATGAGTACGGATACGAATACGGATACGGATATGGATGTATGCACACAATCAAACATTAGAAATGGAAGGTCCCTATGAAAAGCAAGTAAGTGTTTATGACGATAGTTCTACTACCTCCCATCTTATGCTATCTCTTATGTTGTTTTACTATGCTTCTATAATGATATTGATCATGCTTTACATACTCAGTACATTCTTCGTACTGACGTCCTTTTGTTTGTGGACGCTGCGTCATGCCCGCAGGTGGCCAGGGAGACAGGCTTGATTCATAGCTTTATTACTCAGGGACTACGTAGCGGAGCTCCATTTCATTCGGAGCTACAGCTTTTGGTATCTATTCTTTTGTGTACATACTTATGGGTGTGGCGGGGTCCTGTCCCGCCTATATGATATGACATACTCTCCTTAGAGGCTCGTAGACATGTGTATATGGTTAGATGTATTTGGCCTTCTCGGCTTATATTTCAGATATCATTTTGGTAGCCTCGTCGACTTAAGTACATTGCTGTGGGCATAGTTGTTAATAGTAATATAAATGTGTCATTGCCCAATGGAAATAGTATGAATGATGGATAGAAAGTATGATTTAGCTATGTGGCTCACCTAGATGTAATGTGAATGTTTGATAAGAGGTGCCCGGGTGGGTTAGCACCGGGTACCCGTTATGCCCTCCAGTTGGGTCGTGACACACATAAAGATATGTATTCATCTAGTTCATGCAATGTTCTTAAGTGAGCACAAATAGATGCAAGCTTGATCAGAAGTGATCACATAACACACAACTATCATATTTTGTCAATAGGGAACCATCAAGTATCATTATGAAATTCAATAGAGTACTAATCATATATTAAAAGAATATTGAAAATGATTCTAACATGCTTTTAACCCTACAAGTCATATTTTGAGATTTATCCCTATAAGTCATATTTTGAGATTTATCCCTATAAGTAATATTTTGAGATTTATAACACCAAAACTAACAACAAGCTAATCACAGAGGTTTCATAGTTTAAATAGAGTCATTAGGGGAAGCATACAAAGGTCTGTCTCAATAGGTTTATCTCAATACCATTATTAAGCAAGGCTACATATAACTACACTCATGCAATACCAAAATAGGTATTAAGGGCAACAACATATGCACATAAGTTTCTGGCCTTCAACATTACTTTAAAAATGCCAAGGTAAGCACTTCAAACATGGGACAGTGTTACTTTTAAGGCTTTTAAGGACATTTTGCAAGTTTAGACAGATTTAGATTCAGTCATAGAGGGTTATGATCACATTCTTTTGACTCAATAAAGGACTTGTCATACAACATTTAACCACAGAGCAACAGTTTAGGTGATAAGCAACCATTGGACTTAATCAAACACGCTTCATAGTTACAACTGATTGCAAACAGGGTAAGGTATGTGTACATAAGCCTTTGAAAATCACCACAGAACCACATCAATTGGATTACTGCATAGGGGTTCAATATTTAGACTTACAAAGACTGCAGACTCAATCAATTAGGACCAAAGCTAAACACATAGAGCAATAACATAAGCTTGGACTCTCAAACTAGCATACAGGTACTCAAACAGACCAATCTATAGAGTTATTTTCAGTAGGCTGAAACTTTACAACATATTTAGACTCAATGTTACATATTAGTGACAGATCCATCAAAAACAGGAATCAACCAGATACAACATCAATAGGAAGGCATACTCACATACTGAAATTTAGCCTTAAACTAGCTATACCACATGAGCATAGGATTTTGGGTACCTTTAAACATGATTTAAACTTATTGAATAAGGACACATAACTTAGATAGGACTAAATCCTTGGCTTATGCACACCTAATATGAGTAACAACACCATTAATAAACTCACATAATCAAGTTTACATCAACACAACATTATAGACTGAATGTAACCTCATCCTATTCTCAAAAGCAGGACATATACCAACTACATGTAAACTAAGAAGCATGATTCTGAGATCAAACATGACTATTTTAAACACATGATGCATAGAATCAAACACATATTTGACCAGAACTTAAACAATAGGGATGTTGATCACATAGTTGAACGGAACTAAGAACATGAATTTGTACAAATCATGAATACCTAATCAGATAAGCAGTTTAGTGACTAATCTAGACTAATAACTACTAAGCAACATGATTAGTAAACTAAACAGTTATAGAACTATGCTAAAACACAATTAAGCTAACTACAGAAAAAACAAACTCACATAATAGCAGCAAATTAAAACATAAAGAACAATAACTAAAGGAGAGGAGAATTACCTTCTTTGGTGCAGCCTTGAGTAGAGATTGGACTTAGAAGAACTCTTTTGCTTCCTTAATCCCAATGTCAACCACAAACCCACACAAGAACAGAAAATAACTTAAATTTTCTAACTTAAACTCAAACGATTAAAGTCTTTAAAAAGCAATATGCCTTAGAGACTTAAGTATTTCGAGTTTTGTGAATATGCAATGATATTCCATTTTCCAGTCCTACGAAAATGCAAATTGGGGGTTGAGAAACCCTAAATTCAATCGATGTGGGACTCAACTCAAATCTGTGTATAGTCCTCATCTTCTCAACATTCAAGAGCCAAGATTAACGCAATACAAAGCATGAAGGGTCAGATTTAGGAAAAATCCCAATAGATCCATTTGGTTCTGGACCAACCAATGAACTTCGAGAGTTCAAATTCACCTTGAGACAAATCCCATTACGGGATTTGTACTTGTTGACCCCAAACTATCAAAAAAAGTAAAAAAAAAAATGAGAGATGTACCGTGTTTGGGTAGTGTGTGGTGAGAGAAGGGAGAAACACACCAGACCTGTTAAAGGCGTGGTATGCCTGTAATTTGCCGGAATTGGCAAAAATGACCCAAGAGAGGGGGCCATGGCGGCGCTAAGGTTTTTTAGAAAACCCTGGCTGTTGAGGCAAACGATCCAAAACGGTGTGTTTGGGTGATAGCTTGGCTTATATATTTTAAGCCAACTGGGCCGAGTCTGGCCCTATTTGGGGTTGGGTTCGGCCAATTGAAAAAGAAATAAAAGAGGTCGGGAGGGGGGGGGGGGGGGGGGGGGGGGAAATGTATACACGAGATACATATGTGTATATGTATACATATGCGTCTATCTATGTATACATGTTTATGCAAGGGGAGGTCAAATGCGCAATTTTAACAAATAGCCATATTTTAAAGCTGTCATTTAATTGACATTTCAAATATAGCCTCATCGAATCTAACTGATCAATTAGAAACCAATTTTTCGGAATATGACCTAGTTGACTTAAATCATGGAAATTCATCTTCAATTAAGGTCATACTTAAACGAGCAGTTGATTATTTCAATTGTAGGCACTTCTAACCATACAACAAACAATTTATCGATTTTAACCACAATAAACACTTAATTAATTATGATAAATACTAATTTAGGAATTGAGGGGTAAAATGATTAATTCATGCAATTAGTCAAATTCCTTGGATTAAACGGAGTAAAATACTCGCTAATTGATTTATGATAATTTAAAAAATTAAATAAGCAATTATTTTAAATCATTTCCTTGATTAAATTTAGCAAACATATCCTATTTGTCTCAAAATATGTAAATTAATTTCCAAATTATCTATAATATTATAGAAATTATTTACCAAATAAGAATGGTAAAATATTATCTAAATAATTTTATAAAATCATTTTAACTTCTAAAAATACATATTTCACTCCGTTTAATATCCAACGACTCTGGGTAATTAAATTAAATTAAATTAAATTATGGAAGGTTAAAAATTAGGTGTCAACACTTACAACAAGGTTCTAGCTTAAAAATACATTTACAACATGACTCAAGTTAGATTACATCTCATCATAAACTCAAATTCATGTTTGACCCTTCCGTCCAACTCCTTTCCCTCGAAAACTAGCATAATCATCATATACACTCATAAACATGGAAATAAGATGGAATATTACCTTCAGAACTCAGGAACACTCTAATTCCAAGATTACTTCGCCTTGAAGTATCCTCCAAAGCTTCTACAGAAGGAGAAACAAGCTTCAATCATACTTTGGAAACCTTTAATACTTGATCTCCTCTTTTGATCCTTGATATTTCTTAGGAATTGATTAAATATGATGGAGAGGGTTTTCAAGAAGATTAGAGGTCAGGGGAAGTGGAGAAAATGAGATAAAATTAGGGTTATATGTAATATATAACAGAAAAGAGTTGGAACTGACATAAAAATACGGCCAGAATATATATATATATATATATACAGCCAGTATTGCCGTATATACATATATACGGTCCGTATTTGTTGACCGTAATTCTCAGGCCAATAATACCCTATCTGCCTAAAGAAATACGGTACATATTCTTAAATACGAACTGTATTTATAGCAATAACTCAAGACGTATTTCCGTATTTATAGAAATACGGTCCTTATTCATAGAAATACGGTCCGTATTCTTAAATACAGTTCGTATTTCCAAAATATGGTCTGTATTTTGCACTCCAAAATCAAATTCCGAGGAAACGTATTCTCTTCGATTCGTTTATCTTCTAGTCCTTCCATCACTTTCCAACCATGAACTTAAACCCTTCGTATACTGAATATGAACACGTCTAATCTCGTATAACCTCAAAGATAATTCCGCTTTCCAAAGCTATAGCAACTAACTCAAGACGAAACTTAACCAATAAAAGTACAGAGTGTAAGCTCCTCCCCCCCCCCCCCCCCCCTAGAAATATTATTCGTTGAATGTTATCACTCTTAGGAGTCTATAGAAATACCGGCAGAGTCTCCTATAATCATACTACTAGCCCAACAATATAGTACAATGCCACACAGGGCTATAATAATCAATAACAATAATGGCCTAATACGACCAACGTAGCTAACAATATGATGCATACTTGAAGATGATTGTATCGTAGCCGGAGTCCACTCTGGGATCGAAAACAAATGAGGATATCTAGACTTCGTGTCTTTCTCGGCTTCCCAAGTTATCTCTTCTACATTTTAATTTCTCCAAATTAATTTTACGGTAGCTACATCTTTTGTTCGCAACCTACGAACCTGGCGGTCTAGGATAGCAACAGGGACTTCCTCATATGACAACTGCTCTGTAACCTGGACATCATCTATGGGTATAATCCTGTAAGGATCTCCGATGCATTTGCGGAGCAGGGATACATGGAAAATCGGGTGTACAGACTCAAAGTATGAAGGTAAATCCAACTCATAGGCTACCTGGCCTACTCTACACATAATTCCGTAAGGACCAATATACCTAGGTCTAAGCATGCCCTTCTTACCGAATCTCATGACACCTTTCATAGGTAATACCTTCAGAAACACCTAGTCATCTACCTAGAACTCCAAGTCTTGTTGTATGTTTTCTGCATAAAACTTTTGGCGACTTTGAGCTGCTAGCAATCTCTCCTAAATGAGTCTAACCTTCTCCACCGCCTATTGAACCAAATCAGGCCCTATCAACTTTGATTCTCCGACCTTAAACCATCCGGTAGGAGAAGTACACTTTCACCTATATAGGGCCTCATACGGGGCCATCTGGATACTAGAATGGTAGCTATTATTATACAAAAACTCAATAAGTGGTAAATGATCATCCCAACTACCTCTGAAGTCTGTCACACATGCTCGTAGCATATCCTCGAGTGTCTGAATAGTACGCTTAGCATGTCCGTCTGTCTTGGGATAAAATGTTGTACTAAGGTTCACCTATGTCCCCAAACCCTTCTGGAAGGATCTCTAGAAGTTAGCTATAAACTGTGTACCTTTGTCTGAAATTGTCACGTCCCAATTCAACTAACGGGCACCTACCTTTCCCACCTCGATAGGTGAACCCTCAACCCAACAATAGCAAAAACATAAGGAATTAATTAAATAAGTGAAAGAATTAAAATCACGTAAGTCTGACGATAATAATATAGAAAAAAATGCGGAAATAAGGAAAATACACCCCAGAATCTGGTCTAATACATACAAGAGCATCTAACTAGATTATACAAGTTTGGAATATCAATAATACATCAAGTCTGAATATGTCTCACAATAGAAAGTAAGACATAGATAAAGAAGAATCTTTAAGGCAACGGACGTCTCGTGCTCACCCTGTAGACTCTAAGCAACCCTGATAGCGACTATTAGCCACGAGAAACGAAAGTAGATCCAACCTGAAATTCTGCATTCATAAAAGAATGCAGCAAGTGTAGGTCAGTACAAAACCACAGTACTGGTAGGTATCATAGGCCGACTAAGTTTAGCTAACATAATCCAGCCAATAAGGTAAGATAAGCAGATAAATCAACACCAGTCAGAACCAAGTACATGTCGTCACCTAGGTTGGAGCATCTAAACCCAAGTGTGCCAAGTCTTAATATATTCAATCTGAATCCAAATAACACAAGTAAATCACCAGATCATCACAATATAAGCCATAGTGAAATGCAATGCAATAATCTATGATATGCAATGCTATGTACACATATACTCCGGACGGAAGTATTGACGTCTCGGTAGCACAGCTCATGAGGGACCCACGAAGTCCATGTACCACTCGTTCCAGATCTTTGCCCATGGAGGATCTTTATCAAATAAAATCATATAATATCACATCACCCAGAACCATTTCCCATCAGGAATTTAAAACATTTTCTCTTATAGATAGCATAAGTCTTTCATAAATCAGTTCCAAACCATTTCCATCATGTATGAATGCATAAATGTTAAATCAATGCAATAAATGCCAACAAATATAGTATGGAAGTCATAACAATATAAACCCTATGAAGACTTATATAAATCAACTCAACAATAAGCATGATCTCGTCATCAACAGTTAGATCAATATCACAAGTACCAAGCATGGGTACGCTAACAATATCATCAAAAGGCTACACAAGCCATATATAACACTATCCTCGTATCAAACGTCAACAAGTAAGATACTTCACTATCATGAAGCGATATACCAATAGTCTCCAATATCTACTATCACTACGTGGCATCAAGCCAATAATAATAGAACAAATCAGGTCACAACACAACGGGGTGGCTAGCCCCAATCACACAACAGGGCCCAACCTAAGACAATATCCAACCCAACTTCATACCCGAAGGTTTACATGCTTTCTCTAACTATATCGTATAAATATATGCTCCACTAAATGAAGTCTCACCATAGGGTAAGTCATAACCTACCTGAAAGGCCGAACAACAATAACACCAACAATCACTCCTTAGCCTTTCCTTTCTGCTGAGCCTCGATATCAAGAAAGTCTAAGCATATTCAAATCAAAAGAATTAAAATCAAGAAGAACATCGAAACCAACCCTACTGCTATCAAGACCTAAAACCCTAACCTATGGAATGGGATTTATGAACTAGAAGGGTGAAATTAGGGATCCAAAGCTCCTAACATGAAATTAAACCTCTAGGTGATCAATTCCCACCATTAGCAAGCTAGAATAATCAACAATTCACTGTAATTCGGATTCTAGGCAAAAACCCCCAAATTTGGGTATAAGCCCTAACTTCTAAATCCCCAAATTAGCCTCTAATTAGGAAGAAGTTATGAAATAAAGATTCTAATCATCCATTCAACGCTTAAAGAAGCCAAGCTAATCAACAATTCATGATTTAGAAGCCTAGAAGGAATATTCATTAAACCCACTTTAATCTTCCATTACTTAAAGCACTATCAGGGAAAAGGGATTCTAAGATGATTAGGGATAATGAAATAGGAAAGAGATTAGAAGGACTTACCACCAAGAATCTTCTCCAAGAATTCTCTAGAATTTCTCCCAAAAGCTCAATTTTCAGAATAGTAATAAATAATAGACTAAGGGCTTTTAATACACACTTAATGAATATAACAGGCCTGATACTGATATGGCGGCAGAGGGAGCACTGCGACGGTGCCGGCCCAACGGCCCCTCAGACCGCTGAGACGGTTGGCTGCAAACTCTTGGCCGCCCCAGCAGCCCATCTCACCTCTATGGCGGTGCCGCTGGGACAGAGAATTTCTCGAAATAACCATAATCTCAATCCGAAATCCTGTCTAATACCAGAGGCCATCTGCTCACAAAGCACATACACATACACACATAAAAAATTGCTACGAACACACTCGTGGCCTCGGAATTCTTGACGGAGGTCTTGTTGACCGAGTCAACCCCTGATACCTCAATTCCAACTTCCCAACCCAAGTCCCAAAATGCATCCGAGTGCATTGGGAGTCGAACCAAATATGCAAACAAGTCCTAAATGACCATCCTGACCTCTCACAATTGAAATATTTTTAAAAAATGTCCATTTACCTAAAAGGCAACTTTAGGCAACTTTTTTTCGCTTTAAGCTAAATTTTCCCAGAAGACACCCAAAATCAACCCCGAGCACCTCGGGAATCATACCAATGGTCCGCTCGGTCAAAAGTGCTGAAAAGACTATAACGACCGATCGGGTCGTTACATTAGATACCAATTGAACCATCGCTCATCCTCGAGTGAAGAAAGGAAAAGAACGAGGAAGTACCTGAATCAGCGAACAATTGAGGGTATCGGCTACGCATATCGGAATCATTCTCCCAAGTAGCCTCCTCAGAAGGGTGATGCTTCCATTACACCTTCACCGAAGAAATCTCTTTGAACCTCAACTTTCAAATTTGCCTATCCAATATCGCGATAGGCTCTTCCTCATAGGTCAAATTCTTATCAAGCAATATCGAATCCCAACGAACAATGTAAGTACCGCTGGCATGGTACTTCTTCAGCATGGAAACATGAAAAATCGGATGAACTCCTGCCAAGCTTGGCGGCAAGGCTAACTCATAAGCAATATCGCCCATACGGGCAAGAATCTCAATTAGGCCAATATACCTCGGACTCAACTTTCCTTTCTTCCCAAACCTCACAACACCTTTCATGGGTGAAATCGTCAATAGAACTGGGTCACAAACAGGAAACTCTAGATTTTTGACCGTCCGGTCAGCATACATCTTCTGTCGATTCTGAGTTGCCAAAAGCTTGGCCTGGATAACCCTCACTCTATCAAGAGACTCTCTCAACAGATCCGTAATCCCAGGTCAAACCTCAAATCCATCAAACCAGCTAACTGGAGATCTACATCCCCTACCATATAAAGCCTCAAAAGGCACCATGCTGATACTCGAATGATAACTCTTGTTGTATGCAAACTATGCCAATGGCAAGTGTTGATCCCAATGATCGCCAAAATTGATAACTCAAGCTCTCAACATGTCCTTAAGCACCTGAATGGTCCGTTCGAACTGCCTATCGGTCTGAGAGTGAAAAGTTATACTAAGATCCAATCGGGTACTCAGATCCTCATGAAAACCCTCCAGAAATAGGAAGTAAAGATAATACCCTGATTAGATACGATAGAAATAGAAACCCCATGAAATCTCATAATATCACGAATGTACAACTTGGCTAACTTCTCCGCAGTATAGGAAAACTGGACAGGAATGAAATGAGCGGACTTAGTCAACTGATCAACTATCACCCAAATAGAATCAAACTTGCCCAGGGTCTTCGGAAGACCCACAACAAAATCCATGATAATCCTCTCCCACTTCCACTCGGGAACGGGCATCCTCTGAAGTACACCACCAGGTCGCTGGTGCTCATACTTAACTTGCTGAAAACTCCCACACTTAGCCACGAACTCAACAATATCTCTCTTCATTCGACGCCACCAATAGTGCTGCCTCAAATCATGATACATCTTAGTCTCCCTCGGATGGATGGAATATCGAGAGCTATGAGCCTCAGTCAAGGTCAATTGAATCAAATCACCAACACGAGAAACACACACGCTCCCTTAAATCCTCAAAATTCCCTCAGAATGAATCATGACCTCTTTGGCCTCACCCCTCAGAACCCTATCTCGAATCTTGTTCAACTAAGCATCCTCAAATTGATGAGTCCTGATCTAATCCAATAAAGATGAGCTCGCTTCGATATGAGCTAAAACCCTGCCTAGGGCTAAAATATTAAGGCGAACGAAACAATTGGCTAAAATTTGAACCTTCATGGCCAACAAACGCTCGGAAACAATCAAACAAGCTAAACTCCCCATACTCACTGCCTTGCGACTCAAGGCATCAACCACACCATTGGCTTTCCTGGGTTGATAAAGAATAGGAATGTCATTATCCTTCAGGAGCTCCATCCATCGGCGCTGCCTGGAATTAAGATCTCTTTAAGTAAGCACATGCTGAAGGCTGCGGTGATCAGTGAAAACCTCACAATGGACACCATACAAATAATGCCTCCAAATCTTCAAAGCAAAGACCACGACCAACAACTCTAAATCACAAATAGGGTAATTTTTCTCATGGATCGTCAACTGACGGGAAGCATAAGCTATCACTCTACCTTCCTGCATCAACACAACACCCAAACCCATACGGGATGCATCAAAATAGACCGCGAAATCTTTACCCTCTACGGGTAATGCTAAGATCGGGGCTGAAGTCAGAAGAATCTTGAGCTTTTGAAAGGTCTCCTCACAATCATCGAACCACTGGAAGGGAACATCCTTCTAAGTCAAGCTGGTTAAGAACGAAGTAATAACAGCAAAACCCTTCACAAAGCAGTGGTAGTAGCTGGCCAAACCCACAAAACTATGAACCTCAATAACAGTAGTAGGCCTCGCCCAACTTCTCACAGCCACAATCTTTTATGGATCAACCATAATGCTATCCTTAGACATAAAATGGCCCAAGAATACCATAGACTCCAATCAAAACTCACACTTTGAAAACTTAGCAAACAAGCTATTCTTCTTCAACAACCCAAGAATAGTACGAAGATGGCTCTCATGCTCCTCTCTACTCTTGGAATACACAAGATATCATCAATAAACACAATCGCGAAGGAATGGCCTAAAGATGCCATTCATTAAAGTCATAAATGCAGCCGGGGCATTGGTAAGCCCAAATAACATCACCAGAAACTCATAGTGACCATATCTCGTCCGAAAGGCTGTCTTTGGAATATCCTCAGTCCTAATCCTGAACTAGTAGTAAACTGAACGCAAGTCAATCTTCGAAAATACTAAAGCACCCGAAGCTGGACAAATAAATCATCAATACGCGGCATAGGACACTTGTTCTGAATAGTAACCTTATTCAACTGGCGATAATCAATACACATCCTCATGGATCCATCTTTCTTCTTCACAAACAACACAGGAGCATGCCCGGCATGGCTAAGGTGTCTATCTTGGCATGACAAGCCAAGATCGCATGGTAAGGAGAAAGCCAAGTCATACCCAAGATGATATCAAAGTCCACCATATCAAGAATCATCAAATCTACCCAAGTGTCATAACCCATAAAAGTAACCAAACACGACCGATAAACTAGGTTAACCACAACAGAATCTCCAATCGGAGTAGACACATGAATAGTACAGGTATCCTATCACAAAGCAAATCCCAAACAATGGCATGATATGCAGACACATACGAATAAGTGGATCCAGGATCAAATAACACAGATGCTGCTCTATAAGGGACATAAATGGTACCTGAAATAACAACATCTGAGGCCTCTACCATGGGCCTACCCCGAAACGAGTAACATTGGGCCCCACTACGTCCAAACTGAGATCCCCCTCTCGAACTATGGGACCCATCTCTAACTACCTTGGATCCACCTCTAGAAACCTGAGAACCACTGCGGCCTGTCTGAGCACCGCCCCTCCGAGTAGCACCATCTCGACTACCAGATAATATTGGAGTCCTCTGGGGCTGATAATCCCGTCTGGCTTGGGGACATCTCCTAGAAATATACCCAAGATCTCCATATGTAAAACAACTTTGAGGGGGCGGAGACTGATGAACTGAAGCTGAGGACCCAATTGGAACAACCTTGTCTACTGGTCGAGAAAATGATCTCTCAGGAGCTCTTCACATGGGTGACTCACTAGAGGAAGCCTGGAAAGCTGAATGCGCAGAGCGGCCAGAATATGGTTGATACGGCCTAGAAGACTGACCGACGCCCCTCGAACTGGAATCACTATAACTCCCAATCTGTCGCTGCCTTTTCTCACCCCCACCTCCAAATGCACGGGACTTAGCGGCCTCAACCAAAGAAGCATGCTCAACGATGGACTGGAAGAAAGCCCTATAGCCTCCATCTGAAGGCAAGGAATCTGAGCAGAATCGACTAGCCCACCAACAAAACGCCTAATCCTGTCAGGCTCAATAGGGATCAAGGGAGTGGAATAATGGGCCAGATACAAATAGCGGGTTGTATAGGCCTCCACAGACATACCCCTCTGCTGAAGATGTTGAAACTCATCCCTACACGCCTCCCTCAAAGCCCGAGGCACATACTTCTCAAGGAAGGTCCAGTAGAACTGAGTCCAAGTCAGGGGAGGAGAACCCTGAAGTTGTTAACACCTAATTTTGACCTCCCGTAATTTATTTTAATCACCCAGAGTCCTTGAAAAATAAAATGAACTATGCACCTTAAAGGGTTTAAATAATTTTATAAATTTTTCAAGTCAATATTTTGCTCCTTTAAGTTGGTAAAACGATTTTTATGACATCACAAATTATTTAGAAGTTAATTGTTACCTTTTATGACATTTATGAGATACTTGTTAGATTCAAAGAAAAAGGGCATTTTGTTTGAAAAATAATAATCATTTATTTTAATTGTTTATATTGTCAAAAATCAAAATTAGCAAATACTTTCAATTCAAGGAGTTTTTGAGTAATTAAACTAACTAACCATTTCATCCCTTAATCTTTAATTTTTGTATAAGTGCATAATTTGTCAAAATTATTTATAATTATCTATAAATATTTTAATTAATCAATTAGGTGGTCATTATTGCAAATTGATTTTTAAATTATTTGATTATTTTGTTATGGCCACAATTAATTTAACCAATTCATGGTTTACGGAAATTGGGGTCATTTTGCAAAATTAGCCTCTTAATGGCCTTAATTGAAATAACCAAATTCATTAGATCATTAATGCAATTTAATTTTAAAATCTGCTAATTAAGTCAAATATGTCCATAATTGAAATAACCAGTTAGATTAAAATTAATTAAGGCCAAATGTGTCCATACTTGAAATATCAGTTGTATTAGAATCAATAAGGGCCATATTCACAAAATTAATCCCATTAACACAACTAGTCCGTTTAAATTATTTTAATAGGTTAATTATGTCCTAATTTGTTTACAATTAAAATATAATTACCAATAATCAATATTTTAATTTTTTTCTGTTTATTAAATTACCTACTTTCTCTACATACACGTGTATACATTCGGTAGACACATGTATATATACATCATATACAAAAAGAGGGGCCAACCTTATTTTAAGACTTGAACAAAGTCCAGCCCAAAACAGGCCAAGACCCGGCCTAGTCACACATACAGATAATGAGTAATACTCCCCCTTTTTCATTATTCACTCCAAACAATCCTCCCCCTCCTTTCTCTCTCATCCATCTTTCTTGCAAACCCTAAGGACCGCTGCCTATCTCTCCTTTTCTCTCTCCTCCTAAAAATGGTAAATGTGCAGAGCAAGTGTAAGATGCACAGCTTTACAGCGTTATTTACGTGCAACGAATGAACTCAAAGGCTGTTTTTACCCAGATCTTACCAAAATCGGTAATGGACCCTTTTTCTTTTGTTTATCTTTGAAATTATTTAGTCAAAGTTGATTAGTGTTGTCTGATTTTGTTGTATTATGTTCATTTTGCTCGATTTCCATTGGTTGGGGGTAAATGGTTTGGATCGAGTTGAATAAGGCTCAGATCTGGCCATTCATTTGTTGTTAAGTCGTTTTGAGCATAGATTTGCTTTACAAGGTTATTTTCTGGGAAAGATTAGTTGTCCCGCATCAGTATTTTGAGGGTTTGAACAGTTTTTAGGGTTCTATAAATAGAACCCCACCCTCACCACAAAACAAGGTCGGAAAAATTGGAAAAAACAAAAAGAGGCTAGAAACATCGAATTCAGGCCTCTTAGTATAAATGTTTTAAAACTTTGACTTAAGTTGAGGTCTTTCTTAGTTCTAAAAATTTGTTTTCTTACTTGTTTTGAGTCTAGTGTTGCTGAGTGTGGGTTTTGGAAGCACAAAAGTCTTTCAAGTTCAATCTGGACCACGACTACCCTTTAAAAAGGTAACATTTTATCCTTTTGCTTATTTTTGTTAATTTTTAGTAGTTTTGTTATGTGATAATGATCTGTTTTATGTTAGTTTGTTGTTAGATTGTCTTTGGTTCAATTAAGTGATAAAGTGTTGTTCTAAATGATGCTTAAATCTCATTAGATATTTGGGAAATAGAGATTACTTTCTTATCTTTATAAAGGACATGTTTAACCTTAATAATGGTTGTTCATATGGACTGAATGTGTGATCCTAGATAATTGTATTGATGTTGCTCTATATATAGTGATGTACAGACTGTTGTATGCTTTATTAGATGTTGCAGTTTTTGTTTGGCTGCTCAATCCTTAAACATGACAAAATATGATTACATGGTTAATAATAGTAACTAGGGAACTTTTAGACTAATACTGATCCTATTTGAATGTAAGAGATTGTTACAGGTACTGTGATGATCCATCTTGAGTAATTTAAAGTAGTTGCTAGCTTTGTTGATGAGGTTGTGTAAATATGAATCTTCAATCTGCTTTTTCTGAGATTATATATTTTGTCCATGTCAATTAGTGGTATGAGTCATGATTAGGATAATAAAGGATCATGATTTGGACTGAAATAAAGCTTAAAGAATCTAGTTGCTTATATGAGTCTTATGAAGTGGTCAAGGCACTAGAACATGATTGAGTGAGGTTTAATTGCATTTGAATAAGCCTAAGTATACCTTAATCTGTTTATGAGTGCTTGTATTGGCTTAAATATGACCTTGGCTAGCTATATCATATATACTGAATGTAGGTATATAACAAATAGCACTCTAGAATATGACATAGAAGTTCTAAAAAATAAAGGTTGGGATTAAGGTTATTTATTTGGTAATATGTTCCCAAGTGGTCCATTAGAGGCCAGTGTAGGTTCATTAAGTTTGTAAGACCGTTTAAAATGAATTAGGACACCTAGACACAACTAGGATAATTCTGTGTCGTGGTTGTTCATTTAAGCAGAGTTTAGTCTTGACTTTTATGTCATCAGACCCTCCCCTTTTCATGTCTGGTTCATGCTTGAGTCTTCAATGGGGTCTAGTGAGGTTAAAAAGGGTAATTGAGTCCTAATATGGCTCTTTGAATATTAAAAAATGATTAGTCAACCGGTGAAAAGGAGTTATCTGAGTCTAAGGATTGATGCTCATTCTAAACTTAAGCTTATAATGATTAGGATTTTCAAATCTTTTCAAAGGGGTAATGACTAAAGGGAATTCAAAATAGTTTGCATAGTTGAGAACCTAGACTGAATTGATTGAAATTGGTAACTTGTGCGGTCAACTAGGTGTTTAGATGAAATTTGATTTAAAGGTAGTGTCAAGCCAGTCTTGACCACAAGGTCTTGGTGGCTGCCACTAGGCATGAGGATGAGGCAGGGAGTTAAGGTTTCCTTAGGAGATTAAAAGGTGAGCTTAGGCATGAACTGGAGGTAGTGACCAGTGGGGCCTTTATTCCCTTTTTTACTGAAAGCAAGACTCAGGAGAAGGATGGGGAGGTGATGACCCCACCCTATCCTGTTTCTCTTTCTGGACCCTGAGGTTTCTTTTTCTCCTTAACCATGTTCCTATGACTGTGGGATTCATAGATGTCTTAGGATTGGTTAGGAGGAGTTTATCATGCCCTAGGGGATCCTTGAGATTTTATGCTAACAAAACCAAGTTAAAACAAAGTGTGAGGGTCTGTCATATTTTCTGTCATAATTAAAGGGATTAAAAACTGCCATGTTGACTAAGTTCTGGGAGTAAGTTATTTACCAGGACCTAGATCAATGTTTCAGAGTTCAAACTTGCTTGCTTTGTATTGTTTAAGAATGAATATGTTTAATAAAACCTGTATGATATATTTATGTTTGACTTGTCTGTGTTGTGTACTAGACATAGTTTGAATCTAGCAATAGGACATTTTAGTTAAGATAAGATAGGTGGGAATTCTTGCTTTTGAATTTGAACTGTTACATTTAAAGCTTACTATGTATTGTGGTGTAACCTGTATTGAGAGGATAAAGTTATACGCTGTTTATTGAAGTTTGTCTCTGTACTGTTAGTGTGTTTAAAGTCCCATCATGTTTAGAATTGTAGGATGGAACAACTAAATACTGAGGCTATGTTAAATAATGAATAAATGATAAGGTGAAATTGGTTTAATGTTGTTGTTTGAGGATGTTGTGAGTACTCTTAAACATATTGTGAACCACTTGGCATAGGGTGGTCTTTTCAAAGAAACCTCAAAGAGAGGGCAGGAAAGAATCAATATTATCTTGATTCATAGTACCTACCTTCCAAATGAGGGGTGTCATGACACAGCCTATGAATCATGGGGGGCATTCCTGTCATGTGGGTGCATTGATCTTCCTTGAGCTCACCATTTTATCAAAGGTTGGAAATAGAAAAGGGTGGGAAAAGGTTAACTTGTCTGAATGTCTAAGGGAACTTAGGAAATTAGGAAGAAGGAATTAGTTGTTTCAATAAGGTGATTTTTGTTTTCCTTTTAAGGGAAATGGATCAGTCTAAGGCTGTTAGTAAAAAGTGTCCTTGTTTTAGGAGTTAAGAAAATTCTGAGTCACAAAGAGTTGTTTGAAACCTTATGTTATTCTCTCTCTCTCTCTCTCTCTCTCTCTCTCTCTCTCTCTCTCTCTCTCTTTTTCCTGTGAGGCTTGGTGATATATATAGCTGCTTCTTTCACTTTTTACTTAAGTGGCAACTCACGTGAAATCTTGTTACGTATATGCTCTTACTACTGTTGATTAAAACAAAGGCTCATTTATGTGGGTTTCTCTGGGAATCTAAATTTGCTCAGTTTCCACTCATTGAGTGTTGTTTTAGTTCAGATTTCTTGGTGTCCTAATCTCTGTTTATGATCATAAGTTGTAGGATTTTTTCTCTTTACCTGCATCTCTTTATTGTTTTTCTATTATTGCATTAAGTAGTTCTCACACTTACTACTATGAGGTCTGCTAACATGTGAAGCTGGTGAATCATTTATTTGACGTGTATAAGGGTTAAGTTAGACTTGAATTAGCTTTGGTTTTATCTTCAAACACTGTTCTAAGGGGCAGGGACTAATTAGGTAAATAAAATGATTTTGAGTTTAAAATTTAAACACAAAGAGTATGAATATACACATAATATGCATAGGTTAATGAAACGGAAGAGGGACATACGTATAGTATACACTTGGTATACATATCACATATGTATATCATAGTATACTATGTGTATATAAGGGAACAAGTCAGTTATAGATAGGATGTATCCATGAGTAAAGGAGATAGAAACCTCACTTAAGCTTTAAACTTTCAAATGCATTTTCCTTTAAAAGGCAGCTGGGCCCAGCCCAATTCAGGTTTAATTAGAAATGGGCCAGATTTCATTAAAACCCAAGGGTAAAAGAAAAAGAGATTGGTTTTTCTTTGCATCATCTATTGATCAAGTATTTTGAAGTTTCTTGTGTTATTTTTCATATTATCACACTACCATATCTGTCTTAATCTCCTTATTATGATTTTGAGTTTATTCTCAGTATTATTTACAATTAAGTTACTTCCATATGTGGTGATACTTGTGCACAATTATGGGACTCTGATTTTATCCTATGGCAACACTGGTTTGGGGAGTTGAGGTGGTTTGGGGGGATAGATCTTAGCCATTCCCTGATGTCCAGCCATGCCTGGGGTTCATGAAACCCCTTGGAACTTGTGCGGTATCGGGAATACGAGTGGTGACAACCTTTTTCCCTTGTATGGTATGAGGCTTAAATCAGTAAAGCTAATAGTATACAATCGAGTGCCTTAATTGTGTACCCTATAACAAATTTTATACATATGTATATATATGTGTATAATTATACAAGCGGTAGGTTCAACAAAATTAGACTAACTTCGGTCCTTTTTCTTTTCCCCCCTCTTACTGCATGGCCATTTGGGCCGAAGACCAGCCACCCTATTGGGCCAAGGGCCCAGTAGGGAAATTTCCTTCAAAAATTATTGAGTCCGATGAAAGAAAGGGAAGCTAATATTATTGAAGGCCCAATCATGGGTGAAAATGACATGAAGGCCCAACCATGGGTAAAAAATGGTTAACTAGGGGTTTGATACACCCTTAGTCCATCCCTTCTCCATTAGTTTTATCATACAAGTTTATTTTGTTGATTAAAGTGTTGTATTGTATTTATATGTTGTAAACCAACTCACACTATTATTGGAATCGTTTATGGGTTGAGCTAGACATCTTAGGCAAACAGTACATATGTTGTTTAGTTCGACTTTAGGCCCCCACACAATTTTCAAAAACCCAGCTTAGTATAAATGATTTTTGAAAAGAGTAAAATGGCTAAGTAAATCGGTAAAAGGGATAAGAGGGATACATCATTTATGGGAGACTGCTACCATTTTTTTCTAATAAAGAAAAGCAAATTTGATATTTCTAAAACCAGAAGAGCCTTTCTTGCTTTCCTAAAACTCAGTTTTTCCTAAGAAATAGATTTTCTCTTAAGTCTGATAAGAAAAAACGATTTCAAATTGTATACACATAGTGGGCGTTTGGCAATAAAAATTATTCACTTTTTTCCGGAAATTTTTTTCACTTTTTTTTACTTTTAGCGTTTGGCCATAAAAATTATTCACTTTTTTCCGGAGTTGTATTCTAGAATACTAAAAACAAGAAAAACTTGTTTTTCAAAAAAAATCAACTTTTTTCACTTTTTTACACTACATTTCACTAGAAACTACAATTTCAAAAACTATGGTCAAACACAACTCCAACTTCAAAACTTCCAAAAAAAGTGAAAAAGTTTTTGGTATTTATGGCCAAACGGGCCCATCATGTGTTCGTGTACCAAACACAAGTCTTTTTTGGACTAGACCTAGTCCAAAAAATGAGAATTTTGAGGGGTTAAGCCCCAACCTAAAATCACATTTTTAAAGTCCCACTTACCAAAATTTTTATAAAGAGGTGGAAGAACACATTTTTGGGTTGAGCCTAGTAGCTAAAGGAAAAATGAAATTTTGGGCAAAAAACCCAACAGACCTAAAGCACTTAACCAATTTTTTCAAAAAAAAGCATAAATTTGGGCCAAAGCGCACGTCAAAATGTTACTCTTATTTTACAAATAGTTGGACTTTAAGTTAAAAGTCCAGGTCCAAGAAAGATAATTATATAAGCAAGCCTCTTATAAATTAAATCCGTGTAAACCATTTGTAAACATAAATTTTTAGATAAGGACGTTTTAAAAACGTATAAAACGGATTAACCCGGACTATGTATGAGTCAAGCATGAACAAACTTTATTTATCCCATACTTTAAATAAACTTCTTTTATCTATACAAAAACTAATACTATCTTTATATATAAAAGGAACTAATTGTATCCGGATATTATAAATCCAAACCTAAATATCCTATATGGAAAGGGAATACATTCAATTCTTTTCAAAAAATCATATGCAAAGTGACAGACTTTTTAACCGGAAATAAACACCGAATAAGTAGTTCATGCAAATACTCACACATTAGAATTTGAAGGTCAACCGTATAGTACATATCCTTAGTAATAGGGTGCCTAATACCTTACCTAGGGGATTACCAGAACCCTTACCTAGAACTTTGGATTAAGAAAGATTTTTCACAGTGTATGAATAAACCCTTCAAAAACTGGTTTTCCTAATTTCCTAAAAGTTAGGTGGCGATTCTTTTAAAATAAAGTCCAAAAGAGCACTAACGATTTCGAAGTAGCTTTTTCGAGCGCTAAACCCACCAGCGAAAATGCGAACCGTTACACAAGTCTACAAGCAAAAAAATACCTCCACCTAGTCTTCGCGTCATCGCGAAACTGGTAGCACACATAGATAACTCCATGGGTCTCTATGATCCTCATCCTATATAGCAACTTATGTATATCCAAGATGAACTCATAAGCGTCCTCTGCCGAAGTACCCGAAAACCTCGGCGACTTCAACTTCCTATACTTCCCAACAAGATCTTGTTCAGTCAACGTCATAACAGCGCCATCCACGGGTCTAAGATCATCCCCTAGGGCTGGAACTGCATCAACACGGGGAGCTATAGCTGCAGCGGGTGTGCTACCCGAGTAGGTCTCTACTCAGGGGTCTGTGCCCCAACTCTGGTTTGCGAACCTCCGCTCAAAGTAGTAACGCCAGCGGCAGCCTGCTGGCATCTAGATGGAGTAGAACACGGGCCATAGTATCCTGCATAGTCTAATCAGAAGTAATTTCGGATTGTGTTCATGCTGGGGCCACACCATCCTCGGTAGCCTGGTATCGATCCTGCTGATCCTCAGGCTCTGGAGATGCAGATCTCTCGCGCCGCTGTCCTACCGCAGGAGCCCTGCCCCTGGATGGGGCAGCCCCGAGGTCTCTAGCCCTGCCACGTCCTTTGGCTGTCGCTCGCCCTCTGGTGCCAGCCGCAGCTGCGGGCTCTGGCACCTAATCTAGGGCTATAGTAGCTCGAGTCCTCACCATCTGTGAGAGAAGAGATAAGAGTCAGATACCAATTTGAATAAAGTAGCACGAAAGAAGGAAAGAAAGTGAAGTTTCCTAAATGTCCAATAGCCTCTCGCAGATAAATATGGAGTACATCGTACCGATCCACGAGACTTTACTAGACACGCTCTTATATTATAGACCGGGTAGCCTAGGGCTCTGATACCAACTTGTCACGACCCAATTCAACAAAGTCACGCGGGCACCTACCTTTCCCACCTCGATAGGCGAACCCTCAACCCAACAATAGTAAAAACATAAGAAATTAATTAAATAAGCGGAAGAATTAAAATCACCTAAGTCTGACGATAATAATATAGAAAAAAATGTGAAAATACAAAAATACGGAAAACACACCCCAGAGTCTAGTCTAATACATACAAGAGCATCTAACTAGATTATACAAGTCTGGAGTACATATAATACATCAAGTCTGAATATGTCTCATGATAGAAAGTAAGACATAGATAAAGAAGAATCTTCAACGCAGCAGACGTCCCGTGCTCACCTTGTAGACTCTAACAACCCTGATAGCGACTGTCAGCCACTAGAAACGGAAGTAGATCCAACATGGAATTCTGCATTCATAAAAGAATGCAGCAAGTGCAGGTCAGTGCAAAATCACAGTACTGGTAGGTATCATAGGCCGACTAAGTTTAGCTAACATAATCCAGACAATAAGGTAAGATAAGTAGATAAATCAACAAGTATAAGTCAAAACAAGTCAGAACCAAGTACACGTCGTCACCAAGGTTGTAGCATCTAAACCCAAGTGTGCCAAGTCTCAATATATCCAATCTGAATCCAACTAACACAAGTAAATCACCAAATCATCACAATATAAGCCATAATGAAATGCAATGCAATAATGTATGATATGCAATGCTGTGTACACATGTACTCCGGACAGAAGTATCGACGTCTCGGTAGCACAACCCATGGAGGACCAACGAAGTCTATGTACCACTCGTTCTGGATCTTTGCCCAAAGATAGCGAGTCTTCGAATCTTTTCCCACGGAGGATCGTTATCAAACCATATCATATAATATCACATCACCCGGAATCATTTCCCAATGGGTATTTAAATCATTTTCTCTTATAGATAGCATAAGTCTTTCATAAATCAGTTCCAAACCATTTCCATCATGTATGAATGCATAAATGCTAAATCAATGCAATAAATGCCAACGAATATGGTATAGAAGTCACAACACTATAAGCCCTATCAAGACTTATATAAATCAACTCAACAGTAAGCATGATCTCGTCATCAAAAGTTAGATCAATATCACAAGTACCAAGCATGGGTACGCCAACAATATCATGAAAAGGCTACACAAGCCATATATAACACTATCTTCGTATCAAATGTCAAGAAGTAAGATACTTCAATATCATGAAGAGATATAACAATAGTCTCCAATATCTACTATCACCACGTGGCATCAAGCCTATAATAATAGAACAAATCAAGTCACAACACAACGGGATGGCTAGCCCCAATCATATGACAAAGCCGAACCTAAGACTATATCCAATCTAACTTCATACCCGAAGGTTTACACGCTTTCTTCGACAATATCGTCTAAATATAAGATTCGCTAAACGAAGTCTCACCATCGGGTAAGCCATAACCTACCTGGAAGGCCGAACAACAATAACACCAGCAATCACTCCTTAGCCTTTCCTTTCCGCTGAGCCTCGATATCAAGAAAGTCTAAGCATATTCAAATCATAGAATTAGAATCAAGAAGAACATCGAAACCAACCCTACTTCTATCAAGACCCAAATTCCCAACCTATGGAATATGGTTTATGAACTAGAAGGGTGAAATTAGGGATCTAAAGGTCCCAATATGAAATTAAACCTCTAGGTGATCAATTCCCACCATTAGCAAGCTAGAATAATCAACAATTCACTCTAATTCGGATTCTAGGCAAAACCCCCAAATTTAGGTATAAACCCTAACTTCTAAATCCACAAATTAGCCTCTAAATAGAAAGAAGTTCTGAAATAAGGGTTCTAATCATCAATTCAATGCTTAAAGAAGCTAACCCAATCAATAATTCATGATTTAGAAGCCTAGAAGGAATATTCATTAAACCCACTTTAATCTTCCATTACTTAAAGAACTATCAAGGAAAAGAGATTCTAAGATGATTAGGGATAATGAAATAGCAAAGAGATTAGAAGGACTTACCACCAAGAATCTTCTCCAAGAATCCTCTAGAATTTCTCCCAAAAGCTCAATTTTTGGAATAGTAATAAATGATAGACTAAGGGCTTTAAATACGCACTTAATGAATATAATGGGCCCGATACCGATATGGCAGCAGAGGGACCGATATGGCAGCGGATGGGCCACCCCGACGGCCCCCCAGACCGCTGAGACGGTCGGTTGCAAAATCTTGGCCGCCCTAGCGGCCCATCTCACCGCTATGGTGGTGCCGCTGGGATGGTTATGGTGCCGCCATGGCGGGCACCAGCACCAGAATTTCTCGAAATAACCACAATCTCAATTTGAAATCCCGACTAATATCCGAGGCCATCTGCTCATAAATCACATACGCAGACACACATAAAAACACACTACGAACGCACTCGTGGCTTCAGAAATCGCGATGGAGGTCTCATTAACTGAGTCAACCCTTGATACCTTAATTTCAACTTTCCAACCCAAGTCCCAAAATGCACCCGAGTACATTGGGTTCCGATCTAGATATGTATACAAGTTCTAAATGACTATCCGGACCTCTCAGAATTTACAGATTTCTGAAAAAGATCCGTTTATCCAAAAGTCAACTTTGAGTCAACTCTTTTTCGCTTTAAGTCAAATTTTCCCAGAAGTTACCAAAAATCAACCCCGAGCACCTCGAAAAGTGTGCCAACGGTCCCCTGAGGTCAAAAGTATCGAAAAGTCAATAACGACTAATCGGGTCGATACATCAGATACCAATTGAACCATCGCTCGTCTTCGACCGAAGAAGGGAAAAGAATGGAGAAGTACCTGAATTAGCGAACAACTGAGGGTATCGGCTATGCATATCGGACCCCGTCTCCCAAGTAGCCTCCTCAACAGGATGACGCTTCCATTGCACCTCATAGAAGCAATCTCCTTGGACCTTAACTTTCGAACCTTCCTATCCAAGATAGCGATAAGCTCCTCCTCATAGGTCAAATTCTCATCAAGAAATATCGAATCCTAACGAACAATGTAAGTATCGTCAGTATGGTACTTCTTTAGCATGGAAACATGAAAAATCGGATGAACTCCGCTAAGCCTGGCGGCAAGCCTAACTCAAAATCAACATCACCCACATGGGCAAGAATCTCAAATGGGCCAATATACCTCGGACTCAACTTGTCTCTCTTCCCAACCCTCACAACACCCTTCATGGGTGAAATCTTCCATAGAACCTGGTCACCAACAACAAACTCTAGATCTCGGACCTTCTGGTCAGCATACATCTTCTGTCGACTCTGAGCTGCCAAAAGCTTGGCCTGGATAACCCTTACTCTATCAAGGGACTCTCTCAATAGATCTGTACTCCCAGGTCGAACCTCAAACCCATCAAACCAGCCAACCGGAGATCTACATCCCCTACCATATAAAGCCTCAAAAGGCGCTGTGCCGATACTCGAATGATAACTCTTGTTGTATGCAAACTCTGCCAATGGAAAGTGTTGATCCCAATGACCGCCAAAATCGATAACTCAAGCTCTCCACATATCCTCAAGCACCTGAATGGTCTGGTCAAACTGCCCATCGATTTGGGGGTGAAAAGCTGTACGAAGATCCAATCGGAAACTCAACTTTACATTAAAGCCCTCCAGAAACGGGAAGTGAAGATAGTACCCCGATCAGATATGATAGAAACAAGAATCCCATGCGATCTCATAATATCGCGAATGTACAACTTGGCTAACTTCTCCTCGGCATAGAAAAGCTGAACATGAATGAAATGAGCAGACTTAGTCAATCGATCAACTCTCACCCAAATAGAATCAAACTTTCCCAAGGTCTTCGGAAGACCCACAACAAAGTCCATGGCAATCCTCTCCTACTTCCACTCGGGAATGGGCATTCTTTGAAGTACACTACCAGGTCACTGGTGCTCATACTTAACTTGCTAAAAATTCCCACACTTAGCCACAAAATAAACTATATCTCTCTTCATTCGACGCCACCAATAGTGCTGTCTTGAATCACGATACATCTTAGTTGCCCTCGGATGGATGGAATATCGAGAGCTATGAGCCTCAGTCAAGATCAACTCAATCAAATCACCAATACGAGGAACGCACGCGCGCCCCTTAATCCTCAAAATTCCCTCAGAATGAATCATGGCCTCCTTGGCCTTACCCCTCAGAACCCTATCTCGAATCTTTCTCAACTGAGTATCCTCAAACTGATGAGTCCTGATCTGATCCAATAAAGATGACCTCGGCTCTATACGAGCCAAAACCCTGCCTAGGGTTGAAATATGCAGGCGAACGAAACTGTTGGCCAGAGTCTGAACCTCCATGGCTAACAGATACTTGAAAACAATCAAACGAGTAAAACTCCCCATACTCACTGCCTTACGATTCAAGGCATTAACCACAACATTGGCTTTCCCAGGGTGATAAAGAATAGAGATGTCATAGTCCTTCAGGAGCTCCATCCATCGGTGTTGCCTGGAATTAAGATCTCTCTGGATAAACACATGCTGACGGCTACAGTGATCGGTGAAAACCTCACAATGGAAACCGTACAAATAATGCCTCCAAATCTTCAAAGCAAAGACTACAGCCAATAACTCTAAATCATCGGTAGGGTAATTCTTCTCATGGATCTTCAACTGACGGGAAGCATAAACTATCACTTTACCCTCCTGCATCGACACAACACCCAAACCCATACGGGATGAATCACAATAGATCGCAAAATCCTTACCCTCCACGGGTAATGCTAAGATCAGGGTTGAAGTCCAAAAAATCTTGAGCTTTTGAAAGCTCTCCTCACAATCATTGGACCACTAGAAGGGAACATCCTTCTAAGTCAATCTGGTCAAGGACGAAGCAATAGCAACAAAACCCTTCACAAAGCAGTGGTAGTAGCTGGCCAAACCTACAAAACTACGAACCTCGGTAACAGTAGTAGGCCTCTCCCAACTCCTCACAGCCTCAATCTTTTATGGATCAACTATAGTCCCATCCTTAGACACAACATAGCCCCAGAATTCCAAAGAATCCTACAAAAACTCACACTTCGAAAACTTAGCAAACAAGTTATTCTTCTTTAACAGCCCAAGAACAGTACGAAGATGGCTTTCATGCTCCTCTCTACTCTTAGAATACACCAAGATATCATCAATAAACACAATCACGAAGGAATCAAGGAATGGCCTAAAGATGCCATTTATCAAAGTCATAAATGTAGTTAGCGCATTTGTAAGCCCAAATGACATCACCAAAAGCTCATAGTGACCATATCTCGTCCGAAAGGTTATCTTCGAAATATCCTCGACCCTGATCCTCAACGGGTGGTAGCCTAAACACAAGTCAATCTTCGAAAATACTGAAGCACCCTGAAGCTGGTCAAATAAATCATCAATACGCAGCATAGGACACTTGTTCCGAATAGTAACCTTGTTCAGCTAGTGATAATCAATGCACATCCTCATGGATCCATCTTTCTTCTTCACAAACAGCACAGGAGCACCCCAAGGGGAGACACTCGGTCTAATGACCCCTTGCTTAAGAAATTCTGTAACTGCTCCTTAAGCTCTTTCAACTCAGTCGTGCCATCTGATATGGTGAAATAGAAATAGCGCGAGTGCCTGAATATAAATAACTGCTCCTTTAGCTCTTTCAACTCAGTCGTGCCATCCGATATGGTGAAATAGAAATAGCGTGATTGCCTGAATATAAATCAATATAGAAGTCAATGTCATGATTGGGTGGCATACTCAGCAAATCGGTCGGGAATACCTCTATGAACTCTCTCACACTAGGAATGAACTCAAAAGGTGGAGATACAACAATCGTGTAACATGCATGAGCCAGATAATGTTTCACCCGAAGAAAGGAAATGATCTTTTTCGGAGTGAAGCTAGGAGTACCCTTCCACTCAAGTCTAGGGATGCCCGGCATGGCTAATGTTTTTCAGATGAGATATACTCGTTTAAATGTAAACGACACCCTTTATAACATATAAAAACCAATTCATAATATAAAGTTCCGGATAAGACTAAACATACCAATACGGACTAACCCAAGCCAAGTGTATGAGTATAATATGGACTTAATTTATAAACCAAGACTTTTCTTTACACTTTCTTTTATAAACATATATACTCCTTATATATAAAGGGAGGCTATTTATACACGGATGTCATAAATCTGGAACTACGAAACCCTATATATAAAGGGAATATATTCAAACTTTTTCTCAAAACATATGATATGCAATTAATGAATGATAGTTCTTTCGCGGGAAAATAAACACAAAATAAGCAGTTTAAGCTAATACTCATACACTGGAATTTGAAGGTCAACAGTATAATACGGATCCTTAATACTGGGGTGCCTAACACCTTCCCTAGGGGATCATCAGAACCCTTACCTAGAACTCTGGATTACGAAAGTTTTTTTCACGGTAGTTGAATAAACCCTTCAAAATTAGTTTTCCTAATTTTCTAAAAATTAGGTGGTAACTCTTTTTAAAAAAAAAGTCCAAAAGAGCACCAACGAGTTCGTATCAGCCTTCTTTACCCTTAACTACCGCGTAAAAAGCGAACCGTAACAGATGACGACTCTGCTAGGGAACCTAAAGGTTCTAACCATAAGAATTCCAGTATAATATGAGTATATTTGTTATAAACTGCTTATGTGTTTACTTTCCTGCAACTATTAACTGTCATTGTAGGCATATCATAAACTCCGCCCCTCTTTACATTTATTTTACACTTTGTTCCAAAGGCGACTTCGCGGAGCACGCGGTCAATCCTTCACTATAAAGCCAGATTTTATCTTGGAACCGTTATGAGGCGAGGTTGGTGCGCGATCGTCCAGCAGCCCTAACGGTTCAGCCCCAGTTGTCCGCTCGGGTTCCCGGTCATTCGTGAAAAACCACTCTAGACAAACTAGGATAGAGCTAAGCCAAAATCCCTACTGAACTAGAGCATTTATACCTAGATGGGCCTTGGGTATCTCAGACCTACCTAAGGCCCATTAAGAGTGACTACCTCGTGTTCGGAAGGTCTATGACCCGAAAAACACTGCATCTCATTTATGTTGTTACGCCTCTCGTCTTCATTGTAAGAAATTCCATGGTTTCCTAGTTTGGTATATCCTTAGTACGGAGATTCGTACCCGATATTACGAGATGTTAAGTGCCTTACCTTGCGTATTCCAAAGTACAAGTATATGTTCCTTGCAATACGATAGGATTAGAAGTTAAAAAATTGAATCGACGCGAGTCGGAGCGACTCAGGGAACCTGCAGGAAACCAGTCCTCTTTGACGGGCAAAGGTATGGGTCGTCGACATGTCGATGAGATGTTGTTCAATACCGTTGATATGCCGAAGCCTCTGAACTTTGGGGTGGCAGGACGACGGAGCAATTCGACGGTCATCGATGTGTCGACGGTCGTCGATGTGTCGACGAGCCGCGACCCTCTCGTCAACCCGCATCCGCTGGAACTTTTTGTTCAACTTATATATAGATTTCCCTCACATTATTAATCCTCATATTTCATTCCCAATCTAGAGAAAACCCTAAAATATTCCCTCTCAACATTTTCCATCATATTAGAGAAGGTTTAGCAAGATCCGAGCTAGTGAAGGGAAAGTTGCTCCTAGGGTTTTATTGAAGTTGTTGAGCTTAGGAGTTGGATGTGAAGGTTGATTTTTGGAGTTCTAGTTCCTTCAAGGTATGTATATGATTCTTATCCTTGTTATTGGGTTGATTACCAAGAGTTTTAATATTTTAAAGTGAAGAAAGCATAGTTATGAAAGCGGTAAATTAATTGAGTTAAGTTGAGGCTAGGGGCTGTTTAGGGAGATGTTTCAGGATGGAATTGATTATATTTTTATATGTAGATATTGGTATTGTTGTTTTTGATGTTTGGGTTGAATTGGAAATTGAGGGACTGTTAGGTTTACAAAGGAAATGCTGTCCGGAATTCGTTAAGCTCTTTTCGTACTTGAATTGGTTAGTAGGCTACAGGACATTTAGGATATTGTCATTCTTTTCATCTTAGATTGTGCGATAGAGCCGTGTGACAAGAATTCACTTTCTAATAATTTATTCTGATTTCAGCAATGCCTTGAAAGAAATCTACAGCTGCCCAGAAGGCCAAAAGAGTGACTGGTGAGGCTACTATCCGTACTCAGTAGGCTACCAAGGCTCAGGGCGAGTCTCAGAGTGAGACCCCATCTCAGACTTTGCATACCCCACCTCCAGCACCTTCCCCAGTGCCTCCAGTCCCTCAGCCAGATGCACCGGGTCAGGATATGCGTGATGCTATACAGTTGTTGACTAGATTGGTAGCCGCTCAGGCTCAGCATCAGGGAGTGGGTGTTGATCAAGCAGACCGAGCTATTACTGCGAGGGTTAAGAATTTTCTTGGTTTAGATCCCCCTGAGTTCTCCGTGTTGAGCCAGAATATGGACCCCCATAACTTTATTGATAACATGTAAAGGACTCTGAGGCTCATGCATGCTAATGAGGTTGAGTCAGTGGAGTTGGCTTCTTATAGGCTCTGTGATGTTGCAGTGCAGTAGTACCAGACGTGGGAACTATCTAAGAAGAGGACGCCTCTCCAGCCATTTGGCAAGAGTTTTCAGATGCCTTTATTCGTCATTATTTACCGCCAGAGGTTCGGCGAGCCCGAGCAGACAGGTTTTTGCATATGCAACAGGACCATATGAGCATTCAGGAGTACAGTGCATACTTTGATTCATTGGCTAGATATGCCCCAGCTATTGTGGCTGAGATGGAGGATCGAGTTCATTATTTCGTGGTTGGTCTAGGGCCACATTTGATTGATGAGTGTATGACAGCTGCATTACAACTAGGTATGGCTATTTCCCGTATACAGGCATATGCACAGAATCTAGAGGATCGCAAGCGTCAGCAGAGGACAGAGCGTGAGTGTGACCGGAGGCATAGCAAGAGGGCTAGATCTTAGATATTGTTGGTGAGTTTAGAGGAGGACAACGACAACAGTATTCTTGGTATCCATTCCATTCAGCAGTGAGTACACCTCCGCGGTTCTCAGGCTAGAGGTTTGATCGGTCTTCTTATTCCGGAATGGGTCAGAGTTCCAGAGCTTTGGGTTCTCAATACAGACCGAAGTCAGGCCAGGTAAGACCACCTTTGCCACGGTGTACCCAGTGTGGTAGATTACACGTTGGACAGTGTCAATTGGGATCAGATGCTTGTTATGCTTGTTCCCAGCCAGGCCATGTGATAAGGGAGTGTCCGTCGAGGGGTGGTGTAGGTATTGTTTAGCCTACAAGGTCCGTAGCTGGCTCTTCTTCATCTGTACTCCCGTCAGGGCACGGTTCTCAGACACCAGCAGGACGTGGTAGAGGAAGGGGTGAAGCATCTAGTTCGAGCGGTCCTCAGAACCGCATCTATGCATTAGCTAGTAGATAGGATAGTGAGTTGTCTCCTGACGTTGTTACAGGTATATTATCAGTTTCCCCCTATGATGTATACACACCGATTGACCCAAGTTCCACCTTATCATATATTACTCCATTTATTGCTGACAAGTTTAGGATAAAGCCTGAATCGATTAAACCTTTTGAGGTGTCTATGCCAGTCGGTGACCCAGTCATAGCTAGGCGAGTATATCGAGGTTGTGTAGTCATAGTTTGCAATTGCCACACCATAGCAGATTTGATTAAGTTAGATATGATCAATTTTGATGTTATTATGGGTATGGATTGGTTGGCTTCTTGCTATGCTAATGTTTATTGTACACTGAAAGTGGTCCGGTTCCAGTTTCCAGAGAAGCCAGTTTTAGAGTGGAAGGGTAATGCTGCTTCGCCGAGGGGTAGATTTATTTCCTACCTTAAGGCTAGTAAGAGGGTCAAGAAAGGGTATATCTATCACCTGGTTCAGGTTCAAGATATACAAGCAGAGTCACCAACCCATCAGTCTGTCCCTGTGGTTAATGGGTTCTCAGAGGTGTTTCCAGATAAGCTTCCAGGCATTCTGCCTGAGAGGGAGATTGATTTCACTATCGATCTATTACCAGATACTCGGCCAATATCCATTCCCCCTTATAGAATGCCATCTGTAGAGTTGAAAAAAATTGAAGGAGTAATTGAGGGATTTACTGGAGAAGGGCTTTATTATGCCTGGTACATCGCCGTGGGGAGTGCCAGTATTATTTGTAAGAAATAAGGATGGCTCTTTGCGAATGTGTGTTGATTACAGGCAATTGAATAAAGTGACTATAAAGAATAAGTATCTGCTTCCGAGGATTGATGATTTATTTGATCAGCTGCAGGGTGCCAAATATTTTTCAAAGATAGACTTGAGATCAGGGTATCATCAGGTTAGGGTGAAGGAGGAAGACATTCCGAAGATGTCATTCAAGGCTAGATATGGGCACTATGAGTTTCGTGTTATGTCTTTCGAGCTAACTAATGCTCCAGTTGTATTCATGGACTTGATGAATTGTGTATTCAGACCCTTCATAGATCTGTTCGTGATCGTGTTTATAGATGATATTCTGGTTTATTCATCGTCATAGGCTGAGCATGCAAATCATCTACGTGTAGTGCTTAGAGTTGTTCGAGATAGAGAGTTATATGTGAAGTTTTCTAAGTGTGAGTTCTGGCTGAACTTTGTGGCTTTTCTTAGTCACATTATTTCAGATGAAGGCATTAGAATGGATACTCAAAAGATTGAAGCTGTGAGGAATTGGCCAAGGCCCACGACACCAACAGAGATACGCAGTTTCTTGGGTCTGGCAAGATATTATAGGAGGTCTGTAGAGGGATTTTCTTCTCTTTCAGCCCCGTTGACCAACTTGACTCAGAAATCAACCAAGTTTCAGTGTACGGATGCATGTGAGCAGAGTTTTCAGATATTGAAGGACAAGTTGACCTCAGCACACGTCTTGACTCTTCTAGATGGAACAGATGGCTATGTGATATATTGTGATGGTTTAGGTATTAGGTTTGGGAGTGTATTGATGCAACATGGCAAGGTTGTTGCTTATGCCTCCAGACAGCTGAAGAAGCACGAGAAGAATTATCCAACCCATGATCTTGAGTTAGCTGCAGTGAGCCATGCTTTGAAAATGTGGAGGCACTACTTATACAGTGTCCATGTTGATATCTATACCGACCATAAGTGCCTCTAGTACATCTTTAAGCAAAAGGACTTGAACTTACATCAGAGGCTATGGCTAGAGTTGTTGAAAGATTACGACATTGATATTCTGTACCATCCTGGAAAGGCTAATGCAGTAACCGATGCCCTTAGTCATAAATCCATGGATAGCTTGTCATACGTACAGCCAGAGAAAAGAGAGATAGTCCACGAAGTTCTTCAGTTAGCTAGCCTTGGACTTAGATTGCTAGACTCAGGTGATATAGGAGTTACTGTTCAGGACACAGCGGTGTCATCTTTGGTAGCTGAGATAAAGGAGCGTCACTATGAAGACCCCATTTTAGTTCATTACCGAGATACGGCTTCTCAGAAAGGAAAGACACCCTTTGTGATTTCAGGGGATGGAGTACTCAGATATCGAGGTAGATTGTGCGTTCCTAATATTGCAGGGCTTCATCAGCAGGTTATGGGGGAAGCCCACTACTTCTGCTATTCTATTCACTCGGGCACAACAAAGATGTATCATGATATCAAGGAAATGTATTGGTGGGATGGTATAAAGTGGGACATAGCGGAGTTTGTCGCTTAGTGTCCGAATTGCCAGCAAGTCAAGATAGAGCACCAGAAGCCCGGAGGTTTATTGCAGGCTATTGAGATTCCGACATGCAAATGGGAGGTAATTAATATGGATTTCATTACAGGTTTTTCCCATACTCTGAAAAAGTATGATCCAATATGGGTCATAGTTGATAGGCTTACTTATTCAGCCGAAGATTATGCGAAGCTCTACCTTAGAGAGATTGTACGACTTCATGGTGTTCCTAAGGCCATTATTTCAGATAGAGAGGCACAATTCACAGCTAAATTTTGGAGATTTTTTCAGAACGGATTGGGACTCAGGTGATTCTTAGTACTGCATTTCATCCGCAGACAGATGGACAAGCTGAGCATACTATACAAACACTTAAGGATATGATGAGAGCTTATGTAATTGATTTCCAAGGTAGCTGGGATGATCATTTATCTCTTATTGAGTTTGCATCTAATAACAACTACCATTCTAGTATTCAGATGGCTCCTTATGAGGCTTTATATGGGCGGATATATAGATCACCCATATGATGGTTTGATTTTGGAGAGAATCAGCTAGTAGGCCCAGATTTAATACAACAAACGGTTGTTAAAGTGAAAGTGATTCAGGAAAGGTTATTAGCGGCACAGAGTCGACAGAAATCCTATGCAGATAATCGGCGGCGTAAGCTAGAGTTTGAGGTAGGCAATTAGGTCTTCCTAAAGATCTCATCTATGAAGGGAGTGATGAGATTTTGCAAAAAGGGTAAGTTAATCCCTCGATACATTGGGCCATATAGAATTATTCGTACAGTGGGTAAGGTAGCATATGAGTTAGAGCTACCTTCTGATCTAGAGTCTGTGTATCCAGTGTTCCATGTGTCCATGCTCCGTAAGTGTACACGAGATCCCTCGAGAGTTGTTCTGGTAGGTGATATCCAGGTGACCAAGAAATTATCATACGAGGAGACCCCAGTGGATATATTAGATGGACAAGTTCGTTGATTGCGAACTAAGGATGTGGCTTCCGTTAAAGTGCTCGAGAGATATAATAATGTTGAAGAAATGACATGGGAAGCAGAAAATGATATGAAGACCAAAAAATCCACATCTATTCTCAACTTCCGAGGAGGTTTAGACTTCAGGTATGTGATATGCTTAGGGCTATTTTATTTTGGTCGTGTGAGGCCATGGTTGTTATTGCTTTGTAGCCTTGTGATTGGTCATGTGATGCCATAATATGGTATATTTTAGCATGTGGCCCTGTATGGCATTATTTTGAGTTGTTGTGTATATGTTGGATTGGTATATTTACAGGAGAGACTCTGTCAAAAATTTTACAACCCATGACTTGTATAAACATTCGAGGACGAATGTTCCTAAGGGGGAGAGAGAATGTTATGCCTCTCGTCTTTGGCGTAAGAAACTCCATGGTTTCCAAGTTAGGTATATCCTTAGTACGGAGATTCATACCCGAGTTTACGAGATGTTAGGTGCCCTACCTTGCGTATGCCGAAATACAAGTATATGTTCCTTACAATACGATAGGATTTGAAGTTAAACGAATCAAATCGACGTGAGTCGGAGCGACTCAGGGAACCTGCAGGAAACCAGTCCTCTCTGACGGACAAAGGTATGGGCCATCGACATGTCAACGAGACGTCGTTCCATGCCGTCGACATGCTGCAGCCTCTGAACTTTGGGATGGCAGGACGACAGAGTAAGTCGACGGTCGTTGACCCTCTCGTCAACCCGCAGTTGCTGGAACTTTTTGTTCCACTTATATATATATATATATATATATATATATATATATATATATATATATATATATATATAAATATATATCCCTCACGTTGTTATTCCTCATATTTCATTCCCCAACCAGAAAAAACCCTAATATATTTCCTCTCAACATTTTCCATCATATTAGAGAAGTTTTAGCAAGATTCGAGCCTCGTGAACCCAAGCTAGTGAAGGGAAAGTTGCTCCTAGGGTTTTATTGAAGTTGTTGAGCTTAGGAGTTGGATGTGAAGCTTGATGTTTGGAGTTCTAGTTCCTTCAAGGTATGTACATGATTCTTATCCTTCTTATTGAGTTGATTACCAAGAGTTTTAGTATTTAAAGTGAAGAAAGCATAGTTATGAAAGCGGTAAATTAATTGAGTTAAGTTGAGGCTAGGGGCTGCTTTGGGAGATGTTTTGGGATAGAATTGATTATATTTTTATATGTAGATACTGGTATTGTTGTTGTTGATTTTTGGGTTGAATTGTAAATTGAGAGATTGTTAGGTTTACAAAGGAAATTTTGTTTGAAATTCATTAAGCTTCTTTCATACTGGAATTGGTTAGTAGGTGATGTAAATGGTCTAATGGTGGCATATGTTATCTTGATTGTAGACTTACCAGTTCGAGAGGTAGACGTTGGATGATTAGATATCCTCCAAGATATGTTAAGGCTGTCCTATCACGACCCAAATCGATGAGTCGTGACGAGTGCCTGATCTCTAGTGACCAAACACCCCTATACTCGTACCTAAATAACATTAAATAACAAGGGCCCATAAATAGCTCAAACTGAACTTATATTGACTCATGAAAGGATGTCATCATGAACTCTGCATAATCTGTACATATATAAGATGGAAAGAACGATACAAGTCGATTAGGCCGCTACATATGCTGTATAACAAAATAACAGTCGTCAAGGCTACATAACATCCCAACTATGTACGACTATCTACAGACCACTAATGGAGTACAAGCTGTAGAGAGGACGGGACAGGGCTCCCGTTATACCCATATATGCATATGCATCCAAAAATAACATACCAAAATAGACCGCAGCTCCGGATCGAGTGGATCGCACCGACTATAGCTGAGGGGAGTCCTACTGAGCTAGATCGTCTCTCTGTCTACCTGAACATGCGGGCATGGACGCAACCCCTCGAGTAATAGGGAGTAATTACGGATAATGTACTGAGTATGTAAGGCATAAAAGTAATATAAACGTAAGAATCATGAACTGAATCTGGACTAAAAAATGAACAGACAGTCTGTATGCATCTGTATGACTGAGTATCTGAAAGTATTTGCATAAACTTGTATACTGACTATGCCTCTGTGGGCGCATAACATGCATGCTCTCAACGATAATCATGCTCATGTATATATATAAGTCATAGTGTTGAGGAACGTTCAGCCCGATCCATTATTTCATATCCCATCGGCCTCTCTGCGGCCATCATCATCATCATCATCGTATACATTGCAGCGGAACGTACAGCCTGATCCATATATCATCATCATGGTGCACCAGCTGATCAGGTGGTAATGCATATATAATGCCTATCCCTTTCCCCATACCCCATATACATATAATATAGGCGCATATAATGCCTTCTGGTCACGGGTCAATATGCATATGAAGATGAATGCAATGCATAAATGAAATGAATATATAGAACTCTCGGAATAATATGATGTCACACTAACTCTGGTGGACAACTGTTGAGCTAACATTACTAATACATGAAATCTCAAGACCCATGAACATAAGGAACATAATAACAGGGGTACATGATCATCAAAGACTGAAGTTTTCCTAATACTTCTAAGAGTAGAGTAGTATGAAAGCTCGTTTACTCGCTTGTTCATTCATATCATAGGATCATGCCAAAAATGAAAAAAGGGACAACCTTAACATACCTTTTCGGCCGCCTTAACTTTAACTACTTAACGCCTGTCCTCCCAAGCTCGTAAATCTATATTCAAGAAAATTTATACTATTGTTAGGCTTATCATCATATGTTTGTCTTAAGCCTTCAAATTAAATCCTTTTAGAATCTGCCGAAATTTGGGCAAGCATCTCCTCTATTTATATCCCTAGCCTGAAATCACAATACCAACAACAACTCCAACATCAATAACATCATTATCAGTACCAATATACTTCATAAGACATCTCACACGATGTTTACCCAATTTCTCAACCAACTAATCCACTACAATATGATTTAATAACTCTATCTTTGTAAATAAACCTAAATCAATATCAATAAAGAGAGATCCATACATTGTTCTTACTAGATCCCCAATATCCTCAATATTTACTTTGAATCCAAGACAAAATCCTCCGCAAAACGATACTATAATCACAACTATACGCTGTCCGAACTTAAATCCAGAGATTCCACTTAATTCGCGCTAAAATTTTATGGGTGGAAGGTGGAGAGAGATTTCAGAGAGTTTGGAGGTTTTGGGGTGTTAGATGAAGAATAAGGAGGTAACCCCCTTTTTTATAACATTCTAGGGTCTGCCTGCACCGACCTAGAAATTGCTCAGCGCGTTCGCACGACCTTGGGGTCTGTTCACGCTGAGTTATCCCTTGGTCCTCTGAGCTTTCGCATCACCTCCAGGCGCGTTCGCACAGAGTTAACCCCTGCTCTGGCAGTCTGTCTTAAAATGCTCATAACATTTGATCCTGATGTCGGATCGATGCGCGGTTTGTTGCGTTGGGAACTAGACTTTATGAACTTCATTTTAGTCTTTTAATTTACCTCAAAACTCTTCATATGCTAAAAGATATTCTTTCCCCAATTTAGACCAAGATTACCATACGAAACCTTGCCCAACTTTTCTCCAAGCCAAAAAATTAATCTCCCTGATTCACTTGTTCTCCAATTCTTCCATAACCCATTGCATGAGCTTAAACCCTTATAATCATAAGATAGGCACATACAATTGCATATATCCTCGACAATAACTCCAATGTCTTCAATTAAAACAATTAACACCTAATGGGCCTCAACGTCCAAACTACGAGGTGTAACATATCCCTTCTATTCTTTTGGCATGATCCTTATCATACAAACGAAAGAAGTAAGCGAGCGAGTTCCAAAGACTCTACTCCTAGATAGTATAGGATTCATTGTATCATTGACTTCATGTGTTTCATATCTACAGCTGCTAGAGTATTCTTTCACTAGTCCTTCATGAATTTATATATATATGTATAGCTATTTTCTCACACTGCGCCGCACTATAGTCGGCCGGGTAGGCACGTAGATGTTCACACCACTGCAGTGGGCAGATTATGAGATTAACCCTGACGCGGGATGACATGATATATGGATCGGGCTGTACGTTTTGTAGCACTAACTTTTATGGATTGAGTTGTACGTTTCTCAGCACTAACACTTATATTATACATGTAAATGATTTTTTTTAAAGAGAGCATGCATATCATACGCAACAGGGGCACTTTTAGATATTGAGATTAGCTTACACGTTTCATATATCTTCCATGTTTCCTATGTACTTGTTGTTCTTATACCTTACATACTTGGTACATTATCCATACTGACTCCCCTATTGATCAGGGGGCTACGATCATGCCCGCAGGTTCAAGTAGACAGACAGGCGGTCCAGCTCAGTAGGACTTCCACTCAGCAGTAGTCAGTGCACTCCATTTGGTTTGGAGCTATAGTTCATTTTTGGTATGCCAGTTTTGATATGTACATATGGGTATGACGGGGCCCTGTCCCGTCCTTTCTACAGCTTTGCATTCTATTATAGGTCTGTAGACAGTTGTGTATAGTTGGGATGTGATGTATCCTTGTAGGCTCCAATTTTTGTTGTACAATATATGTGGCAGCCTAGTCTGCTTGCACTATTATTTTCAGCATATATATATAGATGGTTGTGAGTTCTTGATACACAGTTCATGATAGGCATTAACACCTAATGGACCTCAGGAGCCGAGAAGAGTGGGAAGCCACTAGACTTTTAGCCTTCGCCATAGCTTTGTTAGGCATTATGGTTTTTCCATAGGATGGGTCGTTGGCCATAGACACCAAGGTGATATACCTAGACCATGCAATCTTCCACTGGATAACCAAAGATCAAGAGACGAGGTATTTTGATCTGGCACCCATCATATTGGCTGACATCTTCCGAGCTCTTGACAAATGCCGAAATCACTTCCGATACTTCCAAGGGTGCAATATGTTGCTGCAACAGTGGATCATCAGACACCTTAACATGTCCAAACAGGTTCAGGGTTGGAGTCGACAGAACCGAATAGACCGCCTCATGAATTACTATCCAAATCTTAGGTTTAAGTCTAAAAATTCCTGGGCTGAATTCTTCACTGACTTGACTGAAGATTGGATCCGTTGGATGTTCCCTGATTTTATATCCGAGACTGTGCTAGTCCGAGGCAAGAATTTCCCCTTTGTGCCGCTAGTCCGGGTTCGAGGAATCCGTCGTTACTATCCGTCCAGGGTTTTAAGACAATTCGGCAGGAGACAAGTGATACCTTAGGTAGGAAACTCCAAGCAGTTCATCACTGAACACACCAAACAGAAAATCAGGCACGCTGGGGTGATCCTCTGAGAATGGAATGGCCGTGTGAGCTGGGGCCCAGATACTCTGGCTCCTAACAGGTTCGAAGCAGAGTGCGACCCCTGCTATCGTGCATGGCTACAGAGACAGTTAGTTCTCACGCCTGCACTAGAGCCCACACCTCCCGAGGAAGCCCAAGAAGAGGAACGCATGAAAGAATGCTTAGAACATACAGACGAGCATTGGCTAGGATCCTGGAAGAAACAGATCCGGTGATTATTAGAATGGAGCTCTATCAAGCACGCCCTCATATCCAGACTACCCTCCGAAAGGTCAAGAAGGCCCGAACGAACCAAGCCTCGACATCAGCCGCTGGAGGACCTCCTTGATTGCTGATTTTTTTTGTTTTTTTTATATATAAGCCCCATGTCGGCTTTTATTATCACTTTTGTAATCCCTTTGGGAAAGATATTACTATTATTATTAATTATGATGACTTTTGCGGGGCAATGGTTCACCTTCACAAATGGCACCTGCATGTTTCAAACGACTAGGAAAGCCTTGACTCGAGCGGCCTTAGGAACGCGAGTAGTATAAATGCCTGTAAATTACATACTTATATGCTACGTGCTTCGCATGCTTACATGTTGTGTGTATGATCGTGTATTGAGCTTGGGTACAATTGATCCAATAATCTAACCTACATACCCAAAAGAAAACCATGAGGTTTGAAACTTACCCGAACTTATCACCACTAAAGGGTAACTTGCAATGGCGAACAAAGGTGGGAAAAAAGCACTGATTCTGGGAGAAACAACTGAGATGCTGCGAGGCAAAGTGCTGCAGATGGAGAAATACCGCCAAGAAATAGGGAAAAAGATTGAGGAGGTAAACGGATTGCTGGACATGGTTGGGCACCCGCCGGAAGGCATACCCCAAGAACAGTATTACGAAAATGTCCCTGAAGAGGTGAGGGAATTGGTGCTAAACTATATACCACTAGAAAGAAGAGCTGTAACACCCAGCGAAGGAACCCAGAGGGAACCAACAGGGAACAAGGGGCCGGTTCAGACCCATAGGTGTTCGTACCGGACCCGCCGAGGGAGCAGAGCCATGGGAGGGGGGACCCTGAACCCGTTAAGGAAGAACAGCCGGAGGAGGAAGAAGAGGAACCAAAGGAAGAGCTTTAAGACATGGAAGAGACGAAACCCGTCGACATAGAGGCCGAAGGAGGGGAGAACCCGCTCAAGATGTTCCCCGAGTTCTAATGGAATGACGAGGACGACGAGTCTGGTTATTATGCCCCCACTGAGGAAGGAACAAATTTCTATACGCCTTCGCCCATGCTAATGCCTGCCGCCTCTACTATGACTTCAGAGAATTTTGGAAGGATAAATCTCCCTGTGCCAGCTCCATGGAGCATAGCTTTCAAAGCTCATTTTTCTCCATTCAGAGTAGCTCCGTTGCCCGTCACTTATAAGGAGGTATTTAAGAAAATGATGGCCGCCGGGATGGATTGCACCACTAGGGCTAGATTACCGGTCCCTGCTTGGTATACGCCTACAAAAGATGCATGTTTCATCTCAATCGGGCAGGGCACACCTTGAATATGTGTCTAGTGTTAAGATGGAGTATTGTTAGCCTCATAGACGACAAGATCATCGAGACTTTATGAGGGCCACACACTTTAGTCCCACACACTTTAGTGGTCTATGACCCCATCACCCCAAGAGAGGGGGTTACCCCTGAGACCCAAGTATAGTGGTATGATTAACAGTTTTTGAGGAGTCGTATTGTCACGACCCAACCATAGGGCTATGACTGGTACCTGGAGCTAACCTACCGAGTACCTCTAAGAATACATCACATAATCATTTCTGGGTGGACCCCAAAGATAGCTCATAGTTGTCATAACCTGTAAGGACACATACCATAACATAATGGTGCATCTATATATAATCATCAACAATTATGTTCGTCATCACCAGCCGACAAGGCGACCAATATATTATACAATAATATGACCCGGTAGAGCTATAAAATGTCTAACTGTACTCATACGTCTGCGAGCCTCTACATAGAATACAAATGAGCATAAGGACCAATACCAACTAGACTGCAGCTCCGAAGTAAGTGGAGTGCTCCTGAGAATCTGCTGACAGAACACCTACGGGTCTAATCCGTCTCCCTGCCTACCTGCGGGCATGAGCGCAGCGTCCACAAAAAGGAAAGTCAGTACGAATAATGTACTGAGTATGTAGGGCATGAATAACAACAAAATATAGACATGAAGGTAACATGGAATAAGAGAGATAACCTGTACATCCGGATGCCTCATAAGGCATCTGTCATGCATGCTTAGTCTTAAAAAAAATAATTCAAACACACACACACATATATATATATATATATATATATATATATATATATATATATATATATATATATAATATCACCATCATAACGTACCCGGCCTTTTCAGGACTCGGTGTGAAATGTACCCGACCGTTTCGGGACTTGATGTGTAATACCAACTGATTAGTGGTTGCACAATAGGTGTCGTACCCGGCCGACTACAGCGCGGCTCGATGTGAGAAAATACGTACATATATATAAAAATCATGCATGAGAGCCTAATAAAAGTTACGACTCTATTAGGGTGACGTAAGGTCGGAGCCTAATATATATTATGGAGCAATCATCATCGATATATCTCACCTTGAAGGAACAGTTATTATAAGGTGAGGTCAACAACAATGAATAAAATCGAGATAATCATGAAATAAGCTCAATAATCTCATAATAGCATTAAAATCATAAGCTTTGGAATTTGTAGAATTAAAATCATCATCGTCATGTTCATCATAGAAGACATCTCATCTTTAGTATCATAAGACGCTTTTAAGAATTCTAACTTTTGGAAGTAAGAAAGTTATGGAAACATATATGGAATCATAACATAGGAATCATTCCCTTTGAACAAAATCATAAGATGAGATCAACATCAACAAATATAATCAAAAATCTTGAAACCAGCTCAATAATCTCATAATGACATTAAAACCATAACTTTGGAATCTCCAGAAATAGGGTCTTCATAATCCTCATCATGGTCCTTATAGAAAACATTCGTCTTTAGAATCATAAGGATTTTGAGAATCATGAACTGCTAGTATTTTCGGAAATAAGGTATTATGGAAGTCATGTATGCGTTCATAGGAAAGAATCATGCCTTTAAAAGAAAGAGGAATAGTCTTAACATACCATTTGGTCTTCTTAACTACTCAACGTTTATACTTCCAGGCTCATAAATCTACATGTAAACCATTCATACTATTGTTAGGCTCATTGTCACATGCTTATCTTAAGCCTTCAATTTAAATCCATTTAGAATCTGTCGAAATTCAGGCAGCATCTCCCCTGTTTATATGCCTAGCACGAAATCACAATCCAATCACCAACAACAACAACAACAATACCAACATCACAATAACATTATCAACACCAATAGGCTCCATAAAACATCCCACACGATGTTTTCCAAGTTTCTCAACTAATCAACTTGTTATACGACTATTTAATAACTTTATCTCCGTAAATAAACTTAATATAATATTAATAAGGAGAGATTTATACCTTATTCTTTCTATAGAAGCAATATCTTCAATATTTAATTTGAATCCAAGCCAAATCCAATGCAAGACAAAACTATAATCGCGACTACACGTTACCCGGACCACAATTAATACTCCGTCACATAAAATTACTCAAAATCCTCACTTTTATGTTGTATGTATGCTCCCTTATGTTTCTGAGTGTTTTGGGAAATTATTATGGGTAAAAATGGGGGTTTTAACCCTTATATAGTGGGTTGAAGTCGGTGGCACTGTAGCACTATAACAGGGCGCGACACTGTGCGTCTGCGCAGTGCAGTCCCCTGCTCTGGCGGTCTAACTTGTAACATTCATAATTCTCTAGTCCGATGCCGTATCGACAAGCGGTTTGTTGCATTAGAAACTAGACTTCATGAACTTCAATTTAGGCTTTTGCTTTGCTTCAAAACTCCTCATATACTAAAAGATATTCTTTTTCAAATTTGGACCAAAATTTCCCCTCATATTGTTCCATAAAATCCAACAAACTTAATTTCCTTGATCCACTTGCTCTCCAATCCTCCCATAGCTTATTATATGAACTTAAACCATCATAACCATAAGATTGGTGCATATAATGTCATATATTCTTGAAGGTAACTCCAGTGTCCATACTTAAAACAATCAACACTTATGAATCTCAACATACAAAACTACGAGGTGTAATATTCTCCCCCCCCCCCCCCCCCCCTTAGAAACATTCATCCTTGAATGCTGGAGTAGAGTTCGCTCTGAGGTAGATGTCAATGTTCTTACCTATATTTGTTGGTATTCACTTTACTTACTTGCAGTCTTACTTGCTCATTTAAAACTGAACTTATCCGAATTACGCAGTTTATCCTTCTTCTTTTGTGGCTAAAATTTATGCCCGTACTCAAGGTCGTCCCTTGTCATATTATCTGTCTGTCCACTAAATCTTCATGTTTTATCATTCTCATTGTCTCTTCAGCCTCCGTTGTTTACATTCTTGTGTGACTTTTATCCAGTACTTACCACATACTTTTATCCAATTTTGATCTCATCTTCTTTTTATTCAAAAATTCTTGTTCTCTTCGATCTCCACGTACCTTTTTTTACGTTTTACAGATGTCCCAGGCCTTTGTCTTCTTGGAGTTTACTTATTCTTATTCTTCCTCCCTTAAAGATAACCTCAAGACAGGTCACATTTTAGCATCCTTTGCTTTCTATTAAATTTGTATGTGATAAAAAAAAACTAAAATTACTTTCGATATAACAAATGCATACCATGAATACGTTCCCATAAATTTATACAAAAATATAACAATAATTTGACTTTGTCAGGTTTTAACATAACATCTTTCCAAGACTTTATTAATACCACATAAATATATCCTTGGGGCGGGCATTTTAAGAGAGGTTTCTAATCTATCCTTCTGTGATTCTTATTGAAGCATATACTCGAGGGTGGATGCAGGGCGGACGATTTTAAAGGAAACTCCCATTCATTAGATAGAGAATATAAACTCTTTAAAGCAAAAATAACTTAAACAACTTAATTTAATTCATCTTCCCTCAAGTAAAAGAAAATATATAAGGAAAAAAAAAGGTAGAGTTTAATATAAAAGAAAAGGGAGGGAAAAATACATTTACCATCTCGCACAGGCTGTAAACTATGATCAATCCATGATAGAGTAGTAGTAGAGCGTTGAACTACAAGAACCTGATAAGAATAGCAAAATGGTGTATCAATTGAAGAAGAGGGAAAAATAAAAATAATGAGGTGTCTCACTTAGAAGAAAGAGAAATGAGAACAAAATAAAGATAATGGGTAAGAGAATAAATGTAATCTCTCATTTAGTGGGATAAATTTTAAAGTGAATCCCTAATTTAGTGGGATAAATGACCGTTTGTAAATATGCCATTAAAGTAATAAGATGTGCTATTTTTGAAGAGTTTTAAAAGTTATGCTAATTATGTGTCAAAATTAACGAAAACATAATTTAAATAATGGCGTCAAAAAATTCACTTGTACAAGTGTCCCGGTATATTAGGATTAAGAGGAAAAAAATCTTACAATTTGAAACAACGCAATGTATCGCAACGGAATGTTACACCTTGGAAAATTCCCCGTTAATGTACAGTGAATAGGCTAGGGAATAGCACGACTTATACGATGAGTTGATAAGTACGAGATAGCATTTGATGATCCAAATCGAGATTCAAAGACATTTGACCAAAAGGAAGAAGTTTGACAAAGAAAGTAAAGGATATGTTATGTGTCGGGTAGGAATATTAAGCGATGAGTTAATGATGGCGTAATGACGTCTTAGAGAAGAGTAATAACTTCCCTTAGATTGGTATTGAGGTGTTAAACAAGTGTCAAGAAGGTTCCATAAGGATCGGAGATCAAACGAGTCGACGAGAACAAGTCTCGGATAGCTGGACATTATACAGCTAGACATACTGGCCGTATAAAATACACGGACCGTATGTCCAGCCGTAGGTTCAGCACAGAATGGCACACTTCACTGGACCAAACATACGGTCTAGACATACGGTCAGTGAAAAATATACGGACCGTATGTTGGTCCGTATGTTCTGGTCGGGACAGATTTTGAATTAATATAAGGGACCTCTCTCTCATTTCATTTTCACTCCACAAGTCAAGAAACCTCTAGAATATTCTCTCCACACTTCATCCACAAGAATCCAAAGTAAATTGATGATCAACTTCATCAAACCAACAAGAATCAAGAGTGTGAAACCCAATAAAGTCATCCAAGCTAAGAAATCCCAAGAGAAGTGAAATAGGGTTTTGGTGCTAGAAGATTATTTCCATTCAAGGCTTGTTTCTACACTATCTAAGGTAATTTGCATGGTATTTTCATGATGTTTGAATTATTGATAAGTTGAAACACTTGGATTGTAGAAGAGTGTAGAAAATAAGTCATAAATGAGTGAATAGGGTCATTGTTGAACAATAGTTGGATTGAATTATGAATATTGGTATGTTGAGATTGTAAACATGTTATGAATGACCTATATACCATGGAATAAGTATTATATGTGAGAAAACGCGGTAATGAGCTATGACCATAATTGTGGAGAAATTGAAGGGAAATGGTGAATTGTGGTAAATGTAAATAAATGATTAATGTTGTTATGAACGTTTGGGAGTTGATATTGAATATGGGGAAAGTAGTATAAACAAGGGAAATGCTGCCCAATTTTCCCTAGAAATAGTAACACGTTCTTATAGTCGATTAACTAATGTTAATGCGAATTATCTTGAAGGTAGAAGCGTACATATTGGAGAGGAACGTTCAAGCGATAGAGTAGCTAGACGAAAAGGTATGTGAGGCTAGTCCTTTCTTTCTATGGCATGAATCTTATGGTATGAATTTCCTCCTTCTTCAAGAATTTCCTATCTTCAAGAAAACTAATAGCCTATGTTCATGAATAGCTATATGAGATGAGAGATACATTATGAGTCCAATGATGATGATGATAAGCTTGAGTCTAAAGACTCTAGAGTTCATGATATGACGTTCCTATAGGGCTAATGATATCGTATGTTGTATACACTCACCTCATACATTATTCCCTTCGAGGTGAGGCAGAATACCATTAAGTTAAGTATGTCATGTATTGTATACACTCACCTTATGTATTGTTCCTTCAAGGTGAGGCAGAGTACCATAAAGTCGATGATGTTATGCATTGTACACACTCACCTTATATACTACTTCCTTCAAGGTGAGGCAGAATGCTTGTGAATGCTTCATAATGAAATCGGGGGATCACGACCTTACGTCACCCCGATAAAGTATAGTTGTCCTTGAGTCTTCATGCATGTACTATGATGAGCATATTATAATGAGCATATGATGATGACATTACACCGTACCTATATGGTCGGGCAGATATACACACCACTATAGTGGGCAGCTTATACCCCTGACGCGGGAGGCCTGGACGCAGGTTACTTATTATTACACCGTACCTACATGGACGAGCAACTTATACTTGTACTTATAATTATACATTTATGCATATATGATATGATGATGAGTATGAGTAAGACAGCATGATTTATTTCTTTTATGATTCACAGTTAGTTACAGATTGCTCCTTATGTGATGCCTCCTCATTTCATTGATGTTTCATTATTATTTATGCCTCTCATACTCAGTACAATGTTTGTACTGACGTCCGTTTTCTTTGGACGTTGTGTTCATGCCCACAGGTAGACAGGGAGGTGATCCTGATCCAGACTCATAGGAGCTAGCAGCTGATTTGAGAGCACTCCATTGTCCGGAGGTGCTTATGATTATTCTTTTGTGTATATGTATTTTGGGCAGGACGGGGTCTTGTCCTGTCCTTATGTCTAACACTCCAGTAGAGGCTCGTAGATACGCAGTGTGGGTTATATGGTCTCACGAGGATGCTATTATGTATATATATTATTTTGATGGCCGAGAGGCATATGTATATGAAAGTATTTATGTTTTCAAATGAAAGATGTTTTTCTTATAATTTGAGTGTGAATTTGATAAAAGAGCGTTTAATGAGCATGATAAGTAGTAGAACGAGTGGTGCTCGGTGGTTAGCCCCGGGTACCCGTCACGGCCCTTAGTCGGGTCGTGACACGGAAATAGGGTGAGGTAATTCTATGAGTTTGAAGACATGACGAAGGAAAAATGGATCATGGATCTAACTCAACTCCAAAATTAGCTCATAAGGAGAGAATTGTCCAAGACCATATAAAGAGACCAATGACACCTTCACGCTCAGGGAATTGGACATCTGGAGCGTGAACAATATAAAACAGGGGTCCAACATCGGAAATAATAAACTGGAATTAGCCTGACTCTGATACCATGATGAAGAAATAAATCTTAACTTAGGTCTAAGTCGACTCCAAAAGCTAGCTCATGAGGGGAGTATTGTCTAAAACCATATAAGGAGACCAAGGACACTTTATCCCACTGACTCGAGACACCAACAAGACAATGCTAAACTAGGGGAAAACATTTTAGTTCATGAATTGAACTTGAAAGGAAGAAGCAATAACCGATAGTTGAGCAGGCGCTAGGCAAGCATTAGATACTGTTTTGTCAAATTAGAGGTGAATTTTTGTCGAATTTTATTCGATTAGCATGTCAAGTTGATGAGACCTAACATGGTGTCCTAAAGAAATTCCATAGAAAAAGAAAGTAAAATTTTCATTATTTACAATTCGTAGCTGGTTTTTCCTATATTTAGGTCTTAGACGCGTCGCATAAATATAGCCAAAATATAGACTAAATACACGGAACTGTTGAGCAAATAATGCCTCTATTTAAGGGGGAAAAAATCTTTTTCAAACTAAACAGAAATTTGTTTTTAATGTTCCATAAATCACGCAAATCTCATTCTCTTTCATATCTAATCACATATCTCATTCAACATCTAATCATTCACATAAAATTTGAATTCAAAAACTCTCTTCATATTTTTTCCCAAAATATAACTAAAAAAATCTCTTTTTAATGTTCCATAAATCATGCAAAGCTTGATTTGTTCATCAACTGAATTACACGTTTCACCGTGTAATTGCAACTTTTTTATTTTTTTTATTTTTCTGAAATTTTTAGTTGTTTTTCATATATATTTTGTCTATATTTTTAATTGTGTTTTGATTATTATGTTCAATATTACTTATTCTGGTTTCTGTTGACTATATTTAAGATAAATTTTTCATATATTTTGACTATATTTAGAAAAATTTCAAAAAAAAAAAAAGTTGCAGCGAAAACGTTGCTACCTCAATTATGAACTCAATTATGACTATATTTTGGCTATATTTTTAAATTATATTTTGATTAATATGTTCAATATTACTTATTCTGGTTTCTGTTGTCTATATTTCAGATATATTTTTCATATATTTTGACTATATTTTTCAAAATTTCAGAAAAATAAAAAAAATAAAAAAGTTGCAGTGAAAACGTTGTTACCTCAATTATGAACTCAACTTGAATTCGATATTTCAATAGATGAATTCAAATATATATTCGTCGTTTAAAACGCAAAAATAACAGAGAATCTTACATATTTTAGGAAATAGAGTTGAATTTTGAGGGTAAAAGATTGAAATTAATGAGCAGTTAATACAGATTAAAACAGGAAGTGAAAGAAATAAGAAACTGATTTGAAAAGCACGAAATTAGGGGTGATGGGGAGTTAGAAACGTGTATATTTAGGAAAAGGGGGGGAGAGAGAAAGTGTGCAGCTAAAAAATAGGAGTGTGGGGAGTGGTAAGTTAATTGGTAGAAAAGTGGTAGCTATAAGTTGTAAAAAATATAATATTATAGCTACTAAACTTAATTATTAAAAAGTATAGTTATGTTCCATAAATATGTAACATAATAAGCTATTCCAAGTAAAATTTACTAAATTTAATATAAAGTTTTATACTGGGATAACCCACTTAATCCGCCCAACAAAATTAAGAGTTTTCACTAAGTAAAAACTTCAGTCTTTTTTTTTCTGCTGAAACTTAATTATTTATTCTGCAATTATAACACTTATCATCCACCTCTGTATTGTTCCCAATATTTGCAGACGTGAGTAATATGCATGATAGCAATGAACCGTGGTAAATTGGTGATTTACTTAAATGAATAAAGTTTTACAAATATAAGCATATATTAATATTGCAATAATCCAGTGGAAAATATAAACAAAAGCAAAAAGATAAAGAAAGATATGGTATATAAATACTCACTAGTATACGTACCAGCGTGATGTTCAGGATCATTTCACAAAAGAGCGGAGAGAAATAATTGTAACAACCTTGACTTTAAGTTTTGATCATATTAAATGTGCTAACATATTAAGAAAATATACTAACGCAACATCGTAATAACATGAAAGAAGTTGAGCCGCGAAAAAATTGAGTTCATCTTATAAATCTTAGTTATGCCCACAAATCAATTTTGTAGTTTGCCTAATCGTCGTGAGGTTTCCGAATCTACACAATTTGAAACAAATTGTATTTTCTATATTCAAGATTTCGAATAGTTTAGTTTCAAGCACGCATTTCTATAAAATAGAATTAGAAAATTCTTTTACACAAGAAATATAGACCGTACGAAAAACATCTTGTTTGTGATAAAAATAATAATTGCTACAAATAAAAAAAAACTGCATTTAACTAAATATACTTTTTAAGTCACTAACGCCACTTATTATCTCTATTTATTTTCATTATTAAAAATTTTATCATCTCAAATTAAATATTTTTGTCTTTTATTCAAATTAAATATTTTATATTTCAATTCAAATTTAATTAATTTCTAGTTTAAATAATGATATCTTTTTCTCCCAATTAGAATTTTTTCTGTTATTCCTATTTACTTTGTTGCTTGGAATTTCTTTAGTTTCAATCAATTCAAATACTTTTATCTTACCATTCTAATACACGTTTTCATTGTGAATTCAATTTTTTTTATTACGCATGCTTTTGTGGTTTTTTAATTGGAAGATTTTATTGTTTAATAATTTTTCATTTTTCTTTATTTTTTAAGATCTCAACTATGCAATCTTTTCACTGTATGATTTTTCCATCATATTTTGAAAATAATTTCTGATTTCAAATTCAAATTCAAATAAATTTTATCACGCAAAACTACTTTCAGAAACACATTCTTGATTCAGGCAAAAAAATTAGGAATAAGAAGGTCCCATAAATTTAAATTTGAAAGAAAGATATTAATACCGCTAGAATTATTCAATGATGAAGTTGTAAAGATAAAATGCTCATGATAAAATGCTCATTTTAAGTGTGACCAAATTGCACTTTTAATCTTTTGTTATTTGAGTTCCTAAAACAATAAAATGTAAATATAAATGACTAAATGACAAAACTGTTACAAACGAATTTTTTTTAAGAAACTATGATGGAAGATACAACTTTCAAACTAAAAAAATAAAATCTTAAAAATGTTTTTCCTTCTGCAAACAAACAACCATAAGGATAAAAAGAAAAGGGATTCGCCAGTCAAAAATGTTAGCTTATATAATCATTTTGTTTGATAAAGCTTTTCACAATTTTATTTTAACATTCTTTTTAAATCTCAAAATATCTTTTTCTATGATAAAATCGCTAACTTCATCTTTACTCCATACGTATAGGTCCGCATTTTCTGACATGTCTTGTTGGATTATTTTTTAAACGAATTTTCAATATTCATCTTATTTATTAATGTAATGCACCTTATAGAAATATCTCTATAAAATTTAAGGAGATGAATTAAATTGTCATTTTGTAATTTGATCGAAGATACATCAGAAGCATAAGAGATTCCAGAATAAAATTTATAAAATTCCGTACTCTGAAAATGTCATGTATAACTTTTTTTACCTAACTTTTCTCACATAAAGAAAATTAATACATCGTGATTATAAGCAAATCAAGTAGGTATTTACACTAACCAACAATTTTAACACGAAAATATATAGTAAGTGTAACGAAATATTAAAATATCATGCTAGATTACTCTCTTCCCTTCGCTAATCCCCTCCTTCACAAATCCAAAATAACAAATATGATTTAACTAAGTGTTATATTTTTTATAATATATTTTATTTATAAATAATGAGACCTGTCAATGACACGGCAAGCAAACACCACCACAAATTTATTTGTTTTGTCTATGGATAACTCCTTTGCGTGGCAAGTTTCAAGCATTTGTAGTTTGCCAAAAGTGAAAGGATACTGAGTTGTTTACTCTCTATTTAATTAAGAGGTTTGAGTGTTATGCAAAAAAACAAAAAAACAAAAAAATCCTTATTCGACATTGTTCTAACTTACGAATGCTTACATATTTGATTTCAATGAACGACCTCTTATATAATATTTTCGAGTACAATTTAATACACTATATCTATTCTCTATGGTATTTCAATTACTAATTTTCGTTTTAGTATTTTATGTGTAATCCAAATAATGTCATATTGTCTTTATTGTGAATTTAAATTCATCCAAACTCCACAGTATAAATCGAGGACTTATTTTATTATTTTGTTTTTATCGATACTTTAGATAATTTTCATTTAGTTTTTCGGTTGTAGCCATGAAAAATTATTTATTAACTAAAAATAAAATGTTAAGGGCTATTTTTGCTTTGTCTCATGGCTGATGCGAGGTTTTCACATACTGAAATAATGTAAAGAGTTATGATATAAACTCACATTCTAGGGGGAAAAAGTGTGCTCACATCCAATGCATTTATTTCCTTGCAACCAAAAGATTCGAATCAAGCTTTGTCAATGGATACCAATTATGCATTCACCTGCATGCATCGAAGAAAAAAATTATCCAGGTGAAAATCAAAGTATTCTTCAAATGAGGGAAAAATTCATCGAACAATCTAGAATGCAAGCGGATTTATCAGTCAGTTCCTATCAAGTATTTTTGAATTTTGTTTTTACAAACTACGCAATAACATCTAAGGCTCTAATAATTTTTTAAATTCTGCTTTATCATGTCTATAAAAAGACCAACAACATGGAAATGAAGAAACTATACTGAAAATTAATACAGAAAAACATTACTCCTTTTTAACAAACAAAGCATATTGTTAAGCAGAAAGGCAAAAAAGAAAAAAGAAAAAAAACAGAACGCGTGCTACATTCAATGGTTGTTTCCTTGTCACCAAATGAACCAAATAAAGCTTTGTAAAAACATACCAATTAATATGTGTTCGCCCGCATTTGTAGAGAAAGTAAAGACAGAAAACATTTAAGCGTGCCTATGTGCTTGTGTATTTGAAGGTGCTGATGCCTTTTATTGTGGTGTAGTGCACGTAAAGGGACGTGGGGGTTTTGGTGCATGAAGAAGAGTTCGTGGGGTAATAGGGTGGTTTAATTAGGAATTTTTTTAATCTGTGCAATTTTTTAGGAATAGTATAACATGGATAGCATTTTTTGCAATTTTTTAGGAATAGCAATTTCCCCTTCATTTTTCATTTTTCTAAGTAGAATTTAAAGGAAAATGAATTACAAATTTTTAAAACTTAAACTTGGAAGTTGTAACCACTTGATCCGGCAAAAACGTGGCTTTCAGTTTATTTCCTTATTGTAAAGAATTGGGTAACACTACAACCACTACTTTAAAAAAAATAGATATTTAATTATTTTTAAATTCAAACAATAACTAATTAACTACTTTTTATCTTAAAACTATCCTCTTTTTAATAATATATAGATGCTTAGACCGAAATTGACTTGTGACTGGGGGATATTTAAGTTAATACATTGTTTTGATGGTTCAAAACAACATAATGTTCCCAAAAAGAGAAAAAGGAAATGGAACACTGCTTAAGTTATTTGTTTTAATGACAAGAAGACCAAAAGCAAGGCTCAAATCTAGTAAATCACTGGAGAGTGGAGATTGTTTAACTGGGATTGAGGAACATTTGATTATTCGAAGTCCTATACAAACTTTAATTTTTGTATAGTTTTATGATCCTTTTACGAGATCTTTATATTTTATAAAAGAAATTTGAAAAAGTCACTTTCTTAGAAAATCTCTTTTCTCGATGGTACTCAACTGCCATTGAAGCTGTCAACTCAAAATCACTCTACATTGCGTGCTCAGATTACTCCTCTTCTTTGAGAACGCAATTTTATGGGTTATGTCACTTGGGCTATTACCCCTCCTCCTACTCTTGTTGAACAAGAAGGAAGAAGTATATGTATACGGTAAAAATCGGATATATGCTAAACCGGTAAGACCGAAGATCGAGGGAAGAAAGAAGCCAACACGAGCATGAAGACTTTCTTTCGGGACCGGAGGAGTGCTTGAACCGAAGAAAGCGAAGAACATTATTTGGTCTGGTTTCTCCATAGCCGAGTTGATCGTGATCATTGGCCTGGTTGATCGTGGCCGTTGGCCTAGTTGATCGTGGCCGTTGGTCTGGGTAATCCGTAACACAATTGTCACGCGTCAAGACCGTTCTGCCACACTGTACTGCCAATCATACGGGTGTCAGACCGTACGACCAACTTTATCCTTTTAGGGTTTTTCTTTATTCAAAAGGGCTTTATGTTGTATGAGGCCCATAAGGCAAAAACTATAAATAGGGGTCATTACCCTACTTTTAAGGGTTAACTTCTTCAAATATAGAACATTGTAATAGCAAAATATATAAATTCTCTCTCTCATTCTCTGACTTTGGTCCGGAGTCAGTTGTTATTCTTTAGCTCTGTTCAATTAAACAATACTCATATATTATTAGATACATATATTTAGAGTAAATCACCAATTATTATTCGCTCCTTCATAGTATATCCTTATATATCTTTTTTCAACTAAATAGATCAAAGTTCAACCACATATCATATACCTCATTCATAAATTTAATTGATTACCTAAATTCGGGGTAAACAGTTTGGCGCCCACCATGGGGCTAGGATAATAGTGGTCTTTGATCTTGGTTTCTATCTTACCCATCAGAATCGAAAAAATCTTTTGTTCGTCTCTGTGAAAACGAACCAAATGCCTTCACGGTGATTTCCATAGGCTTCAAGTTGTTGAGCTTGATTCATTAACCAATCTTGGCTCAAAATTTCCATTTTGTCAAGATGTTCTTCCTTGTGAGAGTCGTCCAACTCTTGTAAAAATCCATCCATGGTGAGATACACCTTTTGGACAGTTTCATCATCTCCATGTTGAACTTCTTCCCACAATTTGGCCACAATTTTTCCATATTTTTCATTTCTCCCCATAATGCCACTCAACATTTCCTCAATTTCCTCTTTTCGAGTATTGGAGATTTCTTCTTTATGACTTGGCTCATTTTCTTCAAGTTGAACCACTTCTTCAATTTCACAACTCTTGTTGGGGTCACAAGAATTTTCGGGCTCATCTTGTAAATTTGAAATCTCTTCTTTAACTACTTCATTTTGAGGAATAGGCACATTCATGGAAATTGAAAAATTTTCATCCTCAAGTGATTTGTTCATTTCTAAAATGGATTGCCCAACGAGTTCTCGCTCCTCCTCCCTTTCCCAGTCAAAGTATGCTTGGAGCAATTCCATGATACCTTCATATCCGGTACTTTGCCCTTCGTTTGCCATATCATTGTTCCTATCAAACTCAAAAGCACAACTAATATTTTCATTAGAACAACTTGGGGGAGGGGAAGGAAAATAATTAGGACAATCACTCCAATGTCCATTTTGACCACCACATATATTACAAATATTCCAATCATAGGATTGAGACGGTGCACACATCTCTCTCCCGGGAGCATTTACACAATCTTGCCAAAAGTGAGGTCCTCCACAATATGGACATGGGTCATCAAAGTATGAACAACTACCATCCAACCAATTTTCATTATATGATGCCATTTTGTTTTTAGCAAAAGCAAAAACTGGACAGTTTTGTAGAAACAAAAACTGGACAGTTTTTCAGAAACTGGACAGTTTTTCAGAAACTGGACAGTTTTGCAGAAGCAAAACCTGGACAGTTTTTCAGAACTGAACAGTTTCTGCAAGTGCAAAAACTGGACAGTTTTTCAGAAACTGGACAGTTTTGCAGAAGCAAAATCTGGACAGTTTTTCAGAAACTGGACAGTTTTTTTTTTTATTTTATTTTTAAAGCAAAGAAAGTTTTGACCAAAGCAAGTTAGATTAAATCCCAAACTAACCCAAATACGCTAAATTGTTCCCCGGCAACGGCGCCATTTTTGATAACGTCCAAATCCACCCTATTAATTAGAATGGGCACGGTCGTATGCAAATATATTTACCCAACTATGAGTCGGGGTCGAATCCCACAGAGAACAATATGTAGGCGAGTAGGAAAAGTAGGAATTTTCACCAACTACGCTAAAGCCAAACGATTGATAATATTTTGGTTTTGTTTGAGAGAAAATTATAACTAATGCAAAAATGTAAACTAACCTAGAAAGCAAGTAAAATGATCAATGGGCACAAGCATGGATACAAGGGAAACTACGCTCAAGTAACGATCCAATGTATTTCATGATTTACAAATAATGGTGAGTTTATATTACTTAGCCTCGGATAATGACTCTAGATTAGCTTCTTCCGAAGACTAACTAGACTACCTAATTGAATATCCCTAAAGCAATTAGGAGCATTAAGAACACCCGAATATGGCTACAAGTGGTGTCGCCTATCCCTAGGTCGATTTCCATTAGATGAGGGTTAACGCCCCAAATTCTTGTTAATTAATCTTTCCCAATCCCGAGTTTGCCTCTTCCAATTTAAACCGAAATAAATGGGCAAGTCTTAGGGTTAGTTACTCCCTTAAGAATCATTCAAAATGAGATTAATTAAAGAAACAATAACTCACTTCATTAGGAATAAAATCATTCAACACATAAGCAAAACAAGAGATTCAATCCAAACTTAAACAATATATACTTCCATAAACAAGGTTCAAGTATTGAAATGAAATACTACACACATAAATATTCAATACCAAACAAGAAATTGAAGAAAGGATTAAGAATATCTCATTAAAGTGCTTCCAATCTTCTCCTCCAATGTGTTGGTGTGAAACCCTAGCCTTCAAGAACTTGTGTTGAGCCAAAGATCATTAATGTTTTGCCCTAGTTTTCATCTTATAGTAACCTCATTCTTTCAAGTTGAAAGAATGACAAATACCCACTGAATTTCGGAATTGCAGATCTGGCCCGTTTTTGCAAAACTGTCTCATTTGGCCTCTTTTTGACTTAATTTTCACTTGGTTTCTTCCGATCACTTCTAAATCAAATAAAACATGTAAAATAGATGTAAAGGATACTAAATGCACAATTTTATCAAGCAAATATAGCAAAAATATAAGATTAAAAAAGAGATAAATTGGTAAAATACCAACTTATCACCCGAACCCCGTTAATTCGAGGGAGGGCCTCAACCGGCAGACACTGTGAATCAGGAGAATGCCGCCCAGCCGGCCACCGATCATTTAAATACTCACAATTCAATTACTTTGTCCCGGACACAGGGCCGGAAAGAACCAGATACCCCGGATGATAATATTGACTTACGTTTAATTTTTGAAATGTTGCAGGAATAGAGAGCAGCGATTGCCGAACAAGGAATCGTAATAGCCCAGTTGCAAAACAGAAGTGATAAAACGACCCCGGAGAAGGAAAAGGGTGTTGCTGAACCTAGAAGGGATGAAGCACGGATGGTAGAGAGCAATAGGTCTGGAGTTGGTTCGTCCACCGAGGTTCTGAGAATGCTCGAAACATTGGCGAAGCGAGTAGACTCGACCAAAAAGAGGGTGGAAACATATAACTCTCGGGTGGACCAAATACCAGGGGCTCAGCCTATTTTGAAAGGATCGGATTCGAAGAGGTATATTCATAGGCCTTTTCCTCCGAGTGCGGCTCCGAAATTGATCCTGAAGAGGTTCAAGATGTCGGATATTCAGGAACACGTGACTTCATACACCTGCGCTATAAAAGGCAATGAAGTTGAAGAGGATGAAATCGAATTCGTGTTGCTGAAAAAGTTTGGGGAAACTCTGTCAAAGGGAGCATTGACTTGGTACGACCATCTGCCTGAGCATTCGATCACTTCTTTCGAAATGCTCGCCGATGCTTTCATAAAGGCTCACGCCGGTGCCAAAAAGATGCAATCCCGTAAGGTAGATATTTTCCGTATAGCCCAAAGATACGATGAGTTATTGCGTGAATTTGTCAACCGATTCCAAAGGGAACGAATGGAGCTCCCTCCGGTTCCGGAGGAATGGGCTGCACAAGCTTTCACAAAGGGGCTCAATCCTCAGAGCTCGACGGCCTCGTTCAAATTAAAGAAAAACTTGCTGGAATACGAGGCTGTGACCTGGGTGGACGTCCATAACCGATACGAGTCAAAGATTTGGGTAGAGGATGACCAACTCGAGCTTCCCCCGGGGCCCGTAAATATGAACAAAAGTTTGGAGAGACCAAGAAAGAATTACGAACCGGAGGTCAGATCATTGAGAGAAAGGTATCGGCCATACTCTCATTCGGAAAAACCAAGCTTCAGGTCGGAAAAATCAAGGGTTGGCCCGAGTCATTTCTCCGGTCGGGGTGATAAACGGGCCGAGCGCCCGTCGAACAATCAAGGTCTCTTATTCAGGAGCGATGCCGGAAGCTCGGCCAGCAACAAAGACTTGTCGAGGATATCAGAGTACAACTTCAATGTCAACACTTCGGACCTCGTTTCGGCTATTGGCCGTATAGCAGATGTAAGATGGCCGAGACCACTAAGGTCGGACCCGGGCCAACGGGACCCGAGCGTAATGTGTGAATATCATGGAACTCATGGATACAGAACTGAAGACTGTCGCCAGCTAAGAGAGGAGGTGGCTCGGTTACTAAAGAACGACCATCTCCGAGAATTGCTAAGTGAACGAACCAAAGGTCACTACAAGGAAAGGGAGACTCATAAACGGGTCGAACCAGTAGAACCTCAGCATATAATCAACATGATAATCGGGGGTACCGATACCCTACGAGGGCCGGTGATGAAAATGACCAAGGTTTCTATTGTGCGTGAGAACCGCAGCCGGGATTATTTACCCGAGGGTTCCATCTCTTTCAGCAATGAGGATGCAGAAGGCATCATCCAACCGCACAATGATTCATTGGTAATCTCTATACTTATTTTTAAAACTCAAATTAAACGTATTTTGATTGACCCAGGTAGCTCGGCCAACATCATCCGGTGGAGAGTGGTCGAACAGCTAAGGCTACTCGATCAGATCGTACCGGTAGCCCGGGTACTTAGCGGGTTCAACATGGCGAGCGAAACCACAAAGGGGGAGATCTCATTGCTGGTAAACATAGACGGCACTATCCAGCAAACGGTATTCTATGTAATCGAAGGAGATATGAAGTGTAATGCATTGTTGGGTAGACCTTGGATACATAGCATGAGGGCCGTCCCGTCGACATTACATCAGCTGCTGAAATTCCCGACTCCGGAGGGGATAAAAACCATCCGAGGTGAACAGCCCGCTACAAGGGAGATGTTCGCGGTCGAGGAAGCGACACCTCAGCCCAAAAAGTTGGATCAAAAGGAAGAAGATTCAACTAGGGGAAAGGACATCAAATAGCAACTAAAACACACGGGGTTGGATCCGGGGTATGAAGAGGATGATTTCGGTGTACCCAGATCATTCGTCATGCCGGATGAATCGGATGCAACCAAGTCAACAGTATAGAAGTTGGAGCAGATCACCTTGTTCGAATATCTACTGGACAGAAAGGTATACCTGGGCACGGGGTTAACCTCGGAGCTCAGGAACAAGTTAATTGAATTTCTTCGAGCTAATGCCGATTGCTTCACATGGTCCCATATAGATATGACAGGTGTGCCACCGAAAGTAACAACTCACAAGCTCAGCTTAGACGGGAGGTTTCCCCCGGTGAAGCAGAAGAGAAGGCCCATGGCAGAGGCAAAACACGCCTTCGTGAAGGACGAGGTAACGAAGCTTTTAAAAATAGGCTCTATCCGGGTGGTAAAATACCTGGACTGGCTAGCTAACGTAGTAGTGGTGCCAAAAAAAGGTAATAATTTTTTAATGTGCGTTGATTATAAGGATCTAAACAAAGCATGCCCAAAGGATTCATTTCCGTTGCCTCACATCGATAGAATGATCGATGCGACGGCCGAGCATGAGATGTTAAGTTTTCTCGATGCTTACTACGGGTATAACCAAATCCGGATGCACCCGGAGGATCAAGAGAAAACATCCTTTATTACCCTATATGGGACTTACTGTTACAATGTCATGCCTTTTGGATTAAAAAATACCGATGCAACTTACCAACGCCTAGTTAATGGGATGTTCGAAGAACAAATAGGGAAAACAATAGAAATTTATATTGACGACATGGTGGTCAAGTCCCTGGAAACAGAGGACCATTTAAAACATTTACGGGAAACCTTCGATGTACTCTGCAAGTATAACATGAAGCTCAGCCCGAAAAAATGTGCCTTCGGTGTCCGGTCTGGTAAATTTTTGGGTTTCATGATGTCAAACCGGGGGATTGAAATCAACCCGGACAAGATCAAAGCCATCAAGCATATTGAGGTGGTGAAAAACGTCAAAGGAGTGCAGAGGCTCACCAGAAGGATAGCGGCACTGAGTCGTTTCATATCGAGGTCTTCCGATGAATATTGAAGAGGGCGAGTCACATGATGAGGCCCCATCTAATGCTTCTTTCACCCCGCCTAATGTGGGAGAACAAGGAGGAGCTCCAGCTCCAATTCCTCCCCCGGTTGCTTCGGGTCAACAAATGACCGAGGCCATACATCTATTGACGCAGTTGGTTGCCGCACAAGCACAGCGACAGAATGTGGGCCCAAGTGATCGGTCAGCTAGTACTAGAGCCAGTGACTTCATGACCTTGAATCCTCCGGAGTTCTTCGGGTCAAAGCCGGATGAAGATCCGCAAGGCTTTATTGATGAGATGTTGAGAACACTGAAAATTATTCATGCCTCCGAGACTGAATCCGTGGAGTTGGCCTCATATAGACTTCGATATGTGGCGGTATTGTGGTATAATAATTGGATAGCTTCGAGACAACAGAATGTTCCCCCACCTGTATGGCAAGAATTTGTGGATGCTTTTATCCGTCACTATTTTCCACCCGAGGTCCGCCGAGCTAGAGCGGATAGATTTCTAAATTTAAAGCAAGGAAATATGAGTGCCCGGGAGTATAGCATGCAATTTAATTCCTTGGCTAGATATGCCCCGACTATGGTGGCCGACATGGGAGATCGTGTACATCGATTTGTGAGTGTCTTGGGGACACATTTGTTCAAGGATTGCTTGACGGCCTCTTTGCAAGAAGGGATGGATATTTCCCGAATACAAGCCCATGCCCAGAACTTAGAGGGATGGCAATAACCACAAAGGGGTGATCGCGACAGTGATAGAAGACAAAGCAAAAGGGCTAGATCTATGGGCACAGACAGTGATAATAGAGGGGGATCCAGGCAGACTTATTCCCGACATTCAGGTCAGTCAGTGACTAGTGCGCCTCCACGATTCGCGGATAGGGGATTTTATCACTCTTTTCCTTCAGGACAGGGTCAGAGTTTGAGAGCTTCGGTGTCACGACCCAGCTGGGGGCCGCGACGGGTACCCGGGGCTAACCACCGAGCACCGCTCGTGCTATCATTTCCTTAACCCATTTAACAATCATTCATCGATTCCTTGTTAACTTACAAAATATAATGCTCTAACACAAGAACATATTTCCATATACTCATACACATACGTACTATCCACGTCATGAAACCACATAACCTGTCTACGAGCCTCTATTGGATGACATATACCAATATACACACAAGGATCAACCGAATAGCACCTCCGGAATAGTGGAGTGCTCCTGTAAATCTGTAGATGGCTCCTACGGATCTGCAGCGTCTCCCTGTTTACCTGTGGGCATGAGCACAACATCCAAAGAGAAAAGGATGTCAGTACGAACATTGTACTGAGTATGTAAGGCATACATCAAGAAATAAAGGAGAGAATAAGAAGAAAAAGTAAGTGCAAGAAGATAACCAGTAACTGCTTGCCTCTTAAGGCGGATTCATGCATGCATACTCATAAAACATCGTATCATATATTTCTGCGGAACGTGCAGCCCGATTCATATATCATCATATATCAATATAATGCCGTGGAACGTACGGCTCGATCCATCACCCATATATCCCGCGTCCGGGATGAGATCATAATATGCCAGCTGACCAAGTGGCTATGCGTCTATAGCGCCTCACCTTTCCCCATATCCCCTGAATACATATACATATCATATAATATACATAGCATGCATGAGAGCCCAAGAAAAGGTTGTGGCTCTATCGGAGTGACGTAAGGTCGGTAGCCTCCGACTATATTATGGGTTAATCATGATCGTCATGTCTCACATTGAAGGAACAATTATTATAAGGTGGGACTATCAATGAAGAATACAGATATGAATAATAACATCAAGAGGAAACATAAGATAGGGTCATAATCTTATAAGAAGTCAATCCATATGTTTTTGGAATCTTAGAGAAAATGTAGTCATCATTCATGAATAAAATCGAGAAGTCAATAGATGGCTCAACATTCTCATGTCGTCTTTGTAATCGTAACATTGAAACCTTTAAACATAAAATCGTTCTCATCATAACATGCTCATCAAATATGCTCATCGTAATATGCTCATCGTAATATGCTCATCATAGTATATACATGAAGACTCTAGAACAACTATACTTTATCGAGGTGATAGAAGGTCGTGAACCCTCAATTCCATTATGAACATTTATAACCATTCTGCCTCACCTCGAAGGGATTAATGTATGAGGTGAGTACAAGAAAGGAATAACATCATATCACTACTAAACTCATAACATTGCTCTTATCTCGTATAATTATTCATGATCTTAGACTCTTAGCCTTTAGGGATGTAGGAGAATCATGAGGATGAAAGAAGAATCATGCCCTAGGATTCATGCCATGGAAGAAAAGGACTAGCCTCACATACCTTGGACGTTTACCATTCTTATCACTTGCTCGCTTCCCTTATGATGCACTCGTATATACCCTCAAGAGAGTTCATGCCGTCGTTAGTTAAGCAATTATAAAAACGGGCTTCTATTTCTAGGGAAAATTGGGCAGCATCTCCTTTGTTTCTACTACGTTTCCCATATTCTATTTCAGCTCCCAAACATTCACAACAATAATCACAATATAGAAACCAACAATCATTGTTTATATACATTTAGCAAAACCCACCAATTTCCTCCAATTTCTCCACATTTAGTGGTTTTAGCCTATCATCACATCTCCTCATACATCACACTTATCCCATGGTCTAAACGTTATTTATAATGTATTCATAACCACAACATATCAACATTCATGATTTCCATCCAACTACCATTCAATTGTGACACTACTCATCCTTTTAAAAACTCATTTTCCATGTTTTTCTACAATCCAAGAATCTTAGCCTTCCAATACCTTAAACAACATAGTAAAATCATGAAACGTACCTTAGATGATGGTGGAACAAGATTTGAATGGAATTCTTCCTCTTGCACCAAAGTTTCACTTCGCCTCCTTAGGGTTTTCTTGAAGAAGATGAATCCTACTTGAGTTTCATATGCTTTGCTCCATGGATTTTATGTTGTTGATCTTCAATTGCCCTTGAATTTTCTAATGGATGAATGTTAGAGTATTCTCTAGAGGGTTCTTGAAGTGAAGAGTGGAAATGAAATGAAATGAAAATAAAATGGAAAGGGCCCCTTATATTTAAAATTGACTGTGGCCGACCTACTTTATACGGACCAACATACGGTCCGTATAATTTTTACTGACCGTATGTTGGATCGTATGTTTGGTCCAGTGAGCTATATTGTGTTGGACCAAATCCACGGTTGGACATATGGTTCGTGGATTTTATACGGCCAGTATGTTTGCCCAGTTTTTCGAGACTTGTTCTCGTCGACTCGTTTGATCTCCGATCCTTATGGAACCTTCTTAGTACTTGCTTAACACCTCAATACCAATCTTAGGGACGTTATAACATGTCTCTAACCATAATTATGCCATCACAGAATCGTTACCCATTATTTTCATCTGATACACAACATATGGTTTGCTTTTCCTTACGAACTTTCTTTCCTCACCTCGGATGTCTTGATAATCTTAATTAGGGCCATTTATATCATTCCTTTCTCGTCAAAACATCACATATGTTATGTCCTTCGCTCACCCATTCACTGTACATGTACGGAGGATTTCCAAGGTGTAACAGGTGCACTTGATGAATTCAGCAATAGAAAACGGATATGCCAAAATAAACTCAATGGGTTTAACTTGGGATTGGCACAACAAATACGTCGACTACTTGAGTGACGGAAAGCTCCCGAGTGACCCAAAAGAATCACGGTCACTAAGGACAAAAGTTGCGCGTTTCTGCTTGGTAGACGACCAATTGTATCGACGGTCGTTCTTCGGACCCCTGGCCAAGTGTTTGGGTCCCGGAGAAACGGAGTAAGTGATGAGAGAGGTACACGAGGGGACCTGCGGAAACCACTCCTGTGCTGAAGCCCTGGTCCGAAAGATTATCAGAGCCGGTTATTACTGGAACCGGATGAAGGAAGATTTGAAGAATTTTGTCCGGAAATGCGATGGGTGTCAAAGACATGCCCCGATGATTCATCAACCCGGGGAGTTGCTGCATTGGTGGTGTCACCTTGGCCTTTCATGAAGCGGGGAATGGACATCGTTGGTCCACTGCCATGAGCACTAGGTAAAGCCCGTTTTATTCTGTTTATGACTGACTATTTCTCCAAATGGGTTGAAGCGCAGGCCTTCGAAAAAATTAGAGAGAAGGAGGTCATTGGCTTTATATGGGACCACATCATTTGTCATTTCGGCATCCCTGTAGACGTAGTGGTTATCTCTCTCTTATTTCATGTTACTCTCATTTAATTCATTTAATTTCCTTACTTCACACTTCAAGAATTCTCTAGAGAACTCTCCACTCTTCATCCACAAGAACCCAAGAGAAATTGATAATCAACTTCATCAAACCAACAAAATCAAGTGTATGAAACACATTAAAGTTCATCCAAGCCAAGGAATTCCAATGGAAGTGAACTAGGGTTTTGGTGCAAGAGAGGTATTCCACTCAAGGCTTATTCTTTCACCATCTAAGGTAAGTTTCATGGTATTTTCATGTTGTTTAAGGTGTTGAAAAGTTGAAACACTTGGATTGTTGAAGGATATAGAAAATGGGTCATGAATGTTGGAATAGTGTTATTTTTTAGTGGTAGTTTGGAGTGAATCATGAATATTGATATGTTGTGATTGTAAGTATGCTATAAGTGACATTTAGAATATGGTATAAGTATTATATGTGAGAAAACTCTATAGTGAACTATGACCACGATTATAGAGGAATTGAAGTGAAATTGTGAAATGTGGATAATTTAGATGAATGATGATTGTTATTTATAATATTGTGAATGTTGTTATGGATGTTTGGGAGTTGATATGAAAAATGAGGAAAGTTGTATAAATAAAGGAAATGCTGCCCTATTTTCCCTAGCTTTAGTAAGCACGTTCATATAATCGATTAGCTAATGTTAATACGAACTTTCTTGAAGGTAGAAACGCGAGCATCGAAGGAGAACAATCAAGCGATAGAACTGTTACACGAAAGAGGTATGTAAGGCTAATCCTTTCCTTCTAAGGCATGACTTCTATGGCATGAATCTTCCTATTTTTCCGTGATCTTCCTAAATAACAGAAATTATGAGTCCATTACTAAAAAGAGCTACATACGCATATGATAAGAAAGAGATACGATACAAGCATGACAATGATGATAATGAATTTAAGTATAAAGAATCCTAGAGTAACATACGATGTCCATGAGATTAATGATCCTAAATATGGTTACATTGATGCTTTTCCTTTTGTACACTCACCTTAAAATGTTAGTCCCCTCAAGGTGAGATATAATGATTATGATCACTCCATAATGTAATCGGGGGTTCACAACCTTATGTCACCCCGACATAGACATAGTTACCTTCGAGTTCTAATGTATGTTTTGATGATAAATGTATAATAATTCTAAGTTATGATAAGGTCATGATATGCCTATGAGATGTACAATAATGCTAAGTTTATGATGTGCTCACGATGATACAATTCCACCGTGCCCAAATGGCCGGACATGTCACCGCAAAGGAGGACTGCTTGTGATTCCACTGTGCCCAAATGGTCGGACATGTTACCGCTAAGGCGGGCTGCTTATGATTCCACCGCGCCTAAAAGGCTGGACATGATCACCACTAGTGGGCGGCGTATGATGTTAACCCGGACACGGGTTAACGATGATGATATATATATATATATATATACATGATATGATGATACAGGTATACGAATATATATATGATATATGTATGAAATGTATCCACTCTTAAAAGTTAAGCAGGTTATATCTTCATCTTATGTCTTATGATTTCTCTGTTATGTTCATTTCATTCATGCCTTACATACTCAGTACAATGTTCGTACTGATGTCCGTTTTCTTTGGACGCTATGTTCATGCGCACAGGTAGACAGGAAGGTGATCCAGACTCGTAGGAGCTATTAGCTGACTCGAGAGCCCTCCATTGTTTCGGAGATGCCATTGACTTTTTCTTTTGTGTGTATATATATGTATTTTGGGCACGACGGGGTCCCGTCCCGTCCCTATGTCTAGCACTCTAGTAAAGGCTCGTAGATACGCATGTGTGGGTAATATGTTCTCACGATTTTTCCCACGTGTATATATATATTTTAATAGCCGAAGGGCTTATGTATATAAAGTTACTTATGTTTCAAAGTGAAAAATGGTTTTCCCATGATATGAGTATAAGATTAATGAATGAACGCTTGATGTGTACGATGGGTAATGGTATGAGCGATGCTCGGTGGTTAGCCCCGGGTACCCGTCATGGCCCCTAGTCGGTCGTGACAATAAGGACGGGACAGAACACCGCTATGCCATATGTACACAAAAGATTAGTACCACTACACTATAACTCCGAGGCAAATGGAGCGCTCCCGAGAGATAGCTAATGAAGCACCTAAGGATCTGATTTATCTCCCTGCCTACTTGCGAGTATGAACACAACATCCACAAACAAAAGGATGTCAGTACGAACAATGTACTGAGTATGTAAGACATGAATAACAACATAATAAATACATGGAAAGTAACATGAGATAAAAGAGATCGTCAGGAGGATGTCATACATGCTTAGCTCTAAAAAGAAACATTTTCCATTCATATATGTCTATACATACGTATTGCTACGAAACGTGTAGCCCAATCCATATATCGTATTATATCTATACATATTGCTGCGGAACGTGCAGCCCGATCCACATATCATATCATCATCATCCCATGTCCGGGCATCCCACGTCGAGATGACATCATAAGCTGCCCACTGCAGTGGTGTGCACCTCTACGTGCCTACCCGACTGTCAATAGCACAACACAATGTGAGAAAATACATACATATATATATATATATAAAGCATGCATGAGAGGCCAAATAAAACATTACTATTCTATCGGAGGGACGTAAGATCGGTAAACCTTCGATTTCTATTATGGAAACATCATCATCGTTATGTCTTTCCTCGAAAGAACAACTACCATAAGGTGAGACCAACAAAAAGGAATGAAATCAATAATCATGGGATGAGCTCAATAATGTCATGAGAACATTAAGAAATATAAGATTTCATAGCTGTAGAAATGAAATCAACATCATCATGGAGGACACTTCTCAATAATATCATAAGAACCTTGACAATCATGTATTTCTTGCATCTCTTGGTAGTAGGACATTATGGATATCAAGTACGGGTTCACAATAAGGGAATCATGCCTTTAAAAAGAAAAGGTTAGCCTTAACATACCTTTACGTCTCCTTAAATACTTAAGGTTCTACTTCCAAGCCTGCAAATCTACATTTAAAAAGGATTCATACTAGGGTTAAGTCTTGAAAACACTCTTAAGTTCAAACTAGTGTGATTAACGGGCTAGCAAAATTTGCGCAGCACTTCCTCTATTTTATCGACTTCCATCAAATCACAAAACAACTCCCAAGAAACAATAATAACATCCAAAATATCACAATCAATAATTTATATTCAATTTAATCTCAAATTTATCCAAAATCCCCTTTCAAGTTCATCTCCTAGTCATCAACTTCAACTCCACACTTTATGACCCTTCCACTTTAATTGTTTTCCTTTCCAGGGGCTACTAAATCTTTTCATCATATCAATAATGTAAATAATAGGAAGAACATACCTTAAAATGGAATAACTTCACCTTACTCACCTGTTTCCAAGATCAAGTTCATCACCACCTTGAAGAGAAACAGGAGCAATCTCCTTCCATGGATTATCTTTGATGTTTTGATGGTGATATTCTCTCTTGATTATTTGGAAAGGTTTGGAATGTTATGAAACCTTCAATAACTATTAAGAACCCTCTAGAAGTGTGGGGAAATAAGTGTGGAAAGTTAATGTGAAAAATGGGGTCCTTTGGGTTTTAAAAAGGGCTGAAAATTGCCCCACGGCTCTGTGTTGCGGTGAGTATGCGGCTCAGTATACTTAGTATGTGGCCGCATACTCCCTCCACAACATGGGGGTGATGTTGGGCAGAAATATTAGCCAAAACAGTGAGTTTTCTGCCAATATGCGGCCCAGCATACTGAGTATGCGGCCGCATATTGCCCTATTTTTCCCGATTTCGCGAAAACGCGTTCTTTTCGATTTGTTTGACCTCCCATCCTTATGGAACCTACTTGTAACTTGTATAAACCTTAATTAACCATATAAGGGGCCCCATTTCTCCCCCTCAAGGCAATTCTAAGTAATGTATAACTCAAATGATACGAAATCTTGCCAAAACATGACTCAATTTTCCAATTTCTCAACAAACTTACTTCCGCCGCTTCATATATTACTCTGCAACCTTAAGGTACATATAATTATTAGATACCCTGCTTTACCTTATAAGGGCTTAATGTCCACTTTGAGCTTATATTTGGTTACCCATAATGCAATTGACATGAAATTTCCAAGGTGTAACATTCCTCCCCCCTTAAGAACATTCGTCCTCGAATGTTATACTCTTACGGATTCTACAAAAATTTCGCCAGAGTTTCCCTTGTAACTATGCCACTATCATCCTGTCACAACAACCCAAAATATACAATGCCCACCAGGCTACAACAACAACAACAATAGCAGCCACACACGACCAAGAAATCATCAAAAGAAAATGTTATGTACCTGAGGATAATGGTGCCTCTGTTTGAACTTTCTCTAGGAGTGGAAACAGATGTGGATACCAAGACTTCATATCTTTCTCATCTTCCCAAGTCATTTCTTCTCTGTTATTGATTCTCTATATAACTTTAACTGTAGTTATATCTTTAGTTTTGAGTCTCCGAGCTTGTCTATTTAGAATCGCAATGTGAACTTCTTTGTAGGATAATTGATCGGTCACCTGAACATCATCCACAGGTACAATTCTAGAAGGGTCTCCAATGCAATTGCGAAGCATTGATACATGGAAAACTGGATAGACTGATTCCAAGTCCAAAGGTAGATCTAACTCATAAGACACCTGGCCTACCTTGTGTACAATATTTTAAGGCCCAATATTCTGAGGGTTAGGCTTGTCCTTCCTACCAAATCTCATCACACCTTTCATAGATGACACCTTTAAGAATACTCAATCATTAACTTGAAATTCTAAGTCTCCTCGGTGATTATCTGCATAAGATTTCTGATGACTCTGAGCTGCCAATAATTGATCCTGAATAAGCTTGACCTTTTCCATGGCTTTCTGGATCAAGTCTGGCCCTATTAACTTAGTTTCCCCTACTTCAAACCATCCAATTAAAGATCTACATTTTCTCCCATATAAAGCCTCATATGGGGCCATTTGACTGCTGGAATGATAACAATCGTTGTAGGCAAACTCAAAAAGTTGTAAGTGATCATCCCAACTACCTCCAAAATCTAACACACATACCCATATCATATCTTTGAGAGTCTAAATAGTACACTCAGCTTGCGGATGAAATGCTGTGCTAAAACTCACCTGAGTCCCCAAACCTTCTTGGAAAGACTTCCAGAAATTAGCTGTAAACTGTACTCCTCTATTAGAAATAATGGATATAGGAACACCATGGATTCATACTATCACTTTGATATAAAGTTTCGCATAATCTTCAGTTGAATAGGTAGTTCTGACAGACAGGAAATGAGCTGATTTTGTGAGTTTATCTACGATTACCCATATGGAATCATACTATTGCTGAGAATGAGGCAAGCCTGTAATGAAATACATATTGACTACTTCCCATTTTCAAGTCGGAATTTCCATAGTTTGTAATAATCCCCCAGGCTTCTAAGGCTCAATCTTTACCTGCTAATAGTTTGGACATTGAGCTACGAACTCTGCTATGTCTTTCTTCATTCCGTCCAACCAATATATGGGTTTAAGATCATGATACATTTTTGTCGCTGCTGGATGAACAGGATAACGAGAACAACGGGCTTCCTCCAAAAATTTGGTGATGTAATACTACTACATCAGGAACACATAATCTTGTCACGACCCGACTAGGGGCCATGACGGGTACCCGGGGTTTACCATGGAGCACCGCTCGTACCGTTACCCAACGTACATATCAAGCGCTCATTTATTAATCTAATGCTCAAATCATAGGAAAACCATTTTTCATTTGGAAACATAATTACTTTTATATACATAAGCCCTTCGGCTATCAAAATAATACATATACACAATGAGAATATCGTGAGACCATACTACCCACACATACGTATCTACGAGCCTCTACTAGAGTACTAGACATATGGACGGGACAAGACCCCATCGTGCCTAAAATACATATATATATATATATATATATATATATATATATATATATATATATACAAAAAAGAATCAACCAAATAGCACCTCCGGAATAATGGTGTGCTCCTGTAAATCTGCTGACGGCTCCTATGGATCTGCACCGTCTTCCTGTCTACCTGTGGGCATGAACACAGCGTCCAAAGAAAACGGACGTCAGTACGAATATTGTACTGAGTATGTAAGGCATGAATGAAATGAACATAATAGGGAAATCATAAGACATAAGATGAAGATATAACCTGCTTGACTTTTAAGAGTGGGTGCATTTCATCCATATATCGTATATAATCATAATACGTGTATCATCATAGCGCATACATCATCGTATCACACACACACACACAGATATATATATATATCGTAGTACCGTATCTGCTCATACACATAAAGCATTATCCGTATTCGACCACGTAGTGGCTCGACAATATCCGTATTCGGCCACGTAGTAGCTCGATAATGTCACATACATGTCTTCCGTACCCGGCCATAACAAGGCTCGGTATATCTTATCATCATCATTGCCATCACATACATCTCATAAGCTTATCATAACTTTCCATAAGGCATACATTTGAATTTAAAGACAATCTATGAAAATCATATCATATTCGTAGCGTGAACGTCGTATAAATATCGTATGATAGATTTTATGATCTCTAGACTTAGGCTCATCATTACCATCCTCGCATCTATGGCACATCTCTTACCTTTATCTCATATGAAATCCTCTATGAACATAGACTAGTAATTATTCAGAACATTGGTCATAGGACATGCATTAGAGCTTATAGACAATATATAGCAATATCGGGGTGACAGAAGGTCGAGAACCCCCGATTACATTATGAAGTGACCATATTCGTCATATCTCACCTTGAAGGAACTAACATTTTAAGGTGAGTGTACACCATGAACAACATCAAGGGATCGTAAATAGGATCATTAACTTCATAGACATCATTCCCTGCTTTAGAATCTCTAGGCTTAAACTTATCATCATTACTATCACATTCATGACATATTCCTCATCTTTATCTCATAAGAAGATCTTTGTCAATGTTGACTTATAGTTCCCGGAATGTAATAAAGTCATGGAGAGGTAGGGGAAATAATATCATAGGAATCATATAAGGATCATCATCTTCGTAGGAATGTCATTCATGAGCTTTAGGACTTCTAGACTTAGATTCATCATCAATATTGTCATGCTCGTAACGCATCTCTTTTCTTTATCCTGTATGAAGCTCTTTATAATCATAGACTCATAGTTTCCGATATGTAGGAAAATCATGGAAAGATAGAAGAATTCATACCATAGGAATCATGCCTGAGAAAGAAGGGACTAGCCTTACATACCTTTTTCTTTAGCTATTCTACCGCTTGATCGTTCTCCTTCAATGCTCACGTCTTTACCTTCAAAGGAGTTCGTATTAACATTAATTAGACGATTATAAGAACATGCTTACTAAAGCTAGAAAACAATTGGGCGAAATTTCATTTGTTTCTACTACTTTCTCCATATCTTATATCAATCCCCAAACATCCATAACAACATTCACAATATTATAGGCAACAATCATCATTCATCTACATTATCCACATTTCACAATTTCACTTCAATTCCTCCATAATCATGGTCATGGTTCACTATTGCGTTTTCTCACATATAATACTTATCCCATGTTCTAAATGTCACTTATAGCATACTTATAATCACAACATATCAATATTCATAATTCAACCCAAACTACTACTCAACAATGGCACTATTCCCACATTCATGACCCATTTTCTATATCCTTCTACAATCCAAGTGTTTTAACTTTTCAACACCTTAAACAATATGGAATGATCATAAAACTCACCTTAGATAATGGAAGAATAAGCCTTGAGTGTAAATTCTCCTCTTGCACCAAAACCCTAGCTCACTTCCCTTGGGATTTCTTGGCTTAGATGAACTTTGTTATGTTTCATACACTTGATTTTGTGGGTTTGATGAAGTTGATCATAGATTTCTCTTGGGTTCTTGTGGGTGAAGAGTGGAGAGGATTCTAGAGTGTTCTTGAAGTGTAGATTGAGGAAATGAAATGAAATAAATAAGAGAGAGGGCCCTTATATCAACTTAAAATCTGTCCCGACCTAAACATACGGACCAACATACGGTCCGTACATTTTATACTGCCCGTATGTCTGGACTGTATGTTTGGTCCCATGAAGGTCCCATTCTGGGCAGAACATACGGCCTAACATACGGCCAGTATGTTTTATATGGTCCGTATGTTGGACTGTATGTTGCCCAACTTTTTCGGAATTCGTTCTCGTCGACTCGTTTGATCTCCAATCCTTATGTAACCTTTTTAACACTTGTTTAATGCCTTATTAACAATCTAAGGGATGTTATAACTCTTCTCCAAAACATCATTAGGTCATCATTAACTCAGTACTCGTAAATCTTTCTCGATACATAACGTATACCTTGCCTTTCTTGGCAAACTTTCTTCTCTTACTTCGAATGTCTTTGAAATCTCATTTAAAATCATCAAATGCTATTTATTACTTATCGAAACATCGTATACTTCGTGCCCTTCGTTAGTCTATTCACTGTACATTAACGAAAAATTTCCAAGGTGTAACAGATCTGCCTCGACATTTGAGAACTCCATCGGCAGAAATCTCAAAGGATGACTTTTTCTTCTGAGGAAGTGTATTCCTGTAATGAAGCAATATGGGATCCTTATACTGGTGCTCTTTCACCTCAACTACCAATGACGAAACAACTGAATTCTGAATGGTAACTCTTACACTATCCGAGTCCATTAATCGAACTCCTAGGCTAGCTAACTGCTAAAGCTCACGAGTTAACTCTCTCTTCTCTGGCTAAATATCACATAAGATACCCATAGATCTCTAGCTAAGAGCATCAGCTACGACGTTCGCTTTCCCAGGGATGATATAGAATGCTAACATCACAATCCTTTAACAACTCCAACCATCGCCTTTGCCGTAAATTTAACTCTTTCTGCTTGAAAATATGTTGAAGACTCTTTTGGTCTTTATAAATATCAACATGACCACCATACAAATGATGCCTCCACATCTTCAATGCATGAATCACAACAGCTAACTCTAGATCATAGGTCGGGTAGTTTTTCTCGTGTTTCTACAATTCCTTGAAGCATAAGCAATAACTTTACCGTGCTCTATCAACACACAACTCAACCCCACACCTGAGGCATCATAATAAATAACATAGCCCTCCGATCCTTTTGGAAGCGGATATTTACTCTTTATTGTCACCTTATTCAGCTGCCTGTAGTCTATACTCATCCACAAGGAACCACCTTTCTTTCTTACAAATTACACAGGGGTTCCCCACAGTGATGAAATAGGGTCTAATAAAGCCTTCTTCTAGCAAATCTCTTAATTGTTCCTTCAACTCACTCAATTATTGTCACGACCCAACCGGAGGGCCGTGACGGACACCTGGTGCTATCCCACCTGGACACCCCTTATCATACACTTACACTTACATCTAGGTGAGCCACATAATTAAAACATATATTTCTATTCGCCAATCACACTAGTCCCGTTGGACAACAATACCTTTTTATCATCATTGACATCTATGCCCATATCAATGAACATAAGCCGACAAGGCTAACAAAAGGAAATCCAAAATATAGGCCGAAAAGGCCAAACACATCTAACCACATACACATGTCTACGAGCCTTTAAGGAGAGTATATCATAACATATAGGTGGTACAGGACCCCGCTATGCCCATAATTGTGTACACAAAAGAATAAGCACCCAAAAGCTATAGCTCCGAATGAAGTGGAGCTCTGCTATGTAGTCTCTGAGAATGTAGCCATGGATCAAGTCTGTCTCCCTGTGTTACACCTCGGAAATTTCCCCGTGAACGTACAACGAATAGACTAACAAAGAATACGAGTATATGATGTTTTAATAAGAAGGGGATGACGTTTGACGACCCTAAGTAAGATTTCAAAGGTAATTGCAATAAGAGATAGGTTATGCTCCACAACGACTACTTATGGGTCCTGAAAATGTGAAAAAGTAGCAGATTTACACTTTGGCTCAGTCGATCGTAAAATGAAATACAGACCGTAAAGTGCTATACGGCCCGTAAACTACCATGTCGTATTTCAACTTACAAAACTTTAACTTTCTGCCAAATGATCAAATGGTTAAAAACGACTTGGAATACGGACCGTAAATCGAAATACGGCCCATAAACCGTGATCGTAAATCACCATGACCTCCAGCATACCTTTCTGGTTCTGTTATGCTTAAATACGACCATGAAATACGGCCCGTAAACTAGAATACGGACCGTAAACTGGGTTTACGACCACTGTGCACTTCAATTACTGTTCATTCCGGATTAGATTTTAAGTCATTAAAAGGAGACCCAAGCTCATTAAATTCATTTCATTTCCACGATGCTTCTCTCTAGAAACCTCTAGAATATTCCCAACTCTTCATCTACAAGAAAACAAAAGAAATCAAAGATCAATATTAAGAATCCAAGTGAATCAGGTGTATGAAACTCATCAAGGTTCATCCAAGTTAAGAAATTTCAAGAGAAGCAAACTAGGGTTTTGGTGCAAGAAGAGTAATACCACTCAAGGCTTGTTCCTACAACATCTAAGGTAGGGTTTATGGCATTTACATGTTATTTAGGGTATGGAAGAGTTGAAACACTTAGATTATAGAAGGATGTAAGAAATGGGTCATGAAAGTGTGAATAGTAACAGTGTTGAGTAAAGGTTCGAATTGAGCCATGATCATTAATAATTTGTGATTATGAAAAAGCTATGAATGACATTTAGAACATCGAATAAGTGTCCTATGTGAGAAAAATGCAACGATGAACCATTGCCATGATTATGGAGAAATTGAAGACAAATTGTGAAATACGGATGTTGTAATTGAATGATGAGTGTTGTCTATCATGTTGAGAATGCTGTTATGAACGTTTGAGAGTTGACATAGAATGTGGGGAAAGTAGTATAAACAAAGGAAGTGTTGTCCAATTTTCTCTAGAAATAGTAGCGCGTTCTTATAGTCGACTAACTAACGTTAATGCGAATTCCCTCTTGAAGGTAGGAACGTGACATTGAAGGAGGACAATTGAACGATAGCTTAGTTAAACGTAAAAGGTATGTAAGGCTTATCCCTTCCTTCAAAGGCATGAATCTTCCAAGTTTTTCCATGATCCTCCTATATGATGGAGCTTATGAGTCCGTAAATATACTAAACAACATACGAGCATGATAGTGATGATGATGAGTTAAAGTATAGCGATTCGAGAGTTCATGCTATTATTGCTCACACTCACCTTATGTATTATTTCCTTCAAGGTGAGGCAAGCTACTCGTAAATGTTCATAATATAATCGGGGGTTCACGACCTTATGTCACCCGATGTAGTTATGGTTGTCTTCAAAGTTTAATGTGCTTCCTAATGATAAATGTGAAATAATGCTAAGTCATGATATGTCTATAAGATGATCAATGATGCTAGATTATAATATGCCTATGTTATGTATGAAAATGATGAGTTATGATAAGATTACGATATGTTCAGGAGACGTGTAAAACTAATGGATTATGATTGACGATATGACGATATGATTTCATCGCGCCTAGATGGCCGGGCATGTCATCGCTAAGGCGGGCTGCATATGATTCCACCGTGCCTCAATGGCCGGGCATGTCACCGCTAAGACAGGCTGCTATGTTTACACCGAGCCTAGAGGGCCGAGCATGATCACAACTAGTGGGCGGCATACGATAGTTACCCAGACGCGGGATAACGATGAGGATTGTGATGTGACGAGATATGTGATGTGATGACATATGTATTATGATTATGTAAAATATGATATAAGTACGAAATGTATTTTCTTACGACACTCTTGCAGGTTATATCTTTCTCTTATGGCTCATGATCCTCCTATTATATTTATTTCATTCTTGTCTTACATACTCAGTACAATGTTCGTACTGACGCCCGTTTTCTTTAGACGTTGTGTTCATACCCATAGGTAGACAGGGAGGTGAGCTTGAGCCAGACTCGTAGGAGTTGTTAGCCGATTGAAAGCACTCCTTTGTTCCGGAGGTGCTTGATTATTCTTTTGTGTTCATTTGTATATGTGGGCACAACGGGGTCCTGTCCCATCTACATGTCTAGTACTCCAGTAGAGGCTCATAGATACACAGTATGGGTTATGTGGTTTCACGAGGTTTCCATCATGTATATGTATATATATATATATATATATATATATATATATATATGTATTATTTTGATAGCCTAATGGCTTATGTATAAAAATGGGGTAATATGTTTGAAACGGAAGATGATTTCCTTAAAAATTTAGTATAAAATTGATAAAGAAACGTCGGATGAGTATAATGAGTAATAGAACGAGTGGTGCTCGGTGGTTAGCCCCGGGTACCCGTCGCGGCCCCTAGTTGGGTCGTGACAAAAGTGGTATCAGAGCGGTTCCGTCCTAGGAAGTGTCTACGAGTAATGTCTAGTAGAGTCTTGTTTATGGTGTGTTGCGCGCCACATCATTAAACAAGAGGCTATAGGAAATTTAGGAAAAAATGACCATTTTTCTTCTTATGAGATCGTGCGATAGAGCCGAGTATAAGATTTTATCCTCCCTAATAGTGTGTTGTGGTTTCAGAATGCCGCCAAAGGGAAAAGCTAGAGCCGCCCAGAAGGGCAAGACTACGGCAAAGAGGCGGGTAGAAAGAGAGCCTCCGATGAATATTGAAGAGGGCGAGTCACATGATGAGGCCCCATCTAATACTTCTTTCACCCCGCCTAATGTGGGAGAACAAGGAAGAGCTCCAGCTCCAATTCCTCCCCCGGTTGCTTCGAGTCAACAAATGACCGAGGCTATACATCGATTGACGCAGTTGGTTGCCGCACAACCACAGCGGCAGAATGCTGGCCTAAGTGATCGGTCAGCTAGTACTAGAGCCCGTGACTTCATGACTTTGAATCCTCCGGAGTTCTTCGGGTCAAAGCCGGATGAAGATCCGCAAGGCTTTATTGATGAGATGTTGAGAACACTGAAAATTATTCATACCTCCGAGACTGAATCCGTGTAGTTGGCCTCATATAGACTTTGAGATGTGGCGGTATTTTGGTACAATAATTGGATAGCTTCGAGACAAGAGAATGCGCCCCCACCTGTATGGCAAGAATTTGTGGATGCTTTTATCCGTCACTATTTGCCACCCGAGGTCCGCCGAGCTAGAGCGGATAGATTTCTAAATTTAAAGCAAGGAAATATGAGTGCCCGGGAGTATAGCATGAAATTTAATTCCTTGGCTAGATATGCTCCGACTATGGTGGCCGACATGGGAGATCGTGTACATCGATTTGTGAGTGGCTTGGGGCCACATTTGTTCAAGGACTGCTTGACGACCTCTTTGCAAGAAAGGATGGATATTTCCCGAATACAAGCTCATGCCCAGAACTTATAGGGACGGCAACAACCACAAAGGGGTGATCGCGACAGTGATAGAAGACAAAAAAAAAGGGCTAGATCTATGGGCACAGGTAGTGATTATAGAGGGGGATCGAGGCAGACCTATTCCCGACATTCAGGTCAGTCAGTGACTAGTGCGCCTCCACGATTCGCAGATAGGGGATTTGATCGCTCTTTTCCTTCAGGACAGGGTCAGAGTTCCAGAGCTCCGGGTTCTCAGTTTGGGGGTGATTACAGTCAGAGGAGACCACCAGTTCCACGATGTAGCCGGTGTCAGAAATTGCACTCAGGGCCATGTCGTCAGGACACGGATGCTTGTTATGTTTGTGGACAGACTGGGTATTTGATGCGAGATTGTCCCTCGTGGTATGGTATAGGTGGGGTTCAGCCCACAGGTTCAGCAGCTGGTTCTTCCTCAGTGCGCCTGGTAGGGCAGACTCCCCAGCTGTCAGCAGGCCGAGGTAGAGGCAGAGGGGCAACATCTACTTCAGGTGCCACTCAGCCCCGTGTATATGCTTTAGCCGGACGGCAGGATATTGAGTCCTCCCCAGATGTGGTTACAGGTACATTGCCTATATTTTCCCTTGATGTGTATGCATTGATAGATCCGGGTTTTACATTCTCTTATATTACTCCATACGTTACTGGTTGTATTAGGGTGAAATCTGAGCCAATCAAACCTTTTGAGGTGTCTACTCCGGTTGGTGATCCCGTTATAGCTAAACAAGTGTATAAAAATTGTGTAATTGTGATATGTGATCGCCAGACCAAAGCTGATTTAATTGAACGGGAAATGTTAGATTTCGATGTAATTATGGGTATGGATTGGTTGGCATCATGTTATGCTAATGTCGATTACCGAACAAAAGTGGTGCGATTTCAATTTCTGGCAGAGCCCGTGCTTGAATGGAAGGGTAATAAAGCATCTCCAAAGGGTAGGTTTATTTCCTACCTTAAGGAAAGGAAGATGATAGCTAAATGCTATATTTATCATCTAGTTCGGGTTCATGACACCGAGGAAAAGTCTCCAACTTTCAAATCCGTTTCGGTAGTGAATGAATTCCCAGATGTATTTCCTGATGAGCTTCCAGGTCTTCCTCCAGAAAGAGAAATTGATTTTGCTATTGACGTGTTGCCGGACACCAAGCCTATTTCTATTCCTCCGTATCGAATGGCTCTGGCGGAATTGAAAGAGTTAAAGGCACGGTTGAAAGATTTGCTCGAAAAAGGGTTTATTAGACCCAGTTCATCACCGTGGGGAGCCCCAGTCTTGTTCGTGAGAAAGAAAGACGGGTCCCTGCGAATGTGCATCGATTATAGGCAATTGAACAAGGTGACGATAAAGAACAAATATCCTCTTCCGATGATTGATGATTTATTTGACCGCCTACAGGGTGCCAAATGGTTTTCAAAAATAGACTTGAGATCGGGTTATCATCAAGTGAGGGTTAGAGAAGCGGATATTCCCAAAACAGCCTTCAGGACGAGATATGGCCACTATGAGTTCCGGGTGATGTCGTTTGGATTAACTAATGCTCCGGCCGTGTTTATGAATTTGATGAATAATGTATTCAGGCCACTCTTGGATTTATTCGTGATAGTATTCATCGATGATATCTTGGTATACTCTCGCACAAAATCAGAACATGCAGATCATTTGCGAATTGTTCTTGGCATCCTTTGAGCCCGAGAATTGTATGCAAAATTTTCAAAGTGCCAGTTTTGGCTGAATTCTGTAACATTTCTGGGCCATGTTATTTTAGATAATGGCATTCGAGTCGACACTCAAAAAATTGAGGCTGTGAAGACTTGGCCAAGGCCTACAACGCCTACAGAAGTCCATAGTTTTCTGGGTTTGGCAGGTTATTATAGAAGATTCGTAGAGGGCTTTTCATCTATTTCAGCCCCATTGACGAAGCTAACCCAGAAATCAGCTAAATTCCAATGGAATGATGCTTGTGAGCGCAACTTCCAAGAGTTGAAAGAAAGATTGACCTCAGCTCCGATCTTAACACTTCCAGAAGGGTCAGATGGCTATGTGGTGTATTGTGACGCTTCCGGTGTTGGATTAGGATGTGTCTTAATGCAGCACGGTAGTGTTATTGCATATGCTTCGAGGAAGCTGCGGAAACATGAAAAGAACTATCCGACTCATGACCTCGAATTGGCTGCGGTTATTCATGCACTGAAAATGTGGAGACATTACTTGTATGGTGTGCATGTTGATATCTATACAGATCACAAAAGTCTTCAGTACATTTTCAAGCAGAAGGAGCTGAACCTGTGACAGAGGCGGTGGTTAGAATTGTTGAAAGATTATGATGTGAATATTTTGTACCGCCCTAGAAAAGCCAATGTAGTAGCCGATGCGCTTAGCCGCCGATCAATGGGCAGTTTATGCGAAGTTCCTCCGGAAAGGAAAATGATAGTTCACGAGCTCCATCAATTAGCTAATCTTGGGGTGCGTGTAATTGATTCGGGTCGTGCCGGGATTGGCATTAACGAACCTACAGTTTCATCTTTGAATATAGAAGTGAAAGAACGGCAATATGAAGATCCTAAACTGTGCCGTTACAGAGACATATCTCATGGGGAAGAGAAGTCTCCATTTGAAGTTTCTATGGATGGAATTCTTAGATACCGAGGTAGGCTATGTGTGCCGAAGGTGGCAGAATTATGCCGACGAATTCTAGAGGAAACACATTGTTCCCGGTATTCTATTCACCCAGGTGCAACCAAGATGTATCACGACCTTAAACAAATATATTGGTGGGACGGCATGAAAAGAGATATAGCAGAATTTGTAGTCCAATGTCCAAATTGCCAACAAGTAAAGATTGAACATCAAAAGCCAGGAGGCTTATTGCAAGCAATGGAAATCCCTACTTGGAAATGGGAGGTGATCAACATGGATTTTATTGTGGGGTTACCTTGTTCCCGTGGTAAGTATGATTCTATATGGGTGATCGTGGATAGATTGACGAAAGCAGCCCATTTTCTTCCAGTTAGAACCACATACTCAGCCGAAGATTATGCGAGGTTATATCTCAAGGAAATTGTATGACTTCATGGTATTCCATTATCTATTATTACAGATAGAGGGGCATAGTTTACAGCCAAGTTCTGGAAGTCCTTCCAAGAAGGTCTAGGCACTCAAGTGAAGCTTAGCACGACATTTCATCCACAGACTGATGGACAAGCCGAGCGTACTGTTCAAACTTTGGAAGATATGCTACGGGCATGTATATTAGATTTTGGTGGTAGCTGGGATGATCACTTATCCCTTATTGAGTTTGCTTACAATAATAGCTATCATTCCAGTATTCAAATGGCCCCACATGAAGCTTTATATAGGAGGAAATGTAGATCCCCAGTCGGATGGTTCGAATAGGAGAAGCACAATTAGTAGGCCCTGAATTGATTCAACAAGCGGTGGAAAAAGTTAAGGTGATCCGAGATCGATTATTGACAGCCCAAAGTCGCCAAAAGTCTTATGCAGACAATCGCCGACGAGACTTGGAATTCCAGGTTGATGATTGGGTATTTTTGAAAGTATCGCCAATGAAAGGGGTGATGAGATTTGGTAAGAAAGGGAAGCTAAGTCTTAGATACATTGGACCCTATAGAATTATCCGCAAGGTGGGTCAGGTGGCCTATGAATTGGACTTACCCTAGGAGCTTGAATCAGTCCATCCAGTCTTCCACGTTTCGATGCTCCGCAAGTGAGTTGGAGATCCCACAAATATTGTCCCGATAGATGATATGCAAGTAACAGAAAAGCTAACCTATGAAGAAGTGCCTATTGCTATTCTAGACAGGCAAGTGCGAAGACTCCGAAATAAAGAGGTAGCTTCAGTTAAAGTCTTGTGGCGAAACAATAACCGGGAAGAAATGACTTGGGAGGCGGAAAAGCAGATAAAATCCACGTACCCGCATTTATTTCAAACCCCAGAAGAAATTCAAGTTGAAACGTCAACGATATAAGGTATATATATATGCTTACTTTTAATGCTTTTGGTCGTGTGTGGCCATAGATATGTTGCTATTGTGATGTAGCCCTGTGAAGCAATGATATTATGGGTTGAGATGACAGGATGGTAGTGCCATATTACAGGGGAAACTCCGGAAAATTTTTTCTAGAATCCCCAATGACTTAACATTCGAGGATGAATGTTCTAAAAGGGGGGAAGAATGTTACACCTCAGAAATTTTCCCGTGAACGTACAACGAATAGACTAACAAAGAATATGAGTATATGATGTTTTAATAAGAAGGGGACGACGTTTGACGACCCTGAGTAAGATTTCAAAGGTAATTGCAATAAGAGATAGGTTATGCTCCACAACGACTACTTATCGGTCCTGAAAATGTGAAAAAGTTGCAGATTTACAGTTTGGCCTAGTCGATCGTAAAATGAAATACAGACCGTAAAGTAGTATACGGCCCGTAAACTACCATGTCGTATTTCAACTTACAAAACTTCAACTTTCTGCCAAATGATCAAATGGTTAAATACGACTTGGAATACGGACCGTAAATCGAAATACGGCCCATAAACCGTGATCGTAAATCACCATGACCTCCATCATACCTTTCTGGTTCTGTTATGCTTAAATACGACCACGAAATACGCCCGTAAACTAGAATACGGACCGTAAACTGGGTTTACGACCACTGTGCACTTCAACTACTGTTCATTCCGGATTAGATTTTAAGTCATTAAAAGGAGACCCAAGCTCATTAAATTCATTTCATTTCCACGATGCTTCCCTCTAGAAACCTCTAGAATATTCTCAACTCTTCATCTACAAGAAAACAAAAGAAATCAAAGATCAATATTAAGAATCCAAGTGAATCAAGTGTATGAAACTCATCAAGGTTCATCCAAGTTAAGAAATTTCAAGAGTAATACCACTCAAGGCTTGTTCCTACAACATCTAAGGTAGGTTTTATGGCATTTACATGTTATTTAGGGTATGGAAGAGTTGAAACACTTAGATTATAGAAGGATGTAAGAAATGGGTCATGAAAGTGTGAATAGTAATAGTGTTGAGTAAAGGTTCGAATTGAGCCATGATCATTAATAATTTGTGATTATGAAAAAGCTATGAATGACATTTAGAACATCGAATAAGTGTCCTATGTGAGAAAAATGCAACGATGAACCATTGCCATGATTATGGAGAAATTGAAGACAAATTGTGAAATACGGATGTTGTAAATGAATGATGAGTGTTGTCTATCATATTGAGAATGTTGTTATGAACGTTTGAGAGTTGACATAGAATGTGGGGAAAGTAGTATAAACAAAGGAAGTGTTGTCCAATTTTCTCTAAAAATAGTAGCGCGTTCTTATAGTCGACTAACTAACGTTAATGCGAATTCCCTCTTGAAGGTAGAAACGTGACATTGAAGGAAGACAAGCGAACGATAGCTTAGTTAAACTTAAAAGGTATGTAAGGCTTATCCCTTCCTTCAAAGGCATGAATCTTCCAAGTTTTTCCATGATCCTCCTATATGATGGAGCTTATGAGTCCGTAAATATACTAAACTACATACGAGCATGATAGTGATGATGATGAGTTAAAGTATAGCGATTCGAGAGTTCATGATATTATTGCTCACACTCACCTTATGTATTATTTCCTTCAAGGTAAGGCAGGCTACTCGTAAATGTTCATAATATAATCGGGGGTTCACGACCTTATGTCACCCCGATGTAGTTATGGTTGTCTTCAAAGTTTAATGTGCTTCCTAATGATAAATTTGAAATAATGATAAGTCATGATATGTCTATAAGATGATCAATGATGCTAGCTTATAATATGCCTATGTTATGTATGAAAATGCCGAGCTATGATAAGATTACGATATGTTCATGAGACGTGTAAAACTGATGGATTATGATTGACGATATGACGATATGATTTCACCGCGCCTCAATGGCCGGGCATGTCACCGCTAAGGCGGGCTGCTATGTTTACACCGAGCCTAAAGGGCCGGGCATGATCACCACTAGTGGGCAGCATATGATAGTTACCCGGACGCGGGATAAAGATGAGGATTGTGATGTGATGAGATATGTGATGTGATGACATATGTACTATGATTATGTAAAATATGATATAAGTACGAAATGTATTTGCTTACGACACTCTTGCAAGTTATATCTTTCTCTTATGGCTCACGATCCTCCTATTATATTTATTTCATTCTTGTCTTACATACTCAGTACAATGTTCGTACTGACGCCCGTTTTCTTTAGACGTTGTGTTCATGCCCACAGGTAGACAGGGAGGTGAGCTTGAGCCAGACTCGTAGGAGCTGTTAGCCGATTGAAAGCACTCCTTTGTTCCAGAGGTGCTTGATTATTCTTTTGTGTTCATTTGTATATGTGGGCACAACGGAGTCCTGTCCCGTCTACATGTCTAGTACTCCAGTAGAGGCTCGTAGATACGCAGTGTGGGTTATGTGGTTTCACGACTTTGCCATCATGTATATGTATATATATATATATATATTATTTTGATAGCCTAATGGCTTATGTATAAAAAAGGGGTAATATGTTTGAAACGGAAGATGATTTCCTTAAAAATTTAGTATAAAATTGATAAAGAAATGTCGGATGAGTATAATGAGTAATAGAATGAGTGGTGCTCGGAGGTTAGCCCCGGGTACCCGTCGCGGCCCCTAGCTGGGTAGTGACACCCTGGGCACCTGCGGGCATGACGCAGCGTCCACAAACAAAAGGATGTCAGTACGAAGAATGTACTGAGTATGTAAAGCATGATCAACATCAATATAGAAGCATAATAAGCAATATGAGAAATAGCATAGGAGGGGAGATAGCAGTATCAACGTCATAAGCACTTACTTGCTTGTCATAGGGACTTTCCATTTCTAGCGCGTATTTGTGTACATACATCCATACCCGTATCCGTACTCATATCTGTATTCATTTACATTGTGTCCATAATCGTATTCATATACATAGTCTTATTCGTATTCATATCTGTATCATGTTCGTATTCATACTCATATCTATATCATATACATAACCATATCATATACATAACATTTACATAGCATGCCCGACCACGAAGGTTCGGTGTTTCATACATACTTGGCCAACCAAGGCTCAAGGGTACACATACCTGGCCCTACCAAGGCTTCAGGGTTACATCTACTGGCCCTACCAAGGCATCAGGGTTATCCGTACCATCTGCAGAGGTGTGCGCGTGTTACGTAAATAGATACATATCCTACCCGGCCTCATAAGCTCGGGGTTCCATAATAATCATACATAGATACACATATATAATAGCTCATAAGCATCTTATTATTATCATCACTATCATTATCGTCATCATCATCGTCATCGCTATTATCATCGTTATCATTATCGTTATCACTATCATCGTTGTTCATTACATCTATCCTTATAAGATTACTCATCATATGAGGAACTTAGTACAATCGTAATACATATTAAGGATCATGAGCTCAATAGCTCGAAAGATAGAATCATTTGAAGGATATCATAATCTTGTAGAAGGTTTAGATGATTGGCCAAAGAATCATGCCTTATGAAAGAAGGGTTAGCCTTACATACCTCTCCATTCAACTATTTACCACTTGCACGTTCTCCTCCGAAGCTCACGTTTCTACCTTCATTAAAGTCATACTATCATTAGAATCGATAGCTAGCATACACGACTAAAACTAGAGAAAATCGGACAGCATCTCCTTTATTTATACGACATTTCTCCATATCGTATATTAACTCCCAAACGTCAATAATACATTCACAATATCATAACAATAGTTTCTATTCATCCACATTATCTATATTTCTCGCTTCGCTTCCATTCACCCATATCCATGGTCATAACACACGACTACGTTCATTCACATACATTGCCTATCCCATGTCCTCAACATCATTTGTAACATATTTATATCACAACACATCAAGAATCATGACTCAATTCAAACTATTACTCAAAATGGCACTATTCCACATTCATGACCCATATTTCTATACCCTTCTACAATCCAAGTATTTCAACTCTCAAATACCTTAAAAAACATAGAAATACCATAAATCTTACCTTAGATGTTATAGGAACAAGCCTTGGTTGGTAATACTTCACTTGAGCAAAAACCCTAGTTCATCTCCAATGAGATTTCTTGACTTGAATGATCTTTAATGGGTTTTCTTGCACTTGATTCACTTAGTTTATGTTGTTGATCACTAATACCTCTTGAATTCTTGTGGAATAGATGTAGAGAGATGTTTTAGAGAGAAGGGGCGTGATATGGAAGTGAAATGAAATAAGACTTGAATCCTCTATTTAATGAACCACTCAATTCCCGACCAGGTATACGGACCAACATACGGTCCGTACATTTTATACGGGCCGTATGTTTGGCCGTATATTTGGTCCAGAGAAAAGGTGCCATCCTGGGCTGATTATACGGTCCTAACATACGGACCGTATAATTTATACGGCCAGTATGTTTGGCAGTATAATACCCGATATTCCGAAACTCGTTTTCGTCGACTCATTTGATCTCCAATCCTTATGGAACCTTCTTAACACTTGCTTAACACCTCAATACCAATCTAAGGGACGTTATCACTCTTCTCCAAGACATCATTAAATCCTCGTTAAATCGTTACTCGTAATCCCTTTCCGTTACCTATCGTATGCCTTGCCTTCTCTTGGCAACTTCCTTCCCCTATCTCAAACATCTTTGAAATCTTAACTAGGGTCATCGAATGACGTTTCTTACTTATTGAAATAACGTATACTCGTGCTCTTCACTAGTATATTCACTTGTGCTTCAACGAAATTTTTTTCGAGGTGTAACAATTATGCAGAAACATTTTATAAGGAGGAATAGATATTGCCTTAGTACCCAGTAGCACATCAATGACAGAATCAATCTTTTGCTCTGGTCGAAGGCCTAGAAGCTCGTCCAGGAATACATCCAAAAACTCATTCACTACTTGGACAGATTGGAGAGTTGGTGGCTTGGCTTCGGTATCCTGAAACCGAACTAGATGATAAATATATCCCTTAGCAATCATCTTCCTTGCCTTTAGATACGAAATAAACCTACCTCTTAGAGATGCTGTATTACCCTTCCATTTTAGAACTGACTTTCCTGGAAACTGGATACGAACCATTTTTTTTGCCCTACAATCAACATTGGCATAACAAGAAGACAACCAATCGATACCCATGATAACATCAAAATCTACCTTATTCAACTCAATAAAATATGCCATGGTGCGACAGTCACAGACTATAACCACGCTATTTATGTATACCTAGCATTGGATTACCAACGAGTGTAGACACTTCGAAAGGTTTAATTGGCTCAGGTTTCACCCCAATCAGACCAGCAGTGTAAAAAGTAATATATGACAATGTAGAACCTAGGTCAATCAACGGATATACATCATGAGAAGATATTAATAATATACCTGTAACCACATTAGGTGAAGACTCGAGATCCTGCCGCCCAGCTAATGTATAGATGCGGTTCTGAGGATTGCTTGAACCAGATACTCACCCTCTTCCTCTACCATGGCCTTATAGTACCTGTGAGCTTTGCTCCAGTAGACATACAGATGATGAGGAACCCGCTGCTGATCCTGTAGGCTGAACCATACTTCTACCACCTTGAAATAGACACTCACGCATGATATGGCCTGGCTGACCACAAGCATAACAAACATCTGAACCCAATTGGCATAGTCTCCAATGTAGCTTACCACACTGAGTACATCATGGTAAATGTGGTCTCATATGACTGGAACCACTCCTAACCTGAGAACTGGAAGCTCTGGAATCCTGAGCTGGCCCAAAACAAGCGGGTCTATTAAACTTAGGTCCAGGAAATTGTGGAGGCACACTAGCTGCTGGATAAGTCGAGCGCTTAGAAAATTGCTACTTTAGGCTACCTTTGAACTCACTGTCGAACCCTGAAAACCTGGCCCTCTTGCTCTGACCCTATCACCAGGGCCCGCCCCCTGCTGCTGGGCCTAAGCGGCTACTAACTGAGTCAACAACTGAATGGCCTCTCTCATCTCCTGGGCTAAGGCATCTGGTGGAGGAACTGGGGGGTGTTGGAGCTGGAGCTGAGGCTCCTTCGTGCTCCTCTGAAATAGGTGGAGTACGGGAGGACCGAGATGGAACCTCATTTTGAGACTCGCTCTCTTCTATAACTGTCGATGGTACCGGCTCAGTCCTCCTTCCGGTCACTGTCTTTCCCTTCTGGGCCGCTGTCGCTTTTCTCTTCATAGGCATCGCTGAAAACATAACGCACAATTAAGAAAAGGGAAATTCTTATATCACGACTCTATCGCATGATCTATAATGAAGATGGAAGGTCAATCATTCCTAAATGCCCTGCAGCCTCCTGTTTATAGGTGCGGTGCACTTCACACCCATAAATAAGACTCTATTCGACACGGATCATAGACACACCCAAGACGAACTTCTCTGATACAACTTTTGTCACGACCCAACCGGAGGGCCATGACGGGCGGCCCGAGCTAACCTACCAAGCACCTCTTAGCATGTTTCACATCATCATTCTAGATGGACCATAAAGATAGCCTATGAATGTCATAATCTATAAGGGCATGAATTCACAAAAGTAATAGCTCATCTATACGATTATCATCAACTATGCCCACATATATAAAAGCCGACAAGGCTGCCAAAAGTGATATACAAAAATATGAACCGATGAGGTTATAGGTCATCTGGCTATATACATCTGTCCACGAGCCTCTACATGTAGTGCATGAAATCATAAGGTCGGGACAGGACCCTGCCATACTCATATGTACACAAAAGATTAGTAACACTAGACTACAGCTCCGAGGCAAATGGAGCGCTCCCGAGAGATAGCTGACGAAGCACCTAAGGATCTGATCCGTCTTCCTGCCTACCTGTGGGCATGAACTCAGTATCCACAAAAAAAAAAGAACGTCAGTACAAAAATGTACTGAGTATGTAAGGCATGAATAACTACATAATAAATACATGGAAAGTAACATGAGATAAGAGAGATAAACTGTACATTTGGATGCCTCGTAAGGAGGATGTCATGCATGCTTAGCTCTAAAAAGAAACATTTTCCATTCATATATGTATATACATACGTACTGCTACGGAACGTGCAGCCCGATCCATATATCGTATTATATCTATATATATTGCTGCGGAACGTGCAACCCGCTACATATATCATATCATTATCATCCCGCGTCCGGTCATCCTGCGACCAGGATGGCATCATAAGCTGCCCACTACAGTGGTGTGCACCTCTACGTGCCTACCCAGCCGTCTACAGCGCGGCGCAGTATGAGGAAATACATACATATATATAAAGCATGCAAGAGAGGCCAAATAATACATTATTACTCAATCGGAGTGACGTAAGGTCGGTAAACCTCCGATTTCTATTATGGAAACATCATCATCTTTATGTCTCTTCTCGAAAGAATAACTACTATAAGGTGAGACTAACAAGAAGGAATGAAATCAATAATCATGAGACAAGCTCTATAATGTCATGAGAACATTAAGAAATATAAGCTTTAATATATTTAGAAATGAAATCATCATCATCATGGAGAACACGTCTCAATAATATCATAAGAACCTTAAGAATCATGTATTTCTAGCATCTATTGGAAGTAGGACATTATGAATATCAAGTACTGGTTCACAATAAGGGAATCATGCCTTTAGAAAGAAAAGGTTAGCCTTAACATACCTTTACGTCTCCTTAATTACTTAAGATTCTCCTTCCAAGCCCACAAATCTACATTCAAAAAGAATTCATACTAAGGTTAAGTCTTGAGAACACTCTTAAGTTCAAACTAGTGTGATTAACGGGCTAGCGAAATTTGGGCAGCACTTCCCCTATTTTATCAACTTCCACCAAATAATAAAACAACTCCCAAGCAACAATAATAACATCCACAATATCAGAATCAAGAAGTTATATTCAATTTAATCTCAGATTTATCCAAAATCCCCTTTCAAGTTCATCTCCTAGTCATCAACTTCAACTCCACACTTTATGACCCTTCCACTTTAATTCTTTTCCTTTCCAAGGGCTACTAAATCTTTTCATCATCTCAATAATGTAAATAATAGGAAGAACATACCTTAAAATTCAAGAACTTCACCTCACTCAACTCTTTCCAAGATCAAGTTCATCACCACCTTGAAGAGAAACATGAGCAATCACCTTCCATGGATTATCTTTGATGTTTTGATGTTGACCTTCTCTCTTGATGATATGGAAAGATTTGGAATGTTATGGAACCTTCAAGAACCCTATAGAAGTGTGGGGAAATAAGTGTGGAAATTAATGTGAAAAATGGGGTCTTTTGGGTTTCGAAAAGGCCTGAAAATCGCCCCACCGCTCCGTGTTGCAGTGAGTATGCGACTCAGTATACTGAGTATGCAGCGCATACTCCCTCCACAACATGGGGGTCATGTTGGGCAGAAAGCTTAGCCACAATGGTGAATTTTCTGCCAATATGCGGCTGTATCCCAGTTTCGCGGAAATACGTTTTTTTCAATTCGTTTGACCTTCAATCCTTATGGAACCTTCTTGGCACTTATAAAAAAATTCATTAACCATCTAAAGGGCCCCATAGCTCCCCCATCAAGGCAATGCTAAGCATTGTATAACTCAAATGATACTAAATCTTCTCAAAACATGACTCAATTTTCCTATCTCTCAACAAACTTATTTCCGCCACTTCATATGACTCTGGAACCTTAAGGTACATACTTATAATTATTGGATACCCTCCTTAACCTTATAAGGGATTCATGTCCACTTTGAGCTTACGTTAGTTTACTCATAATGCAATTGACACGAAATTTCCAAGGTGTAACAAATGCAATGCAGTGTACACATGTACTCCGGACGAAAGTATTGACGTCCCGGTAGCACAACCCATGGGGGACCCGCGAAGTTCATGTACTCACTCATCCACGATTCCGGGACAATCATCGGACATCGGACTTTGACATTACACAATCCATGATTCCGGGAGAACCATTGGACATCGCACTACTCACATCACTCGCACACAATCCACGATTCCGGGATAACCATCGGATATCGGGCTACTCACATAATTCTCATGCAAACTGAGCTCAGCTCAACATAGTATTTCATCAAGTATCAACAATATATTATGAGAGATGTGAATGCGTGCGATGTGTAAGTCAACATCAATAATCAATCAATATCACAAGTACCAAACATGGCCACGCCAATAATATCATGAAGGACTACACAAGTCATATAGAATACTATTCTCAAAATCAAATGCCAACAAGCGGGGCATCACAATATCATGAACAAGATATCTCAAAGTATCTAATATCCACTCTCGCAATGCGGTATCAAGCCCATAATCAATAGGACAAATCAATCATAGCATAAAGGGGTGGCAAGCCCCAATCACACAACAGGGCCCAACCTAATACAATATCTAACCCAACTTCATACCCGAAGGTTTATATCTCAGAATAGAAATAGTAAGACATAAATAGGAAGAGTATTCAAGGCAGCAAACGTCTTGTGCTCATCCTGAAAACTCGATCCTATGTTGATGGCAACTATCAGCCACGAGAGATGGAAGCAGACCCAACCTGATACTCTGCATTTATAAACGAATGCACCAAGTGCAGGTCAGTACAAAACAACAGTACTGGTAGGTATCATCGGCCGACTAAGTATGGCTAACATAATTCAGACAACAAAGGAAGACAGGCAGATAAAACAACAAGTATAAGTCAAACGCAATCTGAAAGAAGTATCCATCATCACCTAGGTTGAAGCATCTAAACCAGAGTAGGCCAAGTCTCAATATATATCCAATCCGAGATCAATCGACACAAGTACAACACCGGATCATCACAATATAAGCCAAGATGCAATGCAATGCAATGATGTAAGAATGCCAATGCAATGCAGTGTACACAGGTATTCCGGACGAAAGTATTGACGTCCTGGTAGCACAACCCATGGGGGACCCATAAAGTCCATGTACTCACTCATCCACGATTCCGGGACAATCATCAGACTTCGGACTCTCACATCACACAATCCACGATTTCGGGAGAACCATCGGACATCAGACTACTCACATCACTCGCACACAATCCACAATTCCGGGATAACCATCGGATATCGGACTACTCACATCACTCTCATGCAAACTGAGCTCAGCTAAACACAGTATTTCATCAAGTATCAACAATGTATCAATAATATATCATGATAAATGTGAATGCGTGCGATGTATGGGTTAACATGAATAATCAATCAATATCACAAGTACCAAAAATGGGTACGCCAATAATATCATGAAGGACTACGCAAGTCATATAGAATACTATCCTCAAAATCAAATGCCAACAAGTGGGGCATCACAGTATTATGAACAAGATATCTCAAAGTCTTTAATATCCACTATTGCTATGCGGCATCAATACTAATATTGTTATCATCCAATTTAGGTCAAATCCAACCCTAGAATTTGGGGAAGCGGGGCCCACAAGGTCAAAACGGGAAATTCAAGAGTAAAATATCAAATTAAGCACTAGGTGATCATATCCCATCAACTAATTGCTAATTTAATTCATGGATTCACCTAATTTTGAAATTCAAGCAAAATCCCAATTTTGGGTATAAACCCTAACTCTTTAATTCAACACCAATAATGGAAGATCTATGGTTAACAACCTTAGATTCATCAACATCTATCATAAACTCCATCAATTTCGTCATTAATAAACCTAGATGTAAAATCCATCAAAATCCACTTTTAATCTTCCATTACTAAAGGCTAACAAGGAAAGAGGAATCCTTAAGATGATTAGGAACAAATGAAATAGCAAGAAGGTTACTAGAGCTTACCACCAAGAATTTCACCAATGATTCTCCAAGAACAGACCCCAAGAGCGTTATTTTTGTAGTGGTATTAAATGATAGATCAAGGGCTTTTAACACTTCATTAAATGACTCACTGCCCGTCACTAGCTTTGGCGACGCTATGGCTGCTCCAGCTGTGCCATGACCGCTTTAGCGGTCAAGCCAAAAGGGTGTGGACCGCTGCCGCTGTGCTGGTGCCGACAAAGCGGACACCAGACACCAGAAACTTACCAAGTTTTCCCACTTCAATCCAATTTTCCGACTAATTCTCGGGGCCATCTGCTCACATTCCGCATACATAGACACACATAAAAACATGCAACGAACACATTTGTGATGTCAAAATTTCCAATGTAGGTCTCGTTGATTAAGTCAACCCCCGATACCTTAATTCCAATTTCCCAACCCAAGTCCCAAAAATGCATCCAAGTGCATTGAGAATCGAACCAGATATACACAGTAGTTCTAAATGACCATCCGGACCTCTCGAAATCAATGGATTTTCGAAAAAGGTCCGTTTACCCAAAAGTCAACTTTAAGTCAACCTTTGTTCGTTTAAAGCCCATATTTCATAAAAAGTCGCCCGAATCAAGTGTAGACACCTCGAGAAGTGTGTCAACGGTCCCCTAAGGTCAAAAGTGAGCTAGCCAATGCTCGGAAGGGGCGAAAATGCCGAAAAGACTATAACGACGAAACGGGTCGTTATATCAGATATCAATTAAACCATCGCTCGTTCTCGAGCGAATAAAGAAAAAGAACGGGAAATACCTGAATCAGCGAACAACTGGGGATATCGTCTATGCATGTTGGACTCAGTCTCCGAAGTAGCCTCCTCAACAGGACGATGCTTGCATTATACCTTCATAGAAGCAATCTCCTTCGATCTCAACTTTCGAACCTGCCTATCCAAGATCACAATAGGCTCCTCCTCAAAGGTCAAATTCTTATCAAGTAATATCGAATCCCAACGAACAATGCAGGTACCATCGATATGGTACTTCTTCAGCATCGAAATATCAAAAATCAGATGAACTCCTGCCAAGCCTGGTAGCAATTCTAACTCATAAGCTACATCACCCAAATGGCTTACCATCTCAAACATGCCAATATACCTGGGGCTCAACTTTCCCCTCTTCCCGAAACTCATAACACCCTTCATGGGGGAAACCTTCAATATACCAACAATAAACTCTAAATCCCGGACCTTCCGGACTGCATACATCTTTTGCTGACTTTGAGCTGCCAAAAGCTTAGCCTGAATAACTCTCACTCTATCAAGGGACTCTCTCAACAGGTCTGTACTCCAAGGTCGAGCCTCAAATCCAGCAAACCAACCAACTGGAGATCTGCATCTCCTACCATATAAAGCCTCAAAAGGTGTCATTCCAATACTCGAATGATAACTGTTATTGTACGCAAACTCTACCAATGGTAAATACTGATCCCAATGACCACCAAAATCAATAACACACACTCTCAACATGTCTCGAGCACCTGAATGGTCTGCTCGGACTGGCCATCAGTCTGGGGATGAAAAGCTGTACTGAGATCCAACCGGGTACCTAACTCCTCATGAAAGGCCCTCCAGAATCGGGAAGTGAAGATAGTACCCTGATCAGATACGACATAAAGAGGAACCCTATGCAATCTCATAATATCCCGAATGTACAACTTGGCTAACTTCTCTGCAGTATAGGAAACCTGAACTAAAACAAAGTGAGCGGACTTAGTCAACCGATCAACTATCACCCAAATGGAGTCAAACTTACCTAGGGTCTTCGGAAGACCCATAACAGAAGCAATGGTAATCCTCTCCTACTTTTACTCGGGAATGGGCATTTTTTGAAGCACACCATCGGGTCGTTGGTGCTCATACTTTACCTGCTGACAATTACCACACTTAGCCATGAATTCAACTATATATCTCTTCATCCGACGCCACCAATAGTGTTGTCTCAAATCACAGTACATCTTAGTCGCCCCCGGATGAATGGAATAGCGAGAGCTATGAGCCTCAGACAAGATCAACTAAATCAAATCAATAACACGAGGAATGCACACGTGTCCCTTAATCATCAAAATACCATCAGAATCAATCACGACCTCCTTAGCCTCACCCCTCAAAACTCCATCTCGAATCTTGCTCAACTGAGCATCCTTAAACTGATGAGTCCTGATCTGATCCAATAAGGACGACCTCACCTCTACACAAGCCAAAATCCTACCTGGGCATGAAATATCAAGGCGAACGAAACTGTTGGCCAGAGTCTGAACCTCCATGGCCAACGGACGCTCGAAAATAATCAAACGAGTTAAACTCCCCATACTCACTGCCTTGCGACTCAAGGCATCAGCCACAACATTGGCTTTCGCAGGATGATAAAGAATAGAGATGTCATAGTCCTTCAGGAGCTCCATCCATCGGCGCTACTTGGAATTAAGATCTCTCTAGTAAACATATGCTGAAGACTGCGGTGATCGGTGAAAACCTCACAATGGACACCGTACAAATAATGCCTCCAAATCTTCAAAGCGAAGACCACTACCAACAACTTAAAATCATGGGTAGGGTAATTTTTCTCATGAACCTTCAACTAACGGGAAGCATAGGCTATCACTTTACCCTCCTTTATCAACACAACACTCAAGCCTATATGAGAGGCATCACAATTGTTACACCCCGTAGTTTCGTACGTTAAGATTTATAAGTGTTGGATATTTTAAGTCTGGATACTGGAGTTACTTTCAAGGACATACGAGAACATGTGCACCAATTTAGTTATGAGGATTTAAGTTCATATAGTAAGCTATGGGAGAATTGGAGAGCAAGTAAACTAAGAGAATTAAGTTTTTCGAATTTTGAGAAAACTATGAGGGGCAATTTTGCCCCAAAATTGAGGAAGGATATCGTTTAGTATATGAGGAGTTTTGAAGAAAAACAAAAGCCTAAATTGAAGTTCATGAAGTCTAGTTTCCAACACAACAAACCGCTCGTCGATGCGACATCAGAGTAGAGAATTATGGATATTACAAGTTAGGCGGGTAGAGCAGGGGACTGCACTACGCGAACGCACGGTGCTACAGTGCTACAGTTCCAACTGACTTTACTCCACTATATAAGGGCTAAAATCCATCTTTTTCTCCATAATAAACTTCCCAAATACTCTAGAAAGCTCAACCAACATAGAAGAGCTTATATACACCACAAAGTGATGATTTTACATAATTTTTAAGTGACAGTTTTAATCGAGGTCCGAGTAACGTATAGTCGCCATTGTAGTTTTGTTAGTTGAATTGGATTTAAGTAAACATTGAAGATTTTTCTCTTCTAGCAAAAGTAAGGTATGAATCGCTTTTTATTAATATTGATTTAGGAATATTTACGAAACTATGAGTTATAATTACTGCGTTGGTATTGTTGGCGTATGGATTGAGGTTCGAAGAAAGTTTTGGATGAAATTGTGCATATTTATCTTGTAGAATCTTGATGATATTGTTGTTGATGTTGGTATGGTTGTTGTTGTTATTTGTTGTTACTATCGTGATTTTGGGCTAGGCATATATACAGGGGAGATGTTGCCCGAATTTCGGCAGATTCTAAATGGATTCGAATTAAAGGCTTAAGACGAACATGTGAGGATGAGTCTAATAATAGTGTGAATTATTTTATATGTAGATTACGGGATTGCGAACGATCTTAAGTAAATTTCAAGAGAGGAAGCATGTTGGAAAGTCGAGAAATAAGCCTCCAGGTATGTTAAGGCTAGTCCCTTTCTTTCTAAAGGCATGATCCTTTTGTTATAAACCTTTGTGTCATACCCATGATATCCTTGGTTCCACAAAGGCTAAAATTCCACGAATCGCATGATCCTTATGATGTTATTGAGCTTCTAAAGACATGATTCTTTTCCTACCAACCCATGCATGAATTCCATAAAAATCGTCATTTCTAGGAATGTTAGAGATTCACGACTCTTAAAGTTTTTATGATGCTAAAGATGAATAATTCTTTTATGATAACCATGACGATGATTATAAGAGATTTATTTATCAAAGCTCCAAGGCAAACGGATTTCATATTATTATGAGACGATTTTATTAATAGAGATTTCCAAGTACATCAGCTTTATATTATTATGAGATGATTGAACTTACTTTCCAATTTCTTAATTTCCTTCATTGTTGGTAATCTCACCTTATGACCCTTGTTCCTTCAAGGTTGTTACACCCCGTAACTTCTGTACGTTGAGATTCGTGAGGTATTAGCTAATCAATTGCAAACATCGGAGTTATTGTCGAGAAGATGCAATATTATAGGTGCTCGTGTTACGATTATAAGAGTCCGAGTTCGCGTAATAGGTTATAGGAGGATTGGAAAACCAGTGAATTAAGGAGATTAAGCTTCCGAGGCTTTGAAGGAAAGTTGGGCAGGGGTTGGTACGAAAATTTTGGCCTAATTGGAAGAAAGAATATGTTTTGGTATATTAAGAGTTTTGAAGCGAAACAAAAGTCTAAAGTGAAGTTCCGGAAGTCTAGTTTCCAACACAACAAACCGCTCCTCGATAGGATATCGGGGAAAGGAGATATGGACATTACAAGTTGGGCTGGCAGACCAGGAAAATGGCCTGCGCGAACGCGCCAGGGAGTGGCGCGAACGCGCAGAAGGCCAAGGGCCAACACAGCACGAACGCGCCACCACGAGGCGCGAACGCGCTGGACAATTTTGAGGCCTAGATTCCGGATGAAGGTTATATTATAAGAATGTAATAATAACCTATGTATGGCATTGGGAGACCATATGGTGTGAATTAGTTCATATGTTACTTGACGAAAAGCCCTCGTTGCTGCAAACTAAGTAGGGCCCACATACCGGAGTTTTATAAGGGACATATGAAGAGATATATGAGTAGTACATGGAAATTTGAGCAAGTCCTAAGAAGGACCCTTAAGCCAAATATGGGCATAAGCCCTCCAAAGGGACGATTAAAGGAAACATTTTCGGATAATCTGACTTGGAGGGGAAAAAACGATATTATAAGTTTGGAATTTAGAAAAACACAAATAATAAAAGTTGTCGATAATTGAATTATTTTTCCAACCACAGGTCGTGGGCCGTCACACAAAATCGGGATCAAGAGTTATGACCTTTTTACTGAACGAAGGTACAGTTAGAAAAAATAAGCCAGCGCGAACGCACTGAAGGAAAAGTAAGTCGGTCCACGAAGAACCTGGACCGTTCTATAAAAGGGGGAGGTTTCCATATTTTCTTCCAAAACACACCCAAACCTTCCAGAATCCTCTCCAACTTTCCACCACCAACGTTTTAGCCCGAAACCAGGTATAATTCCCAAATTCCGGTCCAGACGGCGTATAGTTGCAACTACAAAATTGTGTATTAATGCTTTGTGGCTTAAGCTCAAGGTGGAGGAGTGAAGATATAGCATTCTTATCGAAAGAAAGGTATGAATCTCTTGCTATTAACGTTAGTCTTGGTTTATTTACGGAGAAGGAGCTGTAAAATTGTTATAAAATGATTCTGTGATGGAAATATGGGACAAACACCATATGGGGTGTTTATGAAGTATTTTGGAGTTGGGAATATTATGGTTAATGTTGGTATTGTTGTGATTGTTGTTGGTTGTTGAATTGAGAACTCGGGCTAGGCATATAAACAGGGGAGATGCTGCCCGATTTTCAGCAGAATATAGAATAGTTTGGTTTGAAACTTGGAATAAGTGTACGATGAAGAGGCTAACGTCAGTGTAAATCCTCTTAAATGTAGACTTGCAAGCTTGGACGAATAAGCGTAGCTAATAAGAGGTGGAACAGGTATGTTAAGGCTCGTCCCTTTCTTTCAAAGGCATGATTCCTATGTTACGATTTCATGAGTGCTTCCGTAGCTTCCTGTTTTCAAAAATTAGAAGTCTATGGCCCCAAGGCATGATTACTTTCCCGATAACCCGTCAATGTTTTTAAAAATGCCCGTATCTTTCCAAAACAGAAGTTTATGATTTTATAAGCTCTTGTGATAACGATGATGGACACGCTTTATCATGATGGCAATGATGCCAGAGATGAGAATACTTTTCTATGATGAGAATGATTTCATGTTTAAAGGTCCCAAGTTACGATTTCAATGACGATATAAGAATGTTGAACTATTTCTTGGCTTCTCAATTTTATTCACGGATGACGACTATTTCTTAAAGATTTCAAAGTACATGAATTGATGCCTTGTGAGATTATGATTTCATTTTATGTTCTCTCTTAATGCTATCCTTCATTGATAGTCACACCTTATAATAATTGTCCCTTCAAGGTGAGACACGACGATAATGATTATTCCATAATGTAATCGGAGGTTACCGACCTTACGTCACTCCGATAGATACACGACTTTCTTTGGGCTCTCCTGCATGCTGCTTATATGATATATGTATATGTACATGGGGAATATGGGAAAAAGGTGTGAGCGTTATATACGCGTAACCACCTGATCAGTTGGTATAATATGACATGATATCATCCCGCATGCGGGATGCCCGGACGCGGGATATATGGAGTTGAATGGAGCGAAGCCGACGCCTCGGCAATATGATATGTTCTATTTTCTATAAGTATGAGAAAGAAATGTTTCTCAAAGAAAGCTAAGCATGCATGGAATCCGCCCTAAGAGGCACTCATATGCACAGGTTACTCTTTTATCTTACGATATGCTATATATTTCCAATCTGTGATTATTCATATTTGTATCCCTTATTATACTATCGTTCATGCCTTACATACTCGGTACATTACTCGTACTGACGTCCCTTCTTGTGGACGTTGTGTTCATGCCCACAGGTAGACGGGGAGACGGTACAGATCCCTAGGTGCCTTGTCAGCAGCTTTACAGAAGCACTCCACTACTCCGGAGTTGTCGGTCATTGGTACTTCCTTTTGTGTACATGTTTTGGGGCATGGCGGGGTCATGTCCCGTCCTAATGTTCAGTATTCCAGATAGAGGCTCGTAGATACATATGTGTGGGTAATAGACGTCTCATGATCACCTCAGTGTATATTTTTGTATATCACTTTTGACACCTCGAGAGCTTATGCACATATGCATGTCTTGTGAAAATATTTAGCGACCATTTCACCGCAAGTATGTTGGGAATTATAATTGCACAGCTAGAGCGATAAATAGTATGATAAGGGGTGCTCGGTAGCTAATACTGGGTACCTGTCATGGCCCTCTTGTTGGGTCATGACAAAAGTGGTATCAGAGCAGTTCGTCCTAGGGATTGTCTACGAGCCGTGTCCAGTAGAGTCCTGTTTATGGGTGTGAAGCGCGCCACATTCATAAACAGGAGGCTGCAGGGCATTTTAGGAATAACTGGCCTTCTTTCTTATCTTAGATCGTGCGATAGAGCTACAATAAGAGGATTTCCTTCTTCCTAATCCAGTGTTACATTTTCAGCAATGCCTGAGAAGATGAAAGCAACAGCCTCCCAGAAGGGCAAGATGGAAGTAGAAATGCGGACTGAACGAGAGTCACCGGTAAATATTGAAAAAGGTGAATCCCATAATGAGGCTCCCTCTAGTACTGCTCACACTCCGCCTATATTAGGGGAGCAAGAAGGGGTCTCCACTCCAGCTCCAGCACCCCCAGTTCCTCCACCTGATGCTTCAAGTCGGGAGATGAGACAGGTCATCCTTTTGCTGACTCAACTACTAGCTGCTCAAGCTCAGCAGCAGGGTGTGGGTCCTGGTGATAGGGGTCACAGGAGGAGGACCAGGTCTTCAAGATTTGATCGTCCAATCTATTCAGGACCAGGTTAGAGTGCCAAAGCTTCAGGGTCCCAGTATAGAGCTGATTTTAACAGGACGAGGCTACCCCTACCACGGTGTACTCGGCGTGGCAGGCCACACTCTGGACTGTGTCGTGCAGATACAGGTGCTTGTTTTACCTGTGGTCGAGTTGGCCATTTGATGCGTGATTGCCCACTGAGGAATAAGGGGGACAAAGCTCAACTCGCCAGGTCGGCAATTGGTTCATCAACGTCCGTGCACCCTCCTGGACAAACTTCCCAGGCTCCAGCAAGCCGTGGCCGAGGCAGAGGAGGGGCACCCAGTTCAGGTGGTCCTCAGAACCGTATATATGCACTGACAGGATGGCAGGATCTTGAATCTTCCCCAGACGCGGTTACAGGTACACTATCAGTATTCTCCTATAATGTGTATGCGTTGATTGATCTAGGTTCCACTCTATCATATATCGTTCCTTACATTGCTGCACGTATTGGGTTGAAACCCGAGCCAAATCAAACGATTTGAGATGTCTATGCCTGTTGGCGACCAAGGTGTTTTCGCCACTATTGGGAATCTGGAAATCCAGGATGAAAGGTAGTCGTACACATAGGTGAGAGGTGAATATTGAGGATCGAAAAGGGGAAAATAGTAATTATGCAATCGGAAGAGTAAGAGATCCTTTCTAATTGGGAGGGAGAGGCAGTACGAGAATGTTTTAGAATCTGTCAAGACTTCAGCTTGTTCCAGATTATGTGATGAAGGTTATGCGGCGAGGTAGATGCGATTATACCAGCATTAACGCACTGGATTTCATCAAAGTTTTGAGGTTAAGCGTGCTGGGGCGAGAGAAATCCTAGGATGGGTGACCCCCTGGGAAGTGTTATAAAAGTCCTATAAATTCAGACATGAGAAACAAATGAGAAGCTAGAGTAGCCTAAGGGAAATTAGAGTGTGCAGAGTAGTTGGGAACCTTAAGAGGTCGCGTTGGCCGAGGCGGACTAGACCGGTGAAGAGAAAGCAGGTGCATCATAGCTCTAGAATTAGGGTGAATTGAATAGCGTTTGGAAATATTTTGTAAGCGAGATAGTATTAATTATATATATATGCATATGATATCCCATACATGGCTATATCAGCGGGTATGTGTATCCCGGCAACTAACGTTGCGGTATATGGAAGGCGTTAATCGAACAGAGTAACGAAGTTCAAGTGACAAAAAAATAAATGGTACAAATGTTACAAGGTAAGCTGATGCTATTTTCACTACAGGCTAAGCTTGGAAAGTTCCAATGCAATGAAATCTGGAAAAGAAAGAATGTGAGTATACGGAAGGTAAGGAGATCAAAAGGTCGAAAAAGTAAGAAGTAAGAAATATAAGTGAGTGGAGCCTCCAAGAGAGACGACGGGCGAAGCACGGGACTATTTGAAAAAACAAATCGAAGGTAGGCATGTGAAAGGGATTAAAGTATGGCAGTATGGAACAAAAGAGGAATATGTGGGGTCAGAGAATAGGATTTGATAAGTGGGGCTAAAAGGATAGTGACCACGATGAGGAATGGAAGTAAGAAAAAGAATGATTAGGCCTTGCAACGATGTTAAGAGATTTCCAGCCCTTGAAAGGTATATTAAGGGATAAATGTGTGGTCAAATTAACACGGTTGCCTCGGACATGGAGAAGCTTTCCAAAAAGATGACTTAAGAATAGAACGGATTTGCACGTTTAAAGAAAATGTCTCACGAACTTCAGGGTCGATACTGTAAATAACAAGAAGAGAAAGGCGCTCGGGGAGGAAGGAACTCAAGAAAGGTTAAGGGTGAAAGTAGCAAAGGTATACTAATGGGCATTTAGCAGCAAAGTAACTGGAAATCTTTAACAATGAGAGTGAGAAGGATACTTTAACGAATTAGTGGTAGGAAACCGATTATTCATCGAGGAAAGAACAAGGATGATGAGTCGACACAATTGATTAGAAAAATTAATGGCATGGAATGAGAATTCATGTGAGGTTCGAGAGATTTGATCATAGAGGAAATGGAATGAAATGTAAGGAACGTGCATGGAAAACCACTCGGTTATAGCATCAGAAAGATAGATAAAGGTTCGGTGAACGAGGATAGAGAGAGGGTAAACTTTAAGAATTTTGTTCTAAAATAAAAAGTAGCAGGACGCTTGAAGAACTTGGATGCACAACTGCGACATAAACGCTTTAGTTAAGAAGGATTATGAGTAAGTGAGCTAAGCGGGTGAAAGGACTAGTAGTGGATGGAAGGGTATGGAAATGTTGGAAAAATAAAAATAAAAAAATGATGATATAGACATAAATGGAAGAAGAACTCAAGATAAGAAGAATTCTAGATATGTTATAAGCAAAGTCGGGAATAGAAAAACAAGGATTTAGGTATAATCGAAGACTTCATAAAGGACGTGGTGAATCTCGATGTCTCCATTAACTTGTAGGTCCGGAAAACCGTTAGTCATAAAAAGACAGAGGTGTGAAAAGACGGAAAAGAAGGCATCGGAAATGGATCCAACCCTTATAAGTATTCCGATTGGATACAAGACTGTAACTAGCAAGAAGATAGACAAGTCAGACCATACGATGACAAAACCCCGGCCGTAAGAAGATCATGAAGGACGGCAGACAATTATCGAAGACGATGGATACTTGAAAGCTATTGGCATGTAAGGACGTTCTTAATAAGAGGGGAAGAATATATTAGACCTGAAAGGACTTATGACGTTCTCAAGCTCCAGAAGAAGAAACTTATTAGCTCAAGGCCAAAGTTTGAGGCATATCGGCATATCAGGAAGGTACCAAAAAGAGACAGAAACAAATGAAAAATAAATGTACCATGAGGCAGACATAGGGAGAAATTATGGAAGACACCTTAAGAGAATGCTTCATGCCGACATGAGCTACGATATTTCTAGACCATGGTTTGAATCCCCCGTATCAAGCAAAATTGCGCAGTACCTAAGTATGCAGCGACGTGTCCAAGAGGGTAATAAAGAGAGCAAGAAAGGTCTACAAGCTAAGTTCACAAAGGATAATGGAGAGGATGACAAATCCAAAGGACATTTCGGATGACAACGACTATTATAACGAAGTAACAACGATTGGTAGTTTGGTAATTTTTTGAAGAAAGGAAGAACGCTGCTCTTATGAAAGGAAATAAAAGAGTTCACCAGATATTAGGAAATAGTTCATGGACCGCTAACTACGCTGAACATGAGAGCATATGCTATGGAATTATATGAACCGTCAACGTGAAGCTATGCCTAACTACAATTGTAAGAAGGCCACACCGGAAAGCCAACATGGAATAATGATTGACGAAACGATCGCCAAAACATGGAAATCGAAGACAAGTATACTTGAGTTGCAAGAGAGTCATAATAGAAGAATTGCTGTAGTCCTATGCTTCTAGGATTGTGTTTAGAGATGTGAGGGAAGGAAGTAAAGAAAAGTTGTAGCAGGAGCTCAAAGATGTTGCGAGCTATGAAATTAGTTGAACTCGGATTATAAATTGCCATAAGTGTAACTGGACTGCGAAGGATAATAAATGGCGAAGAAACATTACGTATATATATATATATATATATTTTGGATATTGATATAACTGGCCTGGGAAAGGAACGTAACCATTATGCACATTAGCGACAAAGTCGTGATTGGATAAATATTTAGAATGTAAGATTAAAAGGGATAGTGACAAAGATGTAAAAGAACAGGGAGCCGAACTAATGAACTACAGGGAATCGATGCAGTGTACGTCTAAGATCAACAGGTATAAAAAGGATGGCCCGAGATGGTACCGAAGAGATAAACACAAAGAGTGTGCCGTATATGAGTAAGGAAATTGCCCACTAGCAGGGAAACAAGGAGCGAGAAAAAGAGAAAACTTACAGGTCGATGAATATTTATAGCACGATAAGCAAGACTACAATACTGGAGACAAAACGAGAGCGAGGTGCTAGTTAATTTCCGACCATGTACATGAGGATAAAGAAGTGAAAGAAACCGACTGAAAGCAATGAAAGAGTTAAGGGAGGATGAGAAGAAACTGAACCAAGTTATAGTCTAAGCAAACGGTCATCGGACCCTAAGGGAAGAATGACGGTTCTAAGGAATCAAAGATGGTGTTGTGGGTTGGCAATACTGCAACATTCGAGGACGAATGTTTCTAAGGGGGGAAAGATGTTACACCCCGTAATTTCTGTACGTTGAGATTCGTGAGGTATTAGCTACTCAATTGCAAACATCAGAGTTGTTGTCGAGAAGATACAAGATTATAGGTTCTCGTGTTACGATTATAAGAGTCCAAGTTCGCGTAATAGGTTATAGGAGGATTGGAAAACCAGTGAATTAAGGATATTAAGCTTCCGAGGCTTTGAAGGAAAGTTGGGCAGGGGTTGGTACGGAAATTTTGGCCTAATTGGAAGAAAGAATATGTTTTGGTATATTAAGAGTTTTGAAGCGAAACAAAAGTCTAAAGTGAAGTTTCGGAAGTCTAGTTTCCAACACAACAAACCGCTCCTCGATAGAACATCGGGGTAAGGAGATATGGATATTACAAGTTGGGCTGGCAGACCAGTAAAATGGCCTGCGCGAACGCGCCAGGGAGTGGCGTGAACGTGCAGAAGGCCAAGGGCCAACACAGCGCGAATACGCAACCACGAGGCGCGAATGCGCTGGACAATTTTGAGGCCCAGATTCCGGATGAAGGTTATATTATAAGAATGTAATAATAACCTATGTATGGCATTGGGAGACCATATGGTGTGAATTAGTTCATATGTTACTTGACGAAAAACCCTCATTGCTGCAAGCTAAGTGGGGCCCATATACCGTAGTTTTATAAAGGACATATGAAGAGATATATGAGTAGTAGATGGAAAGTTAAGCAAGTCCTAAGAAGGACCCTTAAGCCAAATATGGGCATTAACCCTCCAAAGGGACGATTAAAGGAAACATTTTCGGATAATCTGACTTGGAGGGGACAAAACGATATTATAAGTTTGGAATTTGGAAAAACACAAATCCTGAAAGTTGTATATAATCGAATTATCTTTCCAACCATAGGTCGTGGGCCCTTACACATAATTGGGATCAAGAGTTATGACTTTTTTACTGAACGAAGGTACAGTTAGAAAAAATAAGCCAGCGCGAACGCGCTGAAGGAAAAGTAAGTCGGTCTAGGCAGAACCTGGACCATTCTATAAAAGGGGGAGGCCCCCATATTTTCTTCCAAAACACACCCAAACATCCCCAAACCTTCCAGAATCCTCTCCAACTTTCCACTACCAACTTTTTAGCCCGAAACCAGGTATAATTCCCAAATTCCGGTCCAGACAGCGTATAGTTGCAACTACAAAATTGTGTATTAATGCACTGTGGCTTAAGATCAAGGTGGAGGAGTGAAGATATAGCATTCTCATAGAAAGAAAGGTATGAATCTCTTGCTATTAACATTAATCTTGGTTTATTTACGGAGAAGGAGCTGTAAAATTGTTATAAAATAATTCTGTGATGGAAATATGGGACAAACACCATATGGAGTGTTTATGAAGTATTTTGGAGTTGGAAATATTATGGTTAATGTTGGTATTGTTGTGATTGTTGTTGGTTGTTGAATTGAGAACTCGGGCTAGGCATATAAACAGGGGAGATACTGCCCGATTTTCGGCAGAATAAAGAATAGTTTGGTTTGAAACTTGGAATAAGTGTACGATGAAGAGGCTAACTTCAGTGTAAATCCTCTTAAATGTAGACTTGCGAGCTTGGACGAATAAGCGTAGCTAATAAGAGGTGGAACAGGTATGTTAAGGCTCGTCCCTTTCTTTCAAAGGCATGATTCCTATATTACGATTTCATGAGTGCTTCCGTAGCTTCCTGTTTTCAAAAGTTAGAAGTCTATGGCCCCAAGGCATGATTACTTTCCCGATAACCCGTCAATGTTTTTTCAAAATGCCCGTATCTTTCCAAAACAGAAGTTTATGATTTTATAAGCTCTTGTGATAACGATGATGGACACGCTTTATCATGATGGCAATGATGCTAGAGATGATAATACTTTTCTATGATGAGAATGATTTCATGTTTAAAGGTCCCAAGTTACGATTTCAATGACGATATAAGAATGTTGAACTATTTCTTGGCTTCTCAATTTTATTTACGGATAACGACTATTTCTTAAAGATTTCAAAGTATATGAATTGATGCCTTATGAGATTATGATTTTATTTTATGTTCTCTCTTATTGCTATCCTTCATTGATAGTCTCACCTTATAATAATTGTCCCTTCAAGGTGAGACACGATGATCATGATTATTCCATAATGTAATCGGAGGTTACCGACCTTACGTCACTCCGATAGATACACGACTTTCTTTGGGCTCTCCTGCATGCTGCTTATATGATATATGTATATGTACATGGGGAATATGGAAAAAAGGGGTGAGCGTTATATACGCGTAACCACCTGATCAGTTGGTATAATATGACATGATATCATCCCGGACGCGGGATGCCCGGACGCGGGATATATGGGGTTGAATGGAGCGAAGCCGACGCCTCGGCAATATGATATGTTCTATTTTCTATATGTATGAGAAAGAAATGTTTCTCAAAGAAAGCTAAGCATGCATGGCATCCTCCCTAAGAGGCACTCATATGCACAGGTTACTCTTTTATCTTACGATATGCTATATATTTCCAATCTGTGATTATTCATATTTGTATCCCTTATTATACTATCGTTCATGCCTTATATACTCGGTACATTACTCGTACTGACGTCCCTTCTTGCGGACGCTGTGTTCATGCCCACAGGTAGACGGGGAGATGGTACAGATCCCTAGGTGCCTTGTCAGCAGCTTTACAGAAGCACTCCACTACTCCGGAGTTGTCGGTCATTGGTACTTCCTTTTGTGTACATGTTTTGGGGCATGGCGGGGTCCTGTCCCGTCCTAATGTTCAGTATTCCAAATAGAGGCTCGTAGATACATATGTGTGGGTAATAGACGTCTCACGAGCACCTCAGTGTATATTTTTGTATATCACTTTTGACACCTCGAGAGCTTATGCACATATGCATGTCTTGTGAAAATATTTAGCGACCATTTCACCGCAAGTATGTTGGGAATTATAATTGCATAGGTAGAGCGATAGATAGTATGATAAGGGGTGCTCGATAGCTAATACTTAGTACCTGTCATGGCCTTCTTGTTGGGTCATGACAAAGGTGGGATAAACGATGATGATTTGAGGGCAGAGTTGGAGCAGCTGAAGGCTGATGTTTTATTATTGAAGGCTCGTGATCTGAGCCTAGTAGTAGCACCACCTTCTGTTGCAGAGGAGATTGAGAAGGAACTTCCAGTGGTGCAGTTAGTTGCGCCTACCGCAGCGGGTGGTCAGGGAAAGAAGAAGAGAGTGGCCCGTGATGAGGAGGAGGTGCGAGAAAGCACTCGACCAAGGGGTTCAATTTTAGAGGAGCACCAGATGGCAGAGGCCATTCAGAGATCGCTCATAGAGAATGTCCCGTTTGGGACTAGGGGAGCCCCTCGAGCAGTGCTCCCATTGGTGAGACATTGTGACCATCCCTTCCTACTCTAGTGCCAGTGCATACGGGCACCACTATTGATGCTGCTATAGATGCCGCTGATGATGCAGCCACTGATACTACTGGTGGTGCGGTTGCACCACTTGATGCCTCGCAGACCAATGAGTCGCGGGAGGAGCAACGAGCCTAGTGCGCCACAGTTATTCCTACTCCCTTATTTTACTTTTACTGCATTGGGGACATTGCAGACTTTTTCAGTTGGGGGTGAGAGTATTTGATTTGTCTATATTGTATATAGGTGTTTAGGACCCCCTCGACTTTTCTTTGCCATGGTTCTTTTCCTGAGGGGTTTGCTTTTTGTTGAACCTGGAACGTTTAGGTCGTGTTTAGATAAAGTAGAGTAATGTTGACTTATGTGGTGATGGTTTGATTAACTTAGGGCTGTCTTGTTTTGATTTGAGAAAAAAATACTCCCCTCTGAAATTTTTGAAAAAATGGACTTGGTTGTTTAATTGACATGCAGCTTCTTTGTGTGACATTTAGATTATTGGGTTACCTTGTGTGCAGAATTATAGCGGGGAGACTAGTGTGTTGACAATTCTGATGTCATGTGTTGTAAGGTTTTGTAGATATATTCTCTAGTTGTGTATGTAATCTAGAACTTGCCTTGTTAATCGTGCCTACATTCTGAAGATAGGTGAAGTTGTGAAATGATCTTAGGCCTTGTTTGTGTTAGGATCCCCTGTTTAGCCAAAATATAAGCCTACCCATAGATTAATATCCCTTGTTAGCCATTTTGAGCCTTAAAACCTATTCTTTGACTAGTCGTAATAAGTCGATACCCGTTCTGAATATTCATCTCTTTGCACCCGGTCCCTCCTTGGCACTAAAATAATAAGATTGAGGCTAAAAGTCTAAGTTGGGGGTGATAGGTGGAATAAGGGAAACATGAGACGTAAGCCTAAAGTGGGGTAGGAGTGAATTGCCTAGTTAAAAGATATCAATGTGGTAAGAGTAGAGGGAAAAAAAGAGATAAGAAAACAAAAAGAAAAAAAAATATTATATAGAAGTATAATAGCAATAAAACCATACCGAGGCAATAAAGTGAAAAAAAGGGAAGAAAACAAAAGGCGAAAAGGGTAAAAAAAAAAAAAAAAAAAAGATGTAGTGTTCAAGGAGGGCGAGTCACAGTTATCCAAATATCTATCATACTCATCCTCGAGCCTACATTACAACCTTGAAAAGTCCTAGTGTGATCACAGCCGAACTGCCCAAAGTCGAGGGCACTGAAAATAAGCGCAAGCTTATTGTATTTGCATGCTTAGCTAGAGAATTTATTTGTGAGTGTGAGTGTTTCTCTTCTCCTTTGTCTTTTGTCCCATTTTGTGTGTACATGTATGTTTGGACATTCTTTGGTCTTTGTGAGGGCATGAGAATTCGTTAAGTGACTGGTTTCCCGTGATTCTTGATTCGTGTGCGCTATGGTTTCTTTGATAACTAAATGTCATAAATTGAAGCCTCATTGTCCGTTGCAACGAGTCCTTGATTGGTTTTGTCTTTATTGGGGGGAGAGTCATTGTGATACACATGATATGCCGGAAGTTAATTGCCACAACCACTGTAGACAGTTTTACTTTATAATATTGAGACATTTGTAAATTGAGTCTGTTAGTTGACTTGCTTGAGGACAAGCAAAGACTTTAAGTTGGGGGGTGTTGATGTGCCATGAAATTATGGCACATCTAATGCTTTTTAACTCTAAGTTTTACTTGTTTTCGAGCAAGTTTGTGTTAGGTTGATATGTTTTGTGTGTTGTGCAGGTATTTCGAAGTTAGAATGCTCGGAAAGCAAAAAATGAGGAAAATAAGTGATCTGTTCTGATAAGAATTAAGGACGAACCGTCAACATACTCGACGGTCCGTCGAGTTGCCTCATCGTTCAAGTTCCTGCAAAGTGACAAAGTCATCAGATCGTCGACTTGCACCGTCAACATGATCGACGGTCCGTCGAAGTGCTTCGACGATGGAATTCCTACAGAGTAAAAATATGTCATCAGATCATCGTTATGGTCGTCAAACATGTCGACGACCGTCAAAGTGCAACGACGACCCGTCAAAGAGCAAGCCGAGCTGGAACAGGACAGGGATTTATTATTTCGAGTTTAACTTGTATAAATACCTATTTAGGTTTTATTTTTCAGACATCTAGAGTTTTAGACTTGTAGTAATTACTTTTGAGTTATTGCTTTTGAAGATTTTCCAGACAATTACCTTCATTACTTTCAAGTTTTATTCGTAAGTTCATTACAAAATTCAATTATGCAATCTTCAATCTTTTATTGTTTTCTTGTTGCCACGAGTAGCTGAACACCTTTACTAAGGCTGTGAACCCAAGGATGGGTGTGTTGTGATCGGGGATCATGAAAGATATACGCATAATGGATTGTTACGGTTTATTTGTTCTTTGTTTTCATCATATAATTAGTGGTTGCAAACATTAGCTAACGCCATAAACTTTAGTTTATTTGGAAAATAGCTAGGTTTAGGTAAGAATAAATAACAAGAACTCAAGGCTTTAAACCTTGTTTAATAAATTCACTTAGGAATAAGAGGAATTTATTTGACATAATTAATCGTTCTTCATGCATACTTTCTTATCTTTGGAAAATGCATAGAAAAAAATAATCTTTTCTTATTGGGAAATAGTTCAGATTCACATAGAGGTTAAGTTTATCCATACAAATGGTCCATTAGAAGTATATCAAGATTGATACGCATGATCATACACTTTATCTGACAGGGACACAACCTTGGTTCTTTTTACCCATATATTTACAACTTCAAATTTCTAGTCACATTAAATTAGTCCACAAACCAAAACAACTATAAAAACCCCTTTTCTAGAATACACCAAGACCGCAAGATTAGTATAATATTTGTTTAGTAAACTTTTCACACCATATTCTCTGTGGGATTCGACTCCAACCTCGATGGGTTACTATATTTGACATTATCCGCTTTACGCTATTAAAAGTGTAAATTTGAGTGTATCAACATCCAAACTCCAAAGTGTTTAATTTTATCTAGATTTAAATTACCTACTTATTCTATCAAGGAGGTTGTTTGTAATCCTTGCAAGTGTAATAAAAGCCAATGTTTATCTTTTGACACTTAACTCTTTCAAGTTCTAGACCTCATGAACTTTTGTATTATGATTTATGGGGTCCTTCTCCGGTGCAATCAATCAATTGTTTCCGTTATCACATAATTTTTATAGATCATTTAACTAAATATATATGGCTAAATATATATGGCTATATCCATTAAATGTAAAATCTGAGATTTACACTATGTTTCTGACAATACAAAAATTGGTTGAGAATACCTTTAATGTTAAAATTCATGCCATCTACACTGATGGGGAGGTGAATACATTGCTCTTACAAGATACTTTCAATCTTATGGCATCAATGACCTTCAAACACCTTCTCATACTCCCCAACATAATGGGGCTGTTGATTTCTGCCATCATCACCTGGTAGAAATGGGTCTGACCTTAGTACATACTACTTCACTCCCGTAATCCTTTTGGTCATTTGCATTCCAAACAACAGGTTATTTAATTAATTGATTACCCAGACCTCTTCTTTAATTTTCCTCACCTTACCAAAAATTATTTGATAGATGTCCCAATTTATAACTCCTTCAAGGTGTTTGGGGAACTTTCACCCTAGGAAACAAAAACACGAAAAAATATCTCTTCTCTCTCCTAGTTTAATGCAAACCCTAAACCTACATTAATTAAGCATGGCGGCGTCGGCCACTGGTCAACCACCGTTTGTGGCTTGCCAGCCATTGGATATCAACTCCACTCATTAATTGCCTCCCTTGAATGATCCTTCTTCTTCCACAATGACTTCTAACCCTATGACGACGTTACAAAACCCTACAAACCCTAACAACCCTAACCCTAATAGTCAAGAGAACCATGTTGTTCAGGCCCTATTTAGGAAAAACTTTACAGAACTGATGAACCCTAATGGAAATATGAACATGCAGTTGGTGGAACATGCAATTGAACCTATACCAATCAAAACAGTAGAGATTGTAGATGGAGAACCTTTGGTGGTAAGGACAAAAGCGAAAGTTCAATGCATGAACATAATTGAGAAGCTTCAATATGTTTTAGTTGGTAAGTTCTCTTATGGATATCCAGAGCTTAAAGAATTAAGGACACAGATTCCACTACAATGTGGGATTAAAGGAGATTGTCGTATTGGTTTATTTAGAAATCGCCATGTTCTTATGCGATTTGAACTTTTTGAAGATTATCTCCAGATGATGTCAAAGGCTACTCATTATATTAAATCTAGAGATGGAGGAATGTATCTGATGAGGCCTTTGCTATATGATACAAAATTCAAAGTTAAAGAGGAAACAAAAGTGGCGATGGCCTGAATCTCTTTTCCAAACTTGTTACCAACGTTCTTTGTGAAGAATTCTCTGTTTACATTGTTACGATTCACTTTTACGCGGATGCATAAAAGCTACTAAGAGGTTGTGGACTCTATTGAATTTTTGTATTCTTAGAGTCGCCTCTTAATTTTATAAAGGAAATTAGAAAAACCAAGGTAAAAGGATTTTATCAAACAAGAGAAAAATTCTTCTTAAACCAAAGTTCGAGGTAAGGATTCTGAAAATCCCCTAGGGAAGGTTTTAACACCCTTGTATTAAGGATCCGTAGAATACAGTTGACCTTCAAGCTTCAATGTGTTTACTAAAATATTTTCTTATTGCTAAACAATCATGCTAATCATAAACTCCATCTTTTGGCAAAATATTTCTTTCAAGAAAAGAGTTGGTTTTGGAAAACAATGTTATAAAGGGTTAAAATCACTTCACTTCCGGATCAAAACACACTTAAGCTTTTCTCTTAAGTAGAGTTCCTACTAATTTGGTCCTAATGTCATGATTTGATCCTTATAAGTTTGTATATATATGTAGGAAAATAAATAGAGTACATCTCTTTTGTAAAAATAGCATAGGTTTCGTATAAGTAAAGATAAAGGTTTTATTTATTGTATTAGCCCATTTTAAGCTCATTTGGTCGACCATATTCTACACCCAAAGCCATCTTATTTTCTCAAACTAGAGTCCAAATATATTTCCTTTTGTTTTAGTTGCTCTAAGTTTTGGACTTTGGGCCCAAAAGGTTTTAAAACACCTTAAGTTAATATAAGTTATAAAGAATCCATTTTACCCGTATGTTTTCAGAAATTCTATTTTTTGTCAAAAATAGGCCCAAGGTTTCTAACTTAACAAATGAGGCCCAAAATGTTTCAAGTCCAGTTTTATTAAGTCCAAAATGATACATTTTATTTCCAGGTTTGAAAGAGTCTCAAGGCCAAAAATAGTTCAGTTTTCTTACTTAAAATCATTTGCACACCACCAATTTAGTTAATACACTTGAATGTTTCGAAAAAATCCAGATTTTCATTGATCATAAACAACCCTTATTATCACCGTGTTTCATTAGAAAATCATTTGACAAAAATGTTAACCCCTAAGCGAATTCCCTAAGTCCTAACGCATTTAGGCTCCAATAATAGCATAAATGTGGTTTACCTATACAAAAATTATATAAGATATATACATATATACAAAAATGAAACGAGTGAGTTAGGCTGGTGGGCCTACCTAAGCCCACCAGTTGCCATTTTTACCCATGGTTGGACCTTCATATTTTTATCTTCGATTCACACTCGATGAATGAAAGGGGTTGGGCCTCTGGCCCAGCAAGTTTTTATCGGAGGAAATGGCCCAAGTGGCTTCATCGAATCCCATGTAAACAAAGAGGGGTAAAAGGGAAAACGCGGGTTAGAGGATATCTATTACTTATCACTAGACTAATAAAGCCTTAAGTAAGAAAATATATACATAACTCGTATATACAAATATATCAAAAGCACATCAATCATAACTTAACACATAAGTAAAAGGGGACAGAGGTCCAAACGGTCTAAAAGGGAAACGGGAAAGGGTTGATATGAAATGTCTCATACATGTCTTAACATTAAACATGAAGTCATATAGGCACTTTAAGTCGAAGCAACATCACAACTAAACATATAACACATTTTCAGATATTCCAACTCATTATAAAATGTAAAAAGATACTATGTCTGAAGCAAGACATGTATCTCTGAGGTATTTGAAATAACATTAAAAGGTAAGTTTCACAAGGGCCTTAAACTTGTCCATTTTAAATACATAAAAGGGGCCAGTTCTGAGAGATTAACATGCTTGGGTCCTTAATAAAAAACATCAAGTACATATTCATGTAGTGAGCAAACTGCAGAATCTAGTCATTCTAACATAGGAAAAGAGTTTATGGGAGAAGATGAAGGGGTTTATAGCATATTGAAACTGACTTTACAATTGACATAGACAAAGGCAACCCACATAAATGAACTTACTTACAGGTCATAGGAAAGGTGAAAAACCTCTTGAAAGTAAGCTTTGAAAAGTAACAAGATCAAACCAGGCTCAAGATATGCAAACGGGATTTTAAAAGGTAAAACATGGTCCCCTATGCTACTTCAACATAATTTCAAATCCAAAAAAAAAGGTCATGCTACTTTTAAACTCTTTTTCAAACCAATATGCAAGCAAACAGATTTAGTTTTCACTAAAAATAGGATGATTTACACAGATATGAACATTTACATTATACATAGGCTAATCTTAGGTAAAAGAGGGGGGTACAGGGGCATAAATGGCCATTTTTACATGTAGGACATAATTTCTTTTCAAATGAGCCACAGAAGACTCAAAACAGGTGTAGAGCAGTTCAAACAAGTATATAGGAACAAAACTACCACTTAGCATATCACTGGTATATCATAACCTACCAAAGAAAAAGGACTAAGTGCATAGATATAGAGGTTGAGACTTATATAGACTTAACTTCAGATTCATATGAGAAAATAGATAAGTAGTGTTTCATTAAGGGAGTAGGACATGTTAACTTTAACATCAAACAACTCAAAACAGTTACCACATTAAACTGGGTAAACACAGGATTAAACAGTCATATTAAAGCTTTAAAATGCTACCCCAGATTTATTTTTTACATGTAAGACCTTTTACCACTGATTCGCAAACTGAGAAAACATTTGTTAAGCTAAAGCTTTTCATAAATCATTTAGGAAGCTTGCAGCTAAGCACTTTTGAACAGAATCAGAGATTTAAGTGTTATCTAAACAGTGCTAATAATGGGATTCATCTAATAAGAGTATCAAACACCTACACATTCTGAAACTAAACACTTTTAGAAGTCAAATCCTTATATGCAAAACACTAAACCCCTAAATATGGTCATTACTAACACAAACTAGTTTAAGTTAAACAACTAACATAATATTTGTACTACAGTTAAACATTAATTTTAGTTTAAGCGAGCAGCATACAGTTAATATGATGTTATCTAACCTAACACATAACATCTAGGCTATTAATTGCACCTAAGACAAGCAGAAAATTAACTTAACATGCTCATATAGGCTAATCATGATTAACAAGACAACATAATATGCTAATAACTAAGTTAAACTACAGCTAACTAAAACCAATCAAAACAAACTTAGCAAAACTAACTAAAGTGAGATAAAAGGATAAGATGTTACATTTTCTGAGTGTAGCCTTTGTCGAGAATTGGAATTGAAGATCTTTCACACTCCTCCACACTCGAACTCAGCCACGAAGAAGAAGAGAATAAAAACTTTTAGACTTTAAACCTTATAGTTAAAGGTTTCAGCAGAATTGTGAAATCCCTAAGTAAATTAGGTGTTTTTGCTCTAATTTCGAGACTTGTCGGTGTGTGCGAATGTGAAGGGTGGGGTTCTTTATATAGAACCCCAAAACCCTAAATATTTTGCTAAGCATCGATATGGGACTTTCAGGAAGTCAGGGAATTGTTCCTTTCAATTCAACATTAAACGGCTATGATAAAAACAAAATAACATATGAAGGGTCTGATTTTAAGCATGCTTTGTGAATCTGGTTGTTTCTTGATGAACCAATGAGAATCAAGGGTTCAAGTGGGTTGAAAAAAATCCCATTAAGATAGTTTACTCCCCTTGACCGTAAAAACTCAGAAAAAGCAGAAAAGGAATAGAGATATACCATGTTTGGTTGAGTCTTGGTGGAAAGGGGACGGTGCATTAATTGCTTTACCCAAAAAAAATAATGCCAAGTCTGTAAAGGTCTCGTGGGTTTGCAAAAATTGCCATTTCCGGTAAGGATGACGGAGGAGAGAGAAAGGGGTGGCAAGGCAACTAGGGTTTCGCGGCGAAACACTCTTCTTTTCTTAAAGGGGTCGTTTGGTATCTATGCATGTGTGTATATATTTTTGTGGAGCTTGGGCCGGGTCAGTCCCATTGGGCTAGGCCCAGTCGCATTTTAAAGGTGAAGAAGAGGTTGGCCCAGATATACATGGTATACACGTATATACATGTATATTCGTGTATATATATATATATATATATATATATATATATATATATTGAAAGCGTCTATTAATTAATCACTCTAATTATGACCAAATTAACCAATTAATTATTTTAAAAACAGCCATATGCACAAAATGTCTAATTTTGCAATTAGCCTAATTGACCTAGATCACACAATTAGTTATTTCAACTATAGCCACAATTATCACATTACGAATAATTAATTATTTCAAATGTAACCACAAGTAAGTATGTAATTAATTGTAATCAATTCAAATCACAGAAATGCAAGTGCTATTTTTAAATTAAGACGCAAAATGATTATTTCATTTAATTAATCGGTTTTCTTGAATCAACGGAGTAAAATATTTGTCAAATAATTAAAAAATTAATTGAAATAATTGTTTTAACTCTGTTTGGATTAAATTTTGACAAATACTTAAATATTAATGATAAAATATGCAAACTATTTTTAAATGACTTATAAATATATATTTGAATTCATTTTGCAAATATATATTTGAATTCATTTTGCCAAATGAAATGGAAAAATATTATCGAAATAATTTTGTAAAAATTATTTTGGTTTATAAAATACATACTTCACTCTGTTTGAGATCCAAGAACTCTGGACAATTAACTAAAATTATTTAAGGTAAAAAATGAGGTGTCAACAACTGCCCATTTGGTGTTCGGGGATGGCAAACCCATCCCTGGTCATCGAAATTTGACAAACATGATTTTTGGCTGACCAATTTCAAAATACTTTTTTTATGCAGTCTTCAAATATATGGCCGAACCCCGATCTCTGGGTTTCCTACATATCTTAGGTTACCTGAGAAATTAGGTGTCACGACCCAGCTAGGGGCCGCGACGGGTACCCGGGACTAACCACCGAGCACCGCTCGTAATATTACCTCTTAGACTCATTCAACAATCATTTATTGATTTCACGCTTATTTTACAAAAGAAACTGCTTTCCATTTCAAAACATAGTGCTTTTATACAGCAGCATATATCGATATATTTACACAAAATACACGTCGTGAAACCACATGACCCACATTGAGTATCTACGAGCCTCTAAGAGATGATATCTACAATTGTACACAAAATAATTGTTGACACCCAATTTTGTCCCGCCTCTCCTCCGAAATACCTATTTACGCTTCTAATATTTTTGGAAAATATAAAAAAAAAAATAAAAAAAAAAAAAAAAATATATATATATATATATATATATATATATTATATTAGCCTCTTATCAATACCGGCGCTTCATTATTCTATTACAGTTACTAACTATCATCATCATCACTTATTATTATTATTATTATTATTATTATTATTATTATTATTATTATTATTATTATTATTATTATTATTATTATTATTATTATTACTATTACTATTACTATTATTATTATTATTATTATCATTATTATTATAATTCACAATTTTTATCATTTCGGCATTTTACCAGCTTACGCACACGCATCGCATTTATCTTTGCATAATTAAATAATAGTGTTTATTTACTGTGGATTTTCGAAATATTATTGCACGACTATTACAACGTTTTTTTTATCTGAGCATTAATGATTGCATATTTCATATTGAGCAATATTTTAACACAAGTTATTTAAACAGGCCTTTTATTTAAATTTAGAAGCCAAACTGTTTCGCGCACTCAGTCCGTATTTTTGATTTATCGGATCCCAAATCAAAGTCCAATCAACTCACAAATATTTTAGACCAGCCTATATTTTCAATTTTTAAGACTAGTCCATGTTTTAATTCGCTAGCCCATTCTTTTAATACTCGGTCCAAAAATTGACCCAGTCCACAAATGGACCGGGTCCGACCCGTGCCAGTTCAGAATAAGGGAAACCCTTCATCATTTTTCCTCCTTCCGCCGCTCTTCCTCCTTCACCTCCCTCTCTTCTCTTTCATCGCCGCCTCCACTCCACTACACTTCTGACATCCCACTTCCCTCTGCTCCCCCACTCGTCTTCCCCCCCCCCCCCCCCCCCACGCTCGTCATCCCCATTTTCTTTTGTCGCCCGCTCCACTACACCTCTGACACCACCCCCACGTTACCTCCACTCCTCTTCCATCCTCATCGCTCCCTCCACACCACTGTCACCCCATTCCACCCTGTCACCCGCTTCTCTCTCTCCTCCACAAAGAAACCCTAGATTTCCCCTATAAAATTTGATGGTTATGTTCGAAAAGAGGAGGATTTTTTTTTGGATTGGCAAAACCCCCAAGAACCTAGGGGATTTTTGGATTCATGAAATTACCCCAAAAAAGAAAGAATCTTTGATTCATAAAATCTCCCCAAGAACAACTTGTTTTAGCCACAGAAATCCCATAGAAATTAGGGTTCGAAGTCGGAGTCACAAAGTTCCCCCTAAGTTTCCGATATCAAAAAAAATAATCTATATCGTCGTTTTGTTTTACCCCTTTGGTCTCTGTTTGGATTCGAGTGTGTACGAATTCGGGACTCGCAGTGTTCGAAGTAGATCGAAGATTCGAGGTCTCACTTCGCTGTGCCCGAAGAAGGTAATTCTCCATTTTTTTTATTTCTGTTGCGTCTTTGTTGTTCTGTGTTATTTTTTGGTTTATTGTTCCATAATTCAAGTATGTTAGTTTTAGTTAAGTTATTCTAGTTCGATAAATAAATCCGTTTCTGTGTTAGTCTGTTTTATGTGGTAAAACATGTTTATGTATGATAATTTAGTTTTGGTCTACTTAAAGGGTAAACAACTCTTCTTTGTTTAGTTAATTTCTGTTTAGCAGTCAAGATGTGTTCTTGTGTTTATATGCCAAGTTCGATTCAGGTTTAGTTAAATATGTTTCTGTGTTAGCCTGTTTATGTGGTCAAGCATGTTTAGGTATGATTGTTCAGTTTAGTTTGCTTAAGCATGAAAACAACTTTTCTTTAGTCAATTAATTTCAGTCTGGTAGCTCAGTAGGTGTTTATGTATTCATTCATGATTGCTATTTCAGTGGCTTATTTTCAGCTTAGCTTGGCTTGGTAGCATTACACATATTCCTGTTTTAGTTAGTTTGGTTTCGTTTTAAGCAGTTAAATTGTTTAGATATTCCTGTTTAATGTGGTTTAGTTTCCAGATTGGTAGTTGATTTGTTGGTATCATTTGTTGTTCAGTAGATTTAAGGTATTTAGTTTGTTTATCATGACTAGGTCTTAGCCTGGTCTGTTTAATTTAAACATGCTTCAAGCATTGTTGGAGTACGATTTATACAGATTAGATATATATCCTGTATTAATATACTACCATAATGAGATCAGTTGGTGGGTTATCGTGTAGTAAGGTTCAAACATGATTTGATTCTGTTTGGTTAAGCATGACAGTGCAATCAGCCAGCCTTTATGTTGTTGCTTATCTGAGTAAAATAGACTAGAGGACATAAGAAATAAACCTGTTTTGAGCTTATGTGTGAATTTTGTTACCTTGAGGATTCGGAGTATATGTATGAATTATAGAATAGGGTATAATGAACTAGTTTTCTGTATTTGAACCTGGCATTCCTATAAGCTCTGTTTAAAGTGAAAACTGTCCTAAGAGGTACTCCTTAGAAGCTGTTAGTCCACAGTCTGTTTGAACATGATCCATGCCCAGCTTGGTCAGTCACATACCTTAATGAATCTGTGCTTGATTCATGTTGTGTTTTAGCCTGTTGATTTAAAATAAGATAAGGAAAAAGAGAGGGGCCTTTAGTATGTGGAAAATGTTTATTTGGCTACTTTGACTATCTCTAATATGCATCTAATTAAGAGAAGGTTCATGTGCTAGTATTTTGCATATGGTATTATTTAGCTTTAGCCTATGTTGAAATACTGTTTTGATAATTATAGGTGTCACTCTTATCTAATATAGACAAGTGAGATTGGACATTAGCATGTTTGCCTCTATTACTTAATATAGTCCTATGATATGAATGGCAACCTTGATACACATACGCTATGTCCAGATTCGTCAAATAAGACTCTATAATTGACCTCTGCTTCACTGCTTAGGGTAGTGTTCGTTTTAAACTTTAGTATATCGATCTGGTTGTGTAATTGAGTTATAGTTAGCCATCATTTTGTGCTTGCTGGATGTTAAAGTTAAGTATTTGTTTCTCTGGTGGTCATCTGTTGTTATGGATAAGAGTAAAGAGTAAATGGTTTTGTCTATCTGAACATGTAGCATTATAAGATAAATACTTTTGGGTGTTCACCACTTATATGCTCCCCTCATCCTGAAATACCCAAAACTGACTGCTCTGTTCTTTTGGGGTACTGATTTGCTTAGGCTGCTCAAATGTTTGGTCCTGTTTATTGAGAAAGATGGAAAAACATGTTTGTTGGTCCTAATCAAAAGTTATGAGATAAACATACACGAAAATCAATATCTATTTGTTTGTTCAGACTCAGTTTAGGTGTGCCCCTCCCCTTTCAATCTTGTCTTACAGCTATCAAATTTGAAGTATGAGTGCTTTAGTTGTTCATTAAATGATTATGTGTATTTGAGAGTACCAATATTATTATTGCAAGTCACCAAGCATCGCCTCTTTTAATTTCAGTAGTTGTCTCTGTTTTTAATCTTATAAATGGTCAGCTTCATGTCTTTGTAGCAGTAAACACATATGGAATATGTTGTTCATCCATAGACTTTCGTTTTCATGTCCACCTTGGGTATCTTGTATATGTCCTACAAAATACACTAATCTGTTCTAAATTCCCCGATAGTTCAACTAGTTAAGCCCACTGTTTTAACAAGAAATATACTTAAATATACACGGTGTATACATAATCCACTGGTCAATTTTAAAATTTACATTATATATATTGTTTAGCCTTAGTCATTGATTATGTACTAATCCTTTTTCTTCCGTTTTTTTTATACATGACTATCGCATACGAGTCCGAGAGACTTGTCTTCCTCCGCATTCGGAGTTGGGCTAAAAGCCCAACGTGACCTCTCTCCTGTCCGGTTCTGTCCGCAACAAAGAAAGAAATGAAATCCTGGGTCAAAGCCCAATAGAAAATACAGCAGCAAGCCACAGCAAAATACAATGAAATTGGGCTGAAGCCCAGCAGCCATTTGATCATAGCAGCCTTGAAATGGGCTGAGCCCATTTACCTTATTTACTCCTCTATTTTATGTTTTATGCATTTAATTTGTATCGCATGACTAACACTTGTTAATTTAAGTAAACCACTAGTGAAATTAGTGGGGTTTGGTCTTAGTAATAAGAAGACTAAAATTAGGTCCATTCCCTTTTATGTTAAAATTATTTATAGTACTTATTATTTGGAATAATTGATTTGCAAAATGGCATGGCTATATATTTTAAGTAAAAAGGAATCACATTTTATCATAAATGTTTCAAAACGCCACTAATACGCAAATATAAACTCAAGCATATTTTATAGATAATCCTTCAAGTTTGAATCAATCATGCATATTTTTAGCTAAGCTTAATTAATAAGAAATGACTCCCTTCCTTTTGAATCCTATTTACAAGCCTAGATTTCCTACACTACTATATTGATATAATGTCAATTTATTCCAAGTTAATTTGACTAGGTTTTCTCTTAAAAGCTTCTATTTATATACAAATCATTATATTTTTGCAACTCTCATTTTACAATAAAATTATTATTTTAAACTCAACAACATTTATAAGTTTTATTTTTAAGTGGACTACTATGTATTTTTCTTCAAGATAGTTTAAATAGCATCATTATGTTTCCTTTAAAACCCTAATAACATTTATAACCTATTTTTCTTAAGATTTAAGCATTATATTTAATCTGAATTAATTAACCTAAGTTTGGTCGGATAACCGTAGTTAACGGATTCTAAAGGATGCCTAACCCCTTCCCTTTAGGATAATATAGAGCTCTTACCTAGAATCATACTGGTTAAGCAGATTATTAATTGAGGTTTAGTTTTAACTTTGCCTTAGTTAACCATCTAGGTGTCCTAATTCACCGTTAAATTAATTAGGTGGCGACTCCTTAAAACAAAACAAATAGGAATCACCAAAATGTTATACTCTAAATTAACCCGGTTAAAATGGGGTATAACAGCTTGGCGACTCTGCTGGGGAGTTTCAGGCTCTAACCATAACAAACTTAGGTTAATAAATAATTTGTGGGATGTTTTGTTTGTTTTATTTTATTTTGCCTATATTGTTGCTTTATGTGCTTTTAAATGTTTGTATTTCATTCCTTATGTGCATTTTTTCTATGTAACATGTATATTACTGATTTTCTTAAATTGGCATTCCGCTCATATCTCCTCCATTTCTAGAAAATTCACACTATCACACGTACACGCGAGGTGTGTTTTGCGCACCCGCAAATTTCTTCGTAGAATCCAAATTTTAGGAGAGTTGGCGTATGCGCGGGGTGCCCGAATAACGGGGTCCGCGTAGCCTTCTTACTCGAGCAGTCCGCTCGGGAACCTTGTGTCTAGTAAACCCACTCTTAGTCTACCTAGGGTAGAGCGAAAACCAAAACCTTGTAAGGACATGCATCATTTTAAACCTAGGAGGCTTAATAACCTTGGTGTATTAAGTTCATTAGTCAACCTTACCAAATGTCCAAATGAGTCTATGACTCTAAGTGACACTATTCACTATCTATGTGCATTATTTGAAGGACAAATATGTGGACCAAGGACTCTATAGATAAATATTTCAGGAAAAACTGACATTTTGTTGCAGGTTGTCGTGGAGCATTCAATTAATATCGGAGGGTTGAAGACAACTAATAGAAATTAGTGGAGATGGAATATTAGATATCTTAGATTAACTTTGAATTGTATTATTAAGCTGTCATGTAATAAAAAAATTTAGTTTTAGAAGAGTTGTGGAATGATACATAAAAGACATGTTTGTCCTTCAAATGTTCGTTAGGCCTACCTCTGGCATAAAGAGGTCCCTTGCATTATAAAACGCGACTTATGTGTTTATATGCAATAATATGTCATTACCGTATACTGACTCGTTTTCTTTTTCTTTTTCTTGTTTTATCTTTTTTCTTTTTAAACTCATTTTTTCAAAACCAAAAGGTTGACTTGTGCTAAAGGGGGACTGGCGGAACATTCATATTTCACACAGTCTAAAGCCAATAAATTAGACTCTGGCTCATCACTAATCACCTGGTTAACCAAAAAGTCTCGTTCTAAAATGGAGCAATTTTGATCAATGCAACCACTTCATCTGATCCATCTCTTAGTTTACCGATCACAAGTAATCCCACATCCTCTAATGAACCAGAAACACATTCGGAGATCATTCCTCGTCTTGAGCAACAGTTGCTGAATTAAGCCATATGGTACTTCAAAATCGGTCATTTTCTCAAACTCCATTTCGGGGGGGGGGGGGGGGGGGGGGGGTTCGTTAGACTTTGCCTATGCCAGATTTTCAAAACAAGCAAGCTATTTTACCTCTTCTCGACCAGCTCATTCCAATTTCAGGCACCCACCTCAGAATGCGGGTATTTTTAAATTTCAATTTAGGCAACCCACATAGGGTTCGGCCCTCCCTTTTATTAAAAACAAAACTCGAAAGTTCTTATTTTGATCACGAACTACGTCTGGCCTGATTCCTTTGGGATACATAGGCAACCCAAGGCGGGTTCGACCCTTCGATTTTAAAATTTTCAATATCTTGGATTTGTCCAACCATTTTGGTCCCCATGAGATACATAATGATTTTTATAAAATTTTGGTCTTCTCATTGTTTAAATTCATACGTCTTAGTATTTTGAAACTGGGACAAATTTTTGAAATCGGTCAAATCACTTCCAAAAATTTTCATTATAACTTTCTCACTTTTCAATTGTTCAGAACCAAGCGCCTCCAGGACTGAAAACTGGGACAAATTTTTAGAAGTAGCACAAAAGTGGTCTTAAATGATTAGCGATTTCAAATAAAAGTCCACCCATATATTTCTAAAATGTGGATAAATTCAAAATCGAGTCTTCACAATCATTTTATCTATTAGAGTCACTAAGTATTTCCTTTCGAAGTCATCCAAATCTCGTTACTCTTATTTTGCAAAATACACTTTTATAACTGAAACTCCCTGGCAAAGCAAAATATCTGGTGGGACATCGAAGAACGTGGACGCGACCGAAGCAAAAATCAATTCAAGGGCCAAGTTCCCCAACAAGCACAAGTCAACCAATTTTATTTAAACTCACAACTTTTCTTTGATGAGACAGGTTTCAATTAACATAGATGTGACGCATATTTGACTCTTCTTCAAATTTTAGTTATGGACTTGAACAAAGAGTTAGCCTTCTGCAAAAGACAAATATTCTTCAATGTGGATGTAAATTTAGCTTGCGCTAAACGGTGGATGTTGTTCCATTCTTCATGAAATTTTGGTCGCAACAGCGGACATGAATTTATCTTCTCAACCAAGGGCTGTGAGCATAATTCTTTCAAACCCAGCTATTTACATATTCTTATCACTAACAGTTGTTTTAGCTCGTGGCATTTCTCGATGGATCAATGGCACATAATCGTGGAGTTATCTTTCTTCCAGGTGGATACGGACATGATCACCTATTATCGGGTTAAATTCCTCAACTTTTTCATCACTTTATATATACTTATTTATTTCAAATCGATAACAAGTTATTTTTTTAGAATGTGATATTTACTAAGATGACAAGATCGAGATCTTGCATCATATATTAAATTGTGGGATAATTATAGATCTAACTTCCGTCACAACGGGACATGGATTGGGATATAAACGTGGATACCTTTCTACAATAATATTTTAAAGTGGACGTGGATTTACATTTTTTACATTGTGGATGTGGACGTGGAAGTGGAAGTAGATTTATATTATATAAAAATAAAATGGTGGAAGGGGATGTGGATTCATATGAACATTGTGGACGTGGAAGTAAAAGTAGATTCATATCGTGGAAACGAATGTGGATTCATATGAACATTGTGGACGTGGAAGTAAAAGTAGATTCATATCGTGGAAACGAATGTGGATTCATATGAACATTGTGGACATGGACGTGGAAGTGAATTTATTTTAAAGTTTGTGAAAGTGGAGGTGGATTTATTTTTCTTGCACCGTGGAAAGTGGATTTATTTTTTGAAAGTGGACGTGGATTTATGTTTGTACCGCATAATACGGATGTGGATGTGAATTTATTTTTGCACCGTATAATACGGACGTGGAAATGGATGTGGATTTATTTTGGTACCGGATAATACGGACGTGGAAGTTGATTTATTTTTTGTACCGTATAATACGGACGTGGAAGTAGATGTGGATTTACATTTTTGTACCGTGAAATGCGGACGTGGATTTATATTTTTGAACTGTGGAAGTGGACGTGGATTTATCTTTCTGCACTGTGGAAGTGGATATGGATTTACATTTTGGTACCGTGGAAATGGACGTGGATTTATATTTCAGTCTAGGCACCCACCTTATAATGCGGGTATTTCAAATTTCAATCCAGGCACCCACCTTATAATGCGGGTATTTCAAATTTCGATTCAGGCACCCACCTTATAATGCGGGTATTTTAAATTCCAGTTCAGGCACCCACCTTATAATGCGGGTATTTTAAATTCCAGTTCAAGCACCCACCTTATAATGCGGGTATTTCAAATTTCAATAATGCGGGTATTTCAAATTTCAATCTAGGCACCCACCTTATAATGCGGGTATTTCAAATTTCAATTCAGGCACCCACCTTATAATGCGGGTATTTTAAATTTCAATTCAGGCATCCGCCTTATAATGCGGGTATTTCAAATTTCAATTCAGGCACCCGCCTTATAATGCGGGTATTTCAAATTTCAATCCAGGCACCCACCTTATAATGCGGGTATTTCAAATTTTAATTCAGGCACCCACCTTATAATGCGGGTATTTCAAATTTTAATTCAGGCACCCACCTTATAATGCGGGTATTTCAAACTTCAATTCAGGCACCCACCTTATAATGTGGGTATTTCAAATTTCAATTCGGAAGGGGATGTTGATTTATATTATGTACAGCGAAAGTGGATATAGATTTATATTTCCTTAAAACAAAGTGGATGTGGATTTAGCTCTCGTTAAAGTGGATCTCGATGTCAACTCAATTGGAAGCCATAATTTTAATTCATCTCCAAAGTATATTGTGGATTCAACTTTCGAAACAGGGGTTACAAGTGTAAACTTCCCCAGCCTTGTCTTATTTACACATATATTTCTTTATTGCTAACAATTGTTTTTAGCTGGTGGCTTTGAACAATATTGAAGTTGGCATCACACATCAAATCGTGGAACTATTTCTTCGGCAGCGAACTGGGGCAATTTGTCGGGAAAGATAATCAGACTTCCCGACACGGGTCAAAGATCTACCTCGAACACTCGTCTCTAGTCACAAGTATTCTCTTGCATTCCAGCAATTCAATTTTCAGAATTCTCAAGTTTCTATCATAATACCCCGTGTCATCATAATTCAACACTGGGACAGTATTTTGCAAGATTCGCGCCAATCGGGGTTCAGGTGTCATACTTATCCCAGAACTACACTCGACCTGATTATCGTGCAACCCGAGATATGTAGGCAACTCAGAGACCGGAGTTCGGTCATAATCCTCTCAAGTTTCCTTTAGCCGGGACAAAATAGGCTACTGAGTCAACGTCTTTGCCCGACAACTCTTTTCATCATTACCGGGCAAAGAGGGACAAGTTGTTGACACCCAATTTTGTCCCGCCTCTCCTCCGAAATACCTATTTACGCTTCTAATATTTTTGGAAAATATATAAAAAAAATATATATTATATTAGCCTCTTATCAATACCGACGCTTCATTATTCTATTACAGTTACTAGCTATCATCATCATCACTTATTATTATTATTATTATTATTATTATTATTATTATTATTATTATTATTATTATTATTATTATTATTATTATAATTACTATTACTATTATTATTATTATTATTATTATTATTATTATTATTATTATTATTATTATTATTATTATTATTATTATTATCATTATTATTATAATTCACAATTTTTATCATTTCGGCATTTTACCAGCTTACGCACACGCATCGCATTTATCTTTGCATAATTAAATAATAGTGTTTATTTACTGTGGATTTTCGAAATATTATTGCACGACTATTACAACGTTTTTTTTATCTGAGCATTAATGATTTCATATTTCATATTGAGCAATATTTTAACACAAGTTATTTAAACAGGCCTTTTATTTAAATTTAGAAGCCAAACTATTTCGCGCACTCAGTCCGTATTTTTGATTTATCGGATCCCAAATCAAAGTCCAATCAACTCACAAATATTTTGGACCAGCCTATATTTTCAATTTTTAAGACCAGTCCATGTTTTAATTCGCTAGCCCATTCTTTTAATACTCGGTCCAAAAATTGACCCAGTCCACAAATGGACCGGGTCCGACCCGTGCCAGTTCAGAATAAGGGAAACCCTTCATCATTTTTCCTCCTTCCGCCGCTCTTCCTCCTTCACCTCCCTCTCTTCTCTTTCATCGCCGCCTCCACTCCACTACACTTCTGACATCCCACTTCCCTCTGCTCCCCCACTCGTCTTCCCCCCCCCCCCCCCACGCTCGTCATCCCCATTTTCTCTTGTCGCCCGCTCCACTACACCTCTGACACCACCCCCACGTTACCTCCACTCCTCTTCCACCCCCAAGTTAATTTGAATAGGTTTTCTCTTAAAAGCTTCTATTTATATACAAATCATTATATTTTTGCAACTCTCATTTTACAATAAAATTATTATTTTAAACTCAACAACATTTATAAGTTTTATTTTTAAGTGGACTACTATGTATTTTTCTTCGAGATAGTTTAAATAGCATCATTATGTTTCCTTTAAAACCCTAATAACATTTATAACCTATTTTTCTTAAGATTTAAGCATTATATTTAATCTGAATTAATTAACCTAAGTTTGGTCGGATAACCGTAGTTAACGGATTCTAAAGGATGCCTAACCCCTTCCCTTTAGGATAATATAGAGCCCTTACCTAGAATCATACTGGTTAAGCAGACTATTAATTGAGGTTTAGTTTTAACTTTGCCTTAGTTAACCATCTAGGTGTCCTAATTCACCGTTAAATTAATTAGGTGGCAACTCCTTAAAACAAAACAAATAGGAATCACCAAAATGTTATACTGTAAATTAACCCGGTTAAAATGGGGTATAACAATAATCATCATAGGTACCTCCGGGACAATGGAGTGCCTTCAGTCAGCTAGCGGCCTCTAGGAATCCGGAGCAAGGTCTCCTCCCTGTCTACCTGTGGGCATGAACACAGCGTCCAAAGAAAAAGGACGTCAGTACGAATATTGTACTGAGTATGTAAGGCAGGAATGAAATAAACAAACATAATGGAAAGATCATGCGTCATGAGACGAGGACATAACCTGCACAAGTGTCATAGGCAAATGCATTACTTACTTATGTCACATTTTATACAATCATAATATACATGTTATCTTATCCTATACATCATCGCGTACATCATCACATCATAATCTGTATCGTCACCCGCGTCCGGGTAACCCACATATGCCGCCCACTAGTGGTGATCATGCCCGGCCCTCTTGGCTCGGTGTAACATCGCAGCCCGCATTAGCGGTGACATGCCCGGCCATATAGGCGCGGTGGAATCATACGCAGCCCGCAATCGCGGTGACATGCCCGGCCAAATAGGCGCGGTGGAATCGTATCATCATAGAATCAATCATAACATATCACTATTTCACATCGTCATCATATTACAACTAGCATTGTTAATCATCCTTTAGACATCTCATACATTAGCATTAAGAACATACATTAAGCCTTAAGGGCAACCACACTATGTCGGGGTGACGTAAGGTCGTGAACCCCCGAGTGTATTATGGACCTTTATGAGTATCATGCCTCGCCTTGAAGGAAGTAGAACATAAGGCGAGTGTTAACAATAATAACATCATTAGTATTGTAGGAACATCGTGTCACAATTTCTCGAACCTCTATACTCTAGCTTATTATCATCATTATCATGTTCGTAGGTGATTCAATATATAGAAGGGCTCATAAGCTTCATCTTATAGAAGGATTATGGAAAACTTGAAGGATTCATGCCTTTTGGAAAAAGAGTTAAGCCTTACATACCTTTCTCGTTTAAGCAATCTAGCGTTCACTTATTCTTCTTCAATGTTGCGTCTCTACCTTCAAAAGAGGATTCGTACTAACATTAGTCAATCAACCATAAGAACGCACTACTAATTCTAGAGAAAATTGGGCAGCACTTCCTTTGTTTATACTACTTTTCCCGTATTTCATATCAACTCCCAAACATCTACAACATAACTCAAAATATCGCAAGTAACAATCATCATTTATATACTTTAGGCAAAATCCACCATTTCTCTCTAATTTCTTCACATTTATGGTTATAGGTTCGCTATCGTGTTTTCCCACGTATCACACTTATCTCATGGTCTACATATCATTTATAACGTATTCATACTCACAACACCCTAACATTCATGATTCAATTCAACTACCATTCAAACATGACACTATTCACTCTTGAATGACCCATTTGCTATGCTTCTCTACAAGTCGGGTACCTTAACCTTCCAATACCTTAAACAACATGTAATGGTCATGAATTAGATGAACTTTGGCTAGGTTTCATACACTTGGGTTCATGGATTTAGTGTCATTGATCATGGATTTCCCTTGAGTTCTTTTGTGGATGAATGTTAGAGAAGATTCTAGAGGTTTTCTTGGCCAAAAATGATGAAAAATGTGATTTTGGTCGAGTTGGGTATATTTAAAGTGGTCCAGAAAATTCTGGACCGACACAAAATGCGGCACACTTTGCGAGATGCAAAGCATGCTCTGCGAGCCGCATGTTGTGTCGCAAAGCTTGCCAGCTGACCAACTTCCACTGGCACACTTTGCGGTGAAACTGCATGGCCGCATGTCGTGTTTGCGAGCCGCATGTTGCGCCGCAAAGTGCGCCAGAATGTGATATCTTTGCCCCAAACTGTCTGTCGTAGAATGGCCATAACTTTTGATCCCGATATGCTGTGAGGGCCCACGACCTATGGTTGGAAAGCTCTTCCAATTATCTACAACTTTCATTCTTGGGGTTTTCCCAAATTCCAACTTTATAATAGCGTTTGGCCCCTCCAAACTAGATCATCCAAAAATGTTTTCCTTAACTCGCCCTTTTGGATGGCTTATGCCCATATTTAGCTTATGGGTCCTTCTTGAAACTTACTTGACACTTCATTACCAATATAAAGGACATTATAATTCTCCTCCAAAATGTCATTAAGACATCATTAATTCGATACTCGTAATTCTTGCCTTTCGTCAGTCAATTCACTGTGCATGAACGAAAATGTTTCCGAGGTGTAACATTAGGCCATTTGTAGTTCGACTCAATTAGACTTCTAAGTGCAAGTTCAAACAAATTTCAAATTTCCAGCGTCAAAATTGAGAAACCCAGAGTGGTTTGTTGGAGTGTGACTGACTCTCTAGCATTGAGTCCGCTTACATATCCCTGGTCTTGGGAATCAAGTCACTTGTAGTTTGACTCGATAAGAGGAAAAGGGTATCCCTTATGCGGGAACGCCTTTATGTATTTTCCGGTGTGTGCCCAACTGATTGCGGGAATTTTTTAAAAATAAAACAAGTAATGCAAGAAAATAATTTTTTTTTGTGCGGCTGAGCACGGGGTGGATCGATGTTTCAATTCCTGGCCAGAGAGCTTGACTCTCATGGGCACCCTATCTTGATCGACTGTGTAAGAAAAAGTTCCACGTTTCCCTATCTTGGTCTTTTTCTGCTTTCACCGTCCTTGCGTGGTTTTGATTTGTACCTTTTTGGTTTTGCAGGTTGACATTCTTAGCACCGTTTAAATCTGGATGACATCTCGGTTTCCGATGGCCTTCTTGGCTGCTCTCTAAAAATAAGTGACCTCCTCAGCGCTGCTTTTTTCACTGGAACTCCTCCGATCTTTGTTTGTATGAAATGGCCCTCTTGGCCTCTTTGCACGAATGAACCTCTTGGCAATATGACCCTCTTAGAGGCTTGTATGACCCTCTTGGTAGTATGGCCCTCTTGGCAGCGTGGCCTTTTTAGCTGTATGGCCTTCTTGGCGGTATGGCCCTCTTGACTGTATGGCCCCCCAGTATGGCTCTCTCGATTGTATGGCCCTTTTGGCAGTATGGCCTTTTTGGCGCTATGGCCCTCTTGGCAGTATGGACCTCTCGGCTATATGGCCCTCTTGGCAGTATGACCCTTTCGGCAGTATGGCCCTCTTGGCAGCATGGCCCTCTTGGCAGTATGTATGAATGGACCTCTCGGCTGTATGTATGAATGGCCCTCTCAGACGTTTGATATGAATGGTCCTCGTGGTATTTAAATGACAGATATGACCCCTTTGGCTAAATCGTCTTTCTTTCATCCTTTGTATTGATTATGACCCTTTTGGCCTGATGTTTTCCCTTATGGCATTCGTCCCGTGTAGCTATTGTCACTAGATATTTGTCCTTGTGGCATTTTGAACCTTTTTCAACCCTTTCTGGCTAGATGTTTGCCCTTGTGGCATTTTAGTCATTCGTTAGGCCTTTCTGGCTAGATATTTTCCCTTATGGCATTTCAATCCCTTTTACAGCCCTTTGAGGCTAGATTGTGGTCCGAATATTTCTCCGATGAGCTGCCTTTACCTATTATAAATGGATAAAGTTAGATAAATTGTCGTCCTCCTGACGACACTGGAGACCTGCATCAGAAAAATGTTTTTTTCTTATAAAGTTGATCCATGTTATTTTTTTCGATTGCGTTCTGGCTTTGCTGGCTTGGTATGCTTTCTTGGGCCCGGTCCTCTTGGGTTTGGTAGTTTGAAAAGATGAATTTATCTTAAAGCAATATATATATTTGTTGATCAAAAGTTTTCGTATTTTTGTTCATAAAAGAAATGTAAATTTTTAAAACTGACTAAATTGGTTATCATGACATGTACATCTGAATGAGGACTTTTTCGCCCTCTGCTGCGTCTAACAATTGAAGCTTCAACTCCCCTTGTGTGGGATTTTTGAGACCCTCTCCAAAGTTCTGCCCCAGTTTAAATCTTGCTTCGGTGAACCCTCGCGATGAATTTTGATGTAAGAAATTTTGAGACTCTCAAAATTTTCGTCCCAGTTTAGGGTTTTGAGTTGATTTCCTCTCAAGTGTGAACTGTTGAGTGAAGAAATTTTGAGAGGATCTCAAAATTTCTGCCCCAGTTTGAGATGCCGGACTGTCTAACTCTTGGGTAGGGCTTGTTGAAGGAATTTTTGAGGTCTTCTCAAAAGTTCTGCCCCGGTTAGGTATGTGTGGCAAATTTTTTTTTACCAATTCTGACTTTTCTTCAAAGTCTTACCTCTATGGCTTCCTAGGGTTTTCTTGGGTTTTTTGTTTGGTATGATCGAGCTCAAAGAGCACCTACGTATCCTGTCGCAGTAGGAATCAGGTTGAACATGGTTCAGAATAATGTAATTGAGTTTTGGTTTTACTTAATAATGTGACTGGGTCCTAAATGGATTGCCTACGTATCCCACTGTGGGGGAAGTCAGGTCATTGCATAGTTCATATTACAAGGAAATCATTCAATTTTTCTATCTATTACAAAACGATTACAAGAAAAGAGAAAACTACTACAAGCATATATCTAATACAACTAAGAAACGTGTCTTTACGCGTAGTACCGCTCGATGGCGACTGAGTTGATTGCTTTTGGCCACTCTTGGCAGTCCATTTCTGCTTGTATCGCTGCTCCTCCGGAGAGCACTTTACGGACTATGTGTGGTCCTTGCCAGTTGGTCACAAACTTTCCTTTGTACTCGTCTTGGTGTGGAAACACTCGCTTGAATACCATTTGTCGTATTTGTAAAAGTCGAGCTCTTACTCGCCTTTTGAAGGCGCGCACCATTCTCTGTCAGTACAATTGATCGTGACGTACAACTACCATCCTATTCTCATCGATTAGACCAAGTTGCTCGTATCGGTTTCAGACTTACTCTACATTGTCCAACTCTCCTTCTTGAATGATCCTTAGTGATGGTATTTCTACTTCTGCAGGTATGACTACTTCGGTACCATAGACAAGCAAATACGGAGTTGCTTCTATTGAAGTCCGAGTCATTGTTCGGTATCCCAACAATGCATAAGGCAACTGTTCATGCCAACACTTGTAATTGTCTGTCATTTTTCTTAATATCCTCTTGATATTCTTGTTAGCCTCCTCCACGTCTCTAATCCTTTGTGGTCGATAGGCAGTTGAATTCCGCTGGGTTATTTGGAACTGTTCACATATGTCCTTCATCAAGTGACTGTTTAGATTGCTCCATTGTCTGTTATGATGGACTCTGGTATGCCGAAATGGCATATGATGTTGTTTCACATAAAGTCAGCTGCCACCTTATTTGTTACTGATTTGTACGATGTAGCTTCTACCTACTTGGTGAAATAATAGATGGCTAACAAGATGAATCGATGTCTATTTGAGGTGGCAGGAGTGATGGGTCCAATGATGTCCATGCCCCAGGCGACGAATGGCCAAGGTGAACTCATAGCGTTGAGTTCGTTTGGCGGGACTCGAATCAGATCTCCATGGATTTGGTATTGATGGCATTTTTGCACAAATTTCCAGCATTCGCTTTCCATCGTCATCCATTAGTAACCCGTTCGGAGGAGTTTCTTGCCTAAGATGAACCCATTCATGTGGGGTCCGCAGGTTCCAGCGTACACTTCTTTAATAACTTTGCGGCTTCAGCAGTGTTCACGTATCTGAGCAATCCTAGATCTGGCGTTCTTTTGTAAAAAAACTTCTTGTTCAGGAAGAAACCGTTGGCCATCCTTCAGATAGGTTTCTTCTGGTTACTAGAGGCATTCTCGGGGTATTCTCCTTTTTTCAAATATACCTTTATGTCGATATACTGAGGATTGCCATCGGGCTCTACTTCCACATGGGAACAATAAGTATGTTTATCTTTTAAACTTATTTCTAGTGGGTCAATGTGGCTGCTTTTAGGATGTTGTAGCATGGATGCTATAGTAGCAAGAGCATCACCGAACTCATTTTGAGCCTTCGATGTGTGTTTGAAATTCATCTTCATGAACTTTTTACACAGCTTCTGAATACGACAAGACTTTGGCATTCTTGGTAGCCCATTCGTGTTGCACTTGATGGATCAATAGATCTAAATCTCATATGACTAATAACTCCTGGATGTCTATATCCAAAGCCATTCTGAGGCCTAGAATGCAGGCCTCATACTCAACCATAATATCGGTATATCGGAATTTGAGCTTCACAGCCATCGGGTAATGCTGCCCTATTTTTAATACCAAGACTGCTTCGATTCCTGAACCCTTGTAATTAACTGCACCGTTAAAGAACAATCTCCTTCCTGAGTAGGGCTCAACTATGTCTTCTTCTATTGTCAGTACTCCCTCATCTGGAAAGTGGGTTCGAAGTGGTTCGAAATTATCAATGACTGAGCTTTTAGCAAGTTAGTTGGCCAATGCTTGTCCTTTGATGGCCTTTTGTGCTATGTATACAATGTCGAATTCGCCCAACAACATTTACCATTTGGCCAACTTCCTTATCGGCATGGGTTGACGAAAGATGTACTTCAGCGAATCCATCATGGATATGAGGTGAGTAGTGAATGGCAACAGGTAGTGCCTTAGCTTTTGGGCTACCCATATCAAGGCACAACATGTTTTTTCCACCAGCGTGTATCTTCCTTTGCAGGAGGTGAACTTCTTTGTCAGATAATAAATTGCACGCTCTTTCTTGCTAGTTTCGTCGTGTTGTCCCAACACGCATTCGAACGCATTGTCTACTATTGACAAGTATAGCAACAACGGGCTCGCAGGCCTATGAGGTTCCAAAACTAGTGGATTGGAAAAGTACTTCTTGGTGGTGTCAAATGCTTTTGACACTCTTGAGTCCATTTTGTCGGTGTATCCTTCTTTAGCAGCTTGAGTTGTTACATCTTGTAGTTCTATGCATTAAGATTTATCGTATGTTAATCACCATAGTTTTGGACACCGGGACTTTCTCTGAGGACATATGAGGTTGGACATGCTTAACTTATGCTTATAATGGTTTAAGTTCATGTTTGGTAAGTTACAGAAGGATTATAGAATAAGTGAATCGAAGCGGAAAGCTTTGTCAAAAGTAGTTTCTGGGAAATATAAAATATGGACTGTATAATATGAGATATGGCCCGTATTTTGAGATATGGACCGTATTTAAGGATTTTAAAAATTTCTAGAGAAGATAGTTTTGGAGGTGGTCTTATATGACCCATTATACGGACCATATTATTTTATACGACCAAAAAGTTGGCCGTATAATGTTATACGGCCAAGAATACGGACCATATTTTTTAATGGAGGTGGATTTTTTTTTTTTTTATATATCACGACCCCTCTTTATTTTAAGTCAATTTTAACATAACTCCAAGTTCAAGAAAGCTCTAGAAACCTCTTCCAACATATTTAACCACTTCTCCAAGCATAAATTAAAAATCAAAGTCAGAATTAATGTGCTTAGGGTTACAAAGTGTTATTGAAACTTGTCTTTTCTTCTTGTAAAAGCTTTGGAGGATATTTCAAGGTGAAGTGATCTTGGAATTGAAGTGTTCTTTAGTTCCTGAGGTAAGATTTCATCTTATTTCCATGTTTATGAGTTGATGTGGTAAATATTCTATGATTTAAGGGAAAGTAATTGAAGGAAAGGTTCAAACATGAACTTGATGATATTTTGAGTTGTAATTTTACTTGAGCTATGATTTTTAGTGTGTTTTGAGCTTAATTTTGTTATGAGGGATACTAGTAATGTTGAGGAAGTGCTGTATACAAGTGTATAAGGGGCTGCTCAATGGTATATATTTAAATATTGTGAATATGAGTTAAAGGAGATTATACGGAGTTGTTATGTAAATTGTTGGTTGTGGATTTTATGGTGATGATTAAGAAATAGGGGAAAGGGTATCCGTTTCACTTTGGAATCGAGTTATCATTGATATACATGACATACAAGCGCCATCTAAGTTGTATATGTATTATTGGTTATAGGAGTGGCGCTCTAGTGGTGATAATCTTGTTGTTGGATTACTTGGATGACTTGAGATATGTTAAGGCTGTCCCTTTCGTTCTTTTGGCATGACCCTTATGAACAAGACGTACACGTAACGTTAATCCATAATGATTCTATTCCTAGAGTTAGGAATGATCCATTTGATTTATGTTCCATAATGTTATTTTCAATAAGTCTTTTTTAGATCCTATATGGTCTCTAGAGTTACTTGTACTCTTATCATGTTTATGCAGTGCATTTCACTTATATATGCATATATAAACCTGTGACCCCTCAGGCGTTATATCCGCATATATTATGTATTATGTATTATGTAATATATATATATATATATATTATGACCTTATATATTCATGAACAACATTTATGTACATCATTGACCTATAGAGGCAGTCTAGACATACATGTTGCATTTATTTCATCCTATGTTCTCTCTTATGTCTCTTTCATATTACTTTCATGCCTTGCATACTCAGTACTTTTTCCGTACTGGCATCTCTTTTATGGGGGCACTGCGTTTCATGCCCGCAGGTGCAGATAAACAGATTGGTGATCCGCCTCCGTAGGTTGCCATTCAGCTGACATTTGAGCACTCTTCTTGTTCCGGATTTGCTATTGTGCTTTGGTATCTTACTGTATAGTATTTCATAGTGGCCTATCGGCTCGCACAGTTTATATCCAACTTAATGATATAGTATGTTATGGGCTCGTTCCTTTTTCAGTATATCTCCCATGATTTAGCAGATTTCTATTTGATGACCCTCGAGGTATATTCTTAATTATGATTATGATAGGACAGTATGTTTAGCGGTGCTCAGCAGGTAGGGCCCGGGTGCCCGTCATGGCACTCCAGTTAGGTCATGACTCCACAATGATGGTGGATTGGGCTATGAATCATCAGATGTAATTTAAACTTCCTAGGAAGCTTATGATCTCTTTCTTAGTCTTTGGAGGGGGTAGCTCTTGGATAGCTTTGATATTTGACGGGTCTAACTCTATGCCCCTCCGGTTGACTATGAATCCCACCAGTTTTTTTGTAGGTACTCCAAATGCACATTTGGTCGGATTTAACTTTACATTGAATTTTCGGAGTCTGTCAAAGAACTTTCGTAAATGCGTGGTATGCTCTGAGCTGTCTCTTGACTTGATGATGACATCGTCCACGTATACTTCAATTTCCTTGTGGATCTTGTCATGGAAAATGGTGGTCATAGCCCTCATGTAAGTAGCGCCGACATTTTTGAGACCGAATGGAATCACTCGATAGTGATACACTCCCAATGGAGTGATAAAAGCTGTCTTTTCCGCATCCTCTTCGCTCATCAAGATTTGACGATACCGCGTGAAGCAAGCTACGAATGATTGTAACTCATGCTTTGCACAGTTATCGATGAGTATATGGATGTTTGGGAGTGGGAAGTTGTCCTTGGGACGCTCGATTGAGATCCCGGTAGTCTGCGTATGTTCGGATCCTTCCGTCTTGCTTAGGTACCAGCACTATGTTGGCCAACCATGTTAGGTATGAAGTTACTTCCACTACTCAAGATTTAATCTATTTTTCCACTTCATCCTTAATGCGGAATGCACACTTATCCTAGTTTCCTTGATCCTTTCCTCATCTCCTAGATTGATTGCTTCTGTTTCATCTATGTTTGGCTTTTTCTCATTCTAAAACTACTCTACTTCTTCTACGAGACCCTCAGGCAACATTGTCTCTTCGTCGTACTCTTCGTATTCCTCTTCTCCTATGTCATTTGACTTATTCATTTTGAGACATGTCATGACATTTAAGGTTGATTTATTATTTTTATTACTGAAAAAAATCAAGGCAAACCAAGGTTAGTATGAAACATACGCGTAAGTAAATAAAAGTGAAGTTATCATATGTTTTCCATGACTCGAGGCTTCATTTTTTACTGAAAAGAAATACAAACTGTGGTCCTGACTCGGACCAACATCGAGTCATTTTTATTTTTTAAAACATTACGAGGTAAATGAAAGTGCAAATGGTGACCAATCGGGCCTCGACCGATTCTCGCCGATTTAAAAGAATAAATTCATCATTTATCTACCGAAGAGCTAAGAGCGGGGTAGAGGTCCAATTGGATAGTTGCTCGCCCGGATAAACATTACAGATTATGGGCACTTCAGTGCATTCTTCCAACACCACTAGGAAATCATCCTCTCGAAATAGCATCCCTAACCCATTTTCTGTGCTTTCCTCAATTGGCTTGGGCATTCTCATTGGGAATGACTGGTACAAGTCTGGAATTGGTTTGCGCAGCTTCGCAGGGCTTTTCTTCTTCCTGTTGGCTTCGGAGATCTCATCATCATTGGGAGGATACTCTAACCCAAAGTGGAAGTTTTCTCGGGGAATGGGGACTGGCTGTGTGATGCAGCGTAGATCCCCCTCGAGACCTCGTCTGGGCTCGAACCCATTTTGGAGCATAGTGGTGGCGATCATTTTGTAGACCGAAGCCATGGGTATCTGTGCGAAATCTTCTTTGTGAGCAGTCCCCACTAATTCCACCACGTGGAAATCCATTCCTTTGGGAGTTTCCTCAATGACCAACACTAAATTTTCAGGGTAGTTATGGATAATACCTTCTCTGTAAATTACGACCTCATGGCCATCTTTTACGAACTTTACAACCTGGTGCAGCGAGAATGGTACGGCTCTTACCATGAGTATCCATGGTCTTCCAACAACAAATTTTAGTTAGCAGCGATATCCATGACTTGAAACTCAACAGGCCCCATTTGGATACTAAGGTCGACTTCTCCGACGGCGTCACGTTGAGGTCCATCAAATGCTCTTATGTTCATGCGGATCTGACAGATCTGTCCTAGATCATAGACCAATTGGCTAAGAGTGGATTCGGGGCTAATATTGAGGCCAGCCCCGTTTTCAATTAAGACCAGTGTTACCACTTTATTTTGGCACATCACGGTGATATGTAGCGCTTTGTTGTGCATCATGCTTCCCCTAGGCAGTTCTTCACCGGTGAAGGAAATTTGGTGTTCTCCTATGATATGAGCGACCATTTTGGCCAAGTTTTCACTGCTCATCCCTGCGGGGATGTGGGTTTCGTCTAGTACCTTCATTAGGGCCAGACGGTGTTGTGGCAAACTTAATAGTAATGCTAGCACAGATATATGGGCTGGTGTCTTCTTGAGATGTTCCATAATGGAATATTCTTTGGGCTGCATCTGGCACCAGAAGTCTTCGGCCTCGCCCTCAGTAATGGTTTTCCTTTGATTTCCCTCTTTCCTTGGCACTCATTGGGCCAATTCTTTGGGAATATAACATCTCCCAGAGCGTGTCATTCCATGGGCAACTGCCGCTTGCACAATTTCTTTTCTTGGTGCGATTATCACTTCTTGAGATACTGGAGCTATGATTGGCGTGGGGTTAGCACTTTGAATCGCGAGCGCTCTTGTATTGTGAGCGACACTACTGTTTGCTCTAGCGCTTCGAATGGATCTCAGATCACAGACTTGCATATGGCCCAATCTTCCTCCCTTTTTATCATATGGATCGTGTTATTTCCATGATTAAGCAGGGGACTAGTGTTTACGTTTGGTGTAGCAGTTTGAAAGTGATTTCCTTCTTGTAGATCAGATCTTGTATCTTATGCTTCAGATTGATGCTATCTTCAGTACTGTGTCCGTTTCTCCCAGAATGATAGGCACATATTTGATCCATTCGGAAGAATATATTTCCAGGATTGACAGCCTTTGGCGGGACAGCTTGGATCATTCCTGCTGCGTTTAATCTCTCAATCAGTTTGGTTATTGTTTCTAGTAGTAGGGTGAACACACGGGCAGACTTTTTTTTAAAGTTAGGACGTGGCGGGTTATATGTATTTGGCGGTGGTTAGCTTTGGTAGTTCGTTGGTGAGTTATTTTGTGGGGCTCTGTGGGCATGTGCGGGAGCTTGGTAATTTGGATAGGGGGCTTGGTAGTTCAAAAGTAGTGCTTGGAAGGTTGTTTATGGAGCTTGGAAAGTGGGTTGTGCGTGGTAAACGGGAACAGGGTTGTATGGTGTAGGCAAGTAGGCATTTGGTCATAGTGATTGATAAATTTCGACGGGAAATCGTAGTTCCTCCCTCTTTTGGGCTTTAGGGCTAGCGGTATGGGAATGTTTGCCACGTCATCCTTCTTCTTTCTGGCAAGTCCCACAGTGCTTTGTTCGGCAGCTTTGCTGGCTATGCTTATGAATCTTCCAAATTTGAGACCATCTTCTGTGGCCTCCCCCATTTTCACTAGCTTAGAGAATGGCCTTCCAGCCATCGACAATATTCGGCCATAAAAGTCAGTTTCTTGCGATTGGATAAAAATAGAGACCAGTTCTTCCTCACTCATTAGTAGTAGTACTCGGGCAACTTCAGCTCCATCTACTCGTATACTCAAGGTAATTTTCGGTTGACTTTTCCTTGACTTTCTCCAAGTAATATCGGTCAGGCACTGTTTCAACGTTGAATCCGATTCTCTCCAGAAAGAATCCCGCCATATTTTCCCACATGGCCCATCAGCTCATGTCTTGTGTGATGAACCTTCAGAGGCCTCTCCGGTCAGACTTCGGTTGAATAGCCTCATAGTGAGCAGTGGGTTGTTCCTGACACCGACTAGTTGATCGCAATAGGCTCGCAGTTGGGCTTTGGGATTGCCTGTTCCACTGAACATTTCGAACTTGGGCACTTCGAAGCCCTCGTGCAGATCCAAGCCTGGATGCATATAGAGATCATCGTAGCTCAATCATGTTGCCTTACGGGTGGCTCTCGTGGATTATTCTAGCATTTCAGCCATCTTGCGCTCTATTTCTTTGCCACGCCTATCTTGTTTAGCTCTCCAAGCCCTTTCCATCTCCTCATAGTGGTCAAGTTCTTAATGATCTGGCGAGAACACGCTTGGCGTGACAGGGGTACGGAAAGGAATGATTGGGTGTGTGGGGTGGCTTTTGGCTGTGGGGGTAGTCTTTGCTGTTGGTAAATAGACGATGCTTGGTCGCACAATAGCGTGGGTGTGAGTGGGATGAGGTGCTTGGTATGGTGGTACTGAGTTGATGGTTCCAGGAATTTGGACAATATTGAGTTGTGGTGGGGTGTGGTAGAATGTGCTCAGATTAGTAGGGTGTGGCATTATTCTAGCGGGGTAAGTGGGAAAATGGTTAGGTAATGGTAAGCTTAGAGATGAAAAAGGCGGAGGAGGCCTCCTTGCTTCAGCAGATGTTTCTTTAGCCATTTCGGCTCTTGTGACCTTCTCCTGAAGATCAACAACTTTCTCCAGCAGCATGTTTATCACTTCCTCGGAATGCGAGGGTTCTTTCAGGTTCAATGGGGGAGAGTCCCTAATGACGGGTTCGTTCTTATTGTGCTCATTTTCTAAATTACCAGTCATTGTTGCTTTGTCTTTGTCTTGTTGAAAAAAGGATGCTATTGCAGCTTTGGATCTAGTGAATTATGCCAGCATGGAACAACACGGATCAACTCTTTTCTCTAAGAGAAAATTAACTCAAAAGCAAATGACGTTAGTGCATTAGACAATAATAGAAAAGCAAAATATCGCATGTAGTTTGCATGTCAAATCATAGAGCACAAAAAATTCATGTATTTGATTTAAATGTTTGATTGAACCCCCGCTCTGAGGTTTTTTTTTTGTTTTTTTTTTTTGACTTTTTTAGTCACTTTGGATCTTGGTATAATAGTCTATGGTTGACTTTCTTTGGACTGTCTGACTCTTGGTTACGCTAAATAACTATGCAAAAAAAAATATTTATAATATATAGGGACCGAGTCTTACGTAGACTGCTTACGTATCCCTCCGCGGGAAAACAGGCCCCTCCATAGTTCGGTTTATATAAAAAAAAAATTCTAGACCTATGCTACCCAAAAGCTTCCCAGACCAGGCCCGATAAGGGGTTCCTACGTATCCCCCCTCGCGACATCAGGTCGGATGTAGTTCTTTACAGATAAAAAGAGGGAGGAGGATAAACTTTAAAAATTACAAGAAAGGACCCTTCCTTAAGTCTGAACAAAAAGTAATCTCTTCTGGAGATTGAAATGGGTTGTTGTCCTTACAACAGTTTGTTCGGTCGAAGGCCCTATTTCCTAATAACAGGGTGCAAGTACAACCCAGATTCCCCCAGTTTGGACCAAGTGTTCCAACTCAAACTTGAAAGCTTCACATTCCTCGATATCATGCCCCGGTTGTTACACCTCGAAAAAAATTTGGCGCCGTTTGCATTGTAAGTAAACTAAGGTAGGCTCGGAGAGGCCATGGAACCCTTATAAAGCTAATGAATACTCTTAACAAGTTTTAAGCAAGTGTCTAAAGGTTCCAGGACCAAGCAAATCGAAGAAAGTAAGTTTTGTCGAAAATTCGAAAAAAAGTTGACAGAATTTCGGATCAAATTTGGAGGGGTATATCTCCTAGTATATTACGATTTTTAAGTGTTTCAAATGCCAAAAATGAAGCTCGTCGATTCTAGATTCCAACGTAATAAACTGCTCGTCGATACGACATCGGAGTAGAGAATTATGGACGTTACAAGTTATGCTGACAGAGCAGAAACGCGTGCTACAGTAGCCGCGTTGCTACAGTGCCCGAACCTACTTTACCCACCTATAAAAGGGTCAAACCCTCATTTTTTTCACCCAAAAATCAGATCTTAAAGCTCAGCAACATATAGTGTCTTTTTTGTCATAAAAATTTGAGGGATTTGAGTGATTTTAACTAATCAAGGCTCGAGTGGTGCATAATTGTGAGTATAGTATCGTTTTGCGGTAGATTTGGCTTGGACTCAAGGTGAATATTGAGGATATTGCTGTTTTAACTAGAGCGAGGTATGGATCTTTCCTTATTAATGTTGCTTTTAGTTTAATTACGAAGGTAGAGCGGTTAGATAGCCGTGTAATGAAGTTGTTGGTTGAGAAATCGGATAAAACATTGTGTGGGATGTCTTATGGAATATTTTGTATTAATGATGATGTTGGTATTGTTGGTTGCTGGATTGTGATTTCGGGCTAGGCACATAAACAGGGGAGATGCTGCTTGAATTTCGGTAGATTCTAAAAGGATTTTAATTTAAGGCTTGAGGCGAGCTTGTGACGATAAGTCTAACAATAGTATGAATTCTCTTGAATGTAGATTTACGTTCTTGGGAGGACAAGCACTAAGTAGTTAAGGTTAAGGCGACTGAAAAGGTATGTTAAGGTTGTTCCTTCTTTTCTTGGCATGTTTCCATATATGGTAAGAGCGTGATAAACCTTATGACTCGAGATTTGTCAAGGTAGAGCTTGTCATATTGTTGTCTATTCCGAGTGTTATGTTATTCTTTCTGAGGGGCCACATCCCCTCCCTATGTCCTTGAGTTTATAGAGAGACAGAACAGACGTGTCACAGTATCAGCGTTTTCTGCATATTTATGATATACTGCATGATATAGACATATATTTTTCTTTAGCCTGGCCACTTGGTCAGTGAGACATTTTTATTTTGCCTGGCCTACGGGTCAGTGAGATAGACATGCCTGGCTTATGGGTCAGTAAGGCATATATGCCTGGCCTACGGGTCAGTGAGACAGATATGCCTGGCCTATGGGTCACTGAGACATATCGCTTGGCCGACGGGTTAGTGAGACATATTGCCTGGCTACTTGGCCATTTAGATTTTATGGTTGCCTGGCCAATTGGTCAGTGAGATACATAGAATATTATTATATTGCATTTCATATGAGATAGGTCTGGAGAGATATTAAGGGCATCCTTTGCCCTCCAAATTGTATTGTTTCAGTTCAGTTTCAGTTAACGTTGCCTTACATACTCGTTACATTATTTCGTACTGACGTCCTTTTTGCCGAGGGCGCTGCATTCATGCCTGCAGGTACCAATCGATAGACTGATAGACCTCCCGAGTAGGTAGAATCAGAGATCAGCTGATTGATGAGCTCCTTTTTTGTTCGGAGTTGCCAGGTCCTTTGGAGTCTTTCCTTTTTGGTTCCAAATTATATGGTACAGTCACATATCTCCCTAAAGGCTTGTGGACAAGTCCTGTATATAGTGTGTCTGTGTGATAGCCTTAACGGTTTGTGTATGTTTGTTGGATACTGTTGGCTTTGTACGATCATAGCAGCCTCGTCGGCTTGCTTAGTTGTGTATATATAATTTTGGGATGTGTATGCCCAGTTCAGACGGGTACTCAGTATTTATATAGATATATATCTGGATTGCGGCCTCGCCGACTTGTTGGTGCTGTTTGTATGCAGGTAGGCCTTACCGACTTTAGTCGGGGGTAAACCCCCCCCCCCCCCAAAGTTTCAGATTTAGAGTGGTTCGCTCGGGCCTAGTTTGGCATCGAGTGTCGGTCACGCCACTCCATATTTGGGGCGTGACAAACCTGGTATCAGAGCAGGTCTGTCCTAGGGAGTCTACAAGCCGTGTCTAGTAGAGTCTTGTTTATAGATGTGTCGTGCACCACATCATATAAATAGGAAGCTACAGGGCATCTAGGAATTGGTTGACTTTCTTTCAGATCTAAATCGTGCTATAGAGCCAAGTCATAGGAGATATTAGTTAAACTTTTCCGTATTTGTGCACAGCTATGCCGGTGACTAGAAAGACGGTAGCTAACAGGACAGGTGATATGACGGCTGGCGAGGGGAGTAGTAGGGCACCCCCAATAGCTAAGGCCCAGCCTGAGGGCCAGGGTGAGACCCCATCCCAGCCATCATCGACGACTCAACCACTCGAGGAGCTCCTGAGGGAGACAGTACCTCCAGTACCCCCTCCCTCACCGAAAGAGCAGGAACTTAGGAGGGCGGTGCACTTATTGACCGAGATTGTAATGACACAGAGGTAGCTGAGAGCACCTGCTGGAGTGCTGACCGCTGATGGGTCCCATAGTATGAGGGTTCATGAGTTTTTAGCACTTGACCCTCTAGAACACTCAGGGGTGAAGTGGGACGAGGATCCACAAAACTTTGTCGATAAGTTTCAGCATATTTTCAGGGTCATACATGCTACGGAGACCGAGGCAGCAGAGCTAGCGGCTTTCAGGCTTCGTGACATAGCGGTCTTATGGCATGAGAGGTGGGAGAATACCAGAGGTCCCGTGGCACCTCCAACGCATTGGTCTGAGTTTTCAAAGGCCTTTCTCGATCATTATTTACCATTGGAGGTACGAGAGGTGAGGTTAGATCAGTTCTTGACTGTGTAACAAGGTAGTTCAGCGTCCGAGACTATTGCCTTCGATTTAATTCCTTGGCCAGATATGCTCCATCCTTCTTTGATTCAGCAAGGGCCAGGACCCACAGGTTCATATCGGGTCTACACCCTGATTATGTCGAGGCTTGTACTACTACGACAGTGAACGATAATATGGACCTTTCTCATATTCAGGCATTCACACAAAACTGTGAGGATCGTAGGCATCAGTGGCGGGCGGCCGAGAGCATGGAGAGGGAGTATACTAAGAGAGCTAGGACCACCGGTCAGCAAGGTGAAAGCAGGGAGAGTTTCAAACCCTAGTACCAGGGTAGGCCATATAGGCCACCATCAGCTCAGTCTCAGGGATACAGATCAGGTTATTATATTCCATCTAGACCAGGTGAGAGTTCCAGTATGTTCGAGTCACAGCAGCAGAGAGGGTTGGGACAGGCTAGATCACTACCACAACAGTGTGGTAATTGTGGCAGAGTGCGCTATGGGCGATGTCAGTATGGGTCGAGAGCTTGTTATACTTTCAGCAGCCCAGATCATTAGAGAGGGACTGCCCACAGGGGAGACCTACTGGCATAGCACAGCCAACGGGTTCTATAGCAGCATCATCAGCATCTGTACGACCTCCTAGGCGCGGACCCCAGTCGTCAGCAGGCAGAGGCAGAGGTGGGGGAGGAGTTTCTGGTACAGGCGGTGCCCAAAACCGCATCTATGCTTTGGCAGGTCATCAGGACTTGGAGTCCTCACCAGATGTTGTGACAGCTACATTAAAAGTCTACTCATATAACGGTTATGTGCTAATAGATCTGGGGTCCAATTTGTCCTATGTCACTCCGCTTATTGAGGTAAAATTCAGTATAGCGCCAGAATTATTGAATGAACCATTTTCTATGTCTACACCTGTTGGTGAGCCTGTTATTGCTAGGAAGATTTATCGTGACTGTTCTGTAGTTGTTTGTGGTCATCAGACCATGACAAATCTTATAGAGTTACAGATGGTTGACTTTGATGTTATTATGAGGATGGATTGGTTAGCTTCTGTTTATGCTAAGGGGTGTTGGACGAAGACTGTCACGTTCAACTTTCTGGGGGAAACAACTTTGGAATGGAAGGGCAACACGGCTTCGCCAAAAGGTAGTTCATTTCCTATCTTAAGGCGAAGAAGATGATTTCGAAGGGATATATCTATCATATAGTTCAAGTCCAGGATGCAGAAGCAAAACTGCCAACCCTTCAGTCCATTCCTATAGTTAATGAGTTCCTAGATGTGTTCCCAGATGAGCTTCCAGGTCTCCCACCAGAGCGAGAAATTGACTTCGCTATAGATGTACTACCGGATACTCAGCCGATATCTATCCCTTCTTATAGGATGGCCCTTGCTGAGTTGAAGGAGTTGAAGGAGCAGTTGAAGGATCTATTGGAGAAGGGCTTCATCAAACCTAGTACATCACCGTGGCGAGCCCAGTATTGTTCGTTAGAAAGAAGGATGGTTCGCTACGGATGCGTATCAACTATAGAAAGTTGAATAAGGTGACGATTAAGAATAAGTACCCACTTCCAAGGATAGATGATTTATTTGATAGACTGTATGGTGCTCGATATTTCTCAAAGATAGACTTGAGATCGAGATACCACCAGGTCAGGATCAGAGGGAAGGACATTCCGAAGACCGTATTTAGGACTAGATATAGTCATTTCAATTTCCTTGTTATGTCTTTCGAGTTGACTAATGCTCCAGCTATATTCATGGACCTGATGAACCGTGTATTCAGACCCTTCCTGGATTTTTTTGTGATTCTGTTTATAGAAGATATTTTGGTTTATTCTCAATCAGAGACTGAGCATGCATATCATTTGCGTGCGGTGCTCAGAGTCCTTCAAAACCAGAAGTTGTATATGAAATTCTCCAAATGTGAATTTTGGTTAAACTCGGTGGCTTTTCTAGGGCATATTGTCTCAAATGAGGGCATCAAAGTGGATACTCAGAACATAGAGGTTGTGAAGACCTGGCCTCGACCTACGATGCCAACGGAGGTTCGTAGTTTCCTGGGTTTGTCAGGATATTACAGAAGATTTGTAGAGGGCTTCTCTTCTCTTTCTGCCCCGTTGACAAAGTTGACCCAGAAGGCAGCCAAGTTCTAATGGACGGATGCTTGCGAGCGGAGTTTTCAGGAATTGAAGGATAGTTTGACTTCAGCACCAGTTCTAGCACTTCCAGAGGGATCCAAGGGCTATGCTGTCTATTGTGATACTTGGATTGGGTTATGTATTGATGCAACACGGCAAGGTGATTGCCTACGCTTCTAGACAACTCAGGAAGCACGAGAAAAACTATCCGACTCACGACCTAGAGTTAGCAGCTGTAATTGATGCACTTAAAATCTGAAGACATTATATAGCATTCATGTTGACATCTATACAGATCATAAGAGTCTTCTGTACATCTTCAAGGAGAAGAAGCTAAACTTGCGGCAGAGGCGGTGGTTAGAATTGCTGAAAGATTATGATGTGGATATGTTGTACCACCCGGGGAAGGCGAATGTGGTAGCAGATGCCCTCAGCCGCAAATCTATGGGTAGTTTAGCATACCTACAGGCTGGAAAGAGGAAGCTGGCACATGAGCTTCTCCTGCTAGCCAATTTGGGGGTCAGAGTTATAGATTCAGGAGATACCAGAGTCACTATTCAGACTACATCAATGTCATCCTTAGTAGCCAAGGTGAAAAAGCACTAGTATGAAGACCCTTCATTGACCCATTACAAAGATACAGCTCCGCAAAAGAAGAAATCACCATTCGGGATTACAGAAGATGGGGTCCTCAGGTATCAAAATAGGTTGTGTGTTCCCGATGCTGCTGGGTTACTCCAGAAGATAATGGCAGAGGCTCATTGCTCTCATTATTCTATCCACCCAGGGTCAACAAGGATGTACCGTGACATCAAGGAGGTTTATTGGTGGGATGGAATGAAGAAGGATATAGCAGAGTTTGTAGCCCGGTGTCCTAATTGTCAACAGGTGAAGATTGAACATTAGAAGGCTGGCGGATCACTACAGGCTATGGAAATTCCGACTTGGAAGTGGGAAGTAGTTAATATGGATTTCATCTCAGGATTACCCCGTTCTCAGCGTAGGTTTAATTTTATATGGGTAATTGTGGATAGATTGACAAAATCAACACACTTTCTACCTGTCAGGACTACTTACTCCGCCGAGGATTATGCAAAGCTTTATATTAAGGAGATAGTCTGACTTCATGGTGTTTCAGCATCTATTATCTCAGACAGGGGTACGCAGTTTGCAGCTAATTTTTGGAAATATTTATAGGAGGGCTTGGGAACTCAAGTGAATCTTATCACCACATTTCACCCCAAACAGACGGTCATGCTGAGCGTACTATTCAGACCATTGAAGATATATTGAGGGCACAGCCAGTGCACCTCCACAATTTCGAGGATTTAAGTATGATAGAGTTACTTATTCTGGACAAGGGTAGAATTTTTGAACTGCAGGTTCCCAGCAGCAGAGGGGCTTAGGACAGGAGATCCCACCTCCCCCGCGGTTTGCTATTTGTGGTAAGAACCACTCGGGACCGTGTTGTCGGGGTGCATGTTATACTTTTGGGAATGCTGGTCATTTTGCTAGGTAGTTCCCAATGAGAGTTGGGGACAGTATGATGCAAATAGAAGGATCGGTTGCCGCATCATCACCTTCAGTACGCGCTCCAGAGCAAGGATTTCAGCCATCAGTTAGCAGAGGCAGAGGTAGAGGTGGAGCGTCTAGCTCTAGCGGTGGTCAGAACTGCATATACGCTTTGACTAGGTGCCAGGATGTAGAGCAGCTACCCTATGCTGATACAGGTATAATTACTGTTTATAAGTGGCTAAAAAGTTATTATTACTTATGGTGGTCGGTGTGGTATTGTGTATTCTAGCTTGCTGTGTCACATGTTGGTAGTATTATAGTTATCGAGGTAACTCTGCAAATATTTCCATAGAGATTCCTAAGAGTTTAACATTCGAGGACGAATGTTTCTAAGGGGGGAGGGATGTTACACCTCGCAGTTTAGACGTTGAGTTCCGTAGGTGTTAACTGCTTAATTGTGAACACTGAAGTGATATGCGCCTATTTCATAGTTATAAGGGTTTAAGATCATGTATGAGAAGTATCGAAAGGATTGGAGGTCAAATAGGTGGAAGACAAAACATTGGGCGAACTGGGCAGAATTGCCCTTCGCGTTCACGAGAAGTCCTCGTGTTCACGATGACCATGTAAATTCTAAACCATTGCGTTCGCGAGAGGACCTCGCGTTAGTGAAAGTCAATTAAGTCAGTTTCCACCGACTTCCACACCTTATATAAGGGGCAAGACCCCTCTTTTTCACTCATAATATTTTCCGAAAAGCTCAGCAACATATGGGTGTGTGTATGTGCCATAAAAGTGAGGGATTAGAGTGATTTCAAGTGGCGGAGTATTAATCGAGGTTCGGGTAATATGTAGTTGTGGTTACAGTATTGTTTTGCGGTGGGGTTAGCTTGGATTCAAAGTAGATATGGAAGGTCTTGTTGTCCTAGTAAGAATAAGGCATGAATCTTCCCTTTTGATATTTATTTGGGTCTACTTACAAAGATAGAGTTATTAAATGATCGTATGGGTTGAGAAATTGGATAAAACATCGTGTGGGATGTTTATGGAATATATTGGCATTGATTATATTGTTGTTGATGTTGGCATTGTTGTTGTTGTTGTTGGTTGCTGGATTGTGATTTCGGGCTAGGCATATAAAAAGGGACATGCTGCCCGACTTTTGGTAGATTCTAAAAGGGATTAATTTAAGGGCTTGAGACAAGTATATAATGATAAGCCTAACCACAGTATGAATGGTTTTATATGTAGATTACGAGATGACAAACGATCGTAAATACATTACAAGACGGGAGGTAGGTTGGAAGGCCGAAAAGTAAGCTTCCAGGTATCTTAAGGTTAAACCTTTCTTTCAAAAGGCATGATTCCTATGTTTTGATTCCATAAATTACATCCATAATATTTTTACTCCTAGAAATGCCAGAATTCTATAATTCTGAAGATTCTTATGATGATTCTAATCCTATAGATTTCCAAAGTCTAAGGTTCTAGATGATTTCATGACGTGACTGAGCGTGCTACGCAATATGTGGCCTTTGCTTATGTCTGAGTGTGCTACACAATATGTGGTCTCAGCTTATGTTTGAGTGTGCTACATAACATGTGGCCTCAACTTATGTCTGAGCGTGCTACATAATTCTTGATTATATTCAGGATATGTGGCCTCGGCTTATGTTATGGATCATTCAAAGTGAGCCATGATAGTGGTGATGATTATGGTAGTGATAAAGATCCTTATTATCTGAATGAACCCAACAAATAAATGAATTCCAAAGACTGTATTCCTAGACAGTGTAGGGATATTCGTATCCTTGACCTCTTAAGTCCCGACGAGGCACCCATAAGTTGTACGATTTCATTACGATGTTGATTCTCGAAGGGGACATTCATAAGGTTTCCTCTTTCCTATGCATTTTACATTTGACTTTTGAGTCTCGAAGGAGACAAATGAAAAGGGGAAGAAGTTCCCGTTTTGAACTAAAAGTTAGTCCGAAGGGAGTCTTTTGATAGTTTTTAAAGATTTTGATGCATTTGCATATTTACATACATGCACGACATCTTTTTATGGGGAAGGGGAGAAGGGCTAAGGCGATATATACGCAAACCACCTGAGCATCTGGTGTACGATCATTATAATGCCCGAAAGGGCTGCCCGAAGGGGCCATTATGCTATTAAGCCTGAAAGGGCCATTATGCTATTATGCCGGAAGGGGCTGCAAGCAGAGCGAAGCATGCATTATATATATATATATACATACATACTCATACTGCATCAAAAGTTCATATGGGCATACATGTTATCAGTGTTGGTTACAGGTACAGATTGAGTCTGCTACCCATTTATCATTCGAGTTTATATATACTATTTCAGTTTCGCCTTGCATACTCGGTACATTATCCGTACTGACTCCCTTAGAGTTTGGGGGGCTGCGTTCATGCTCGCAGGTACATATAGACAGGCAGACGATCCAGCTTGGTAGGACTTCCCCCCAGTTGTTCTCGGTGCGCTCCACTTAATCCGAAGCTACGGTCTATTTTGGGTATACTATTCTGAGACGTTTATGTACATATCATATAGGGGTATGGTAGGGCCCTGTCCCATCCTTTCTATAGCTTTCTAATTCGTTAGAGGTTTGTAGACAGTGGTACGTAGTTGGAATGTCATGTAGTAGCCTTGTTGGCCCCTACTGTTCTTTTCAGTATATATGTATATGTGTATGCCTATGTGTACAGATGGTTGGTAGATATTAATACTGTTCTGACATAAGTTTTATGGCCCACCGAGTTATATAGTGATGTTCGGGCACGAATATAGAGGTGCTTGGTCAGAGGTGGTCAGGCCCTCGTCACGACTCCGTGGTTGGGTGGTGACAAGGGCCCCCGACATACCCTTAACACAAAATACATATACAACCCAGACTAAGCAATGCTTCCAGAAGAAGTGGAGCCCACCAATCAGAGCTAGTACCTGAAAGCAGCCTACTGCGGAAGATCCTCGTCCCGTCTATCTACGCCTGCGGGCATAAATGCAGCGTCTACAAAAGAAAGGACGTCAGTATTAATAATGTACGGATTATGTAAGACGGAAATGTAATACAATAAATATATACTGCAAGAAGAAGGATAAGAGTTAACCTGGCACTTCTGACTTACCAATGAGAATCTAGTACGCATGTCCCTTAATACTCTTATATCTTCCACTACATCCATGAACCACACTGTATCTCTAACTTATTTATCGTCCAATGCTAACTGCCCAACTGATCAGTGGTAACTGCCTGACCGGCCGTAGCACGGTGGTAACTGCCCGTCCGATTATCGCCCGACGGTAGGGCGCAACTGCCCGACTGATTAGTGGTAACTACCTGACCAGCCGTAGCTCGGTGGTAATAACTGCCCAACCAGCCGTAGCATGGTGGTAAATACATGGTTGCCCAACTGGTCGTAAACAAGTGGTAAACACATATCTGCCTAACTGGCCTTAGCCCGGTGGTAACATCTGCCCGACTGGTCATAGACCAATGGTAATTATAATCAACATCATAACCCAACTTCTACAAGTAATCTCTATACACTTCCCATGGTCATTACTTAATCCGTAGGGTCTACATAATCCCATAAGACTTATAAGCACAACTCAGGCCATCAGTACTTCTTCCCGCTTGACTAAACATTACCCAAGTCCTAAAATTACAACATACACCTCTTTTCGAACATTAAATACATCATTAGGGATCCTCTACTAGCACTCTATTCATGTCCTATAAAACATTCGTTAGGAACCTATTCCTAAACTTGTTGGATTATTATTAAGGAACCATCATCATGAACACGTCTCACCTTGAAGGAACAAGATAGTAAGGTGAGATCAACATCAATGAATAAACATCAATGAATAACATCAATAGCCATGAAACAAGCTCAATGATATAACAGAAACATCGAGAACTGTAAGCTTTGGTATTTTTAGAAACACAGTTATTGAAGATATCATATATAGGTGCACAACAAAGGAATCATGCCTTAAGATACCTGGAAGCTTACTTCTCGACTTTCTAACCTACCTCCCATCTTGCCATCTATTTACGATAATTCATGGAGGACATTTGCTGATAGATTTAGGGTGAGCTTCTTCCCATGCCAGGCCGCTCAAAGATCTCCTTCTTATGATGTCTTTTCTTATTCTGGACATTATGGATATTTATCCGTCAGATTTCATTCGTTAGACATGTTTTAGATTAGAGCCCTATGCGATGACTTTCGGATTTTGAGAATTTTGTAATAGTTAGAACTTCCGCACTTATTTCAGTATTTTATGGCATGACTTATTTTGTTCATTTGATGTTTGAATGAGTAATAACTGATTACCTTAGTTAATATAAAATCGGATTTGAATGGATAGATGTCTTGTGTGTTGGTTCGCCCACTAGGATTTAGTTGGGTGCCAGTCATGGCGGGATGGGTCGTGACATCAGCGGCTAGCGAGAAGAAAAATTCAGGTAACCAGGATGTTAAGGACTATGGGAAATGGCTTGTGTGATTCGTAGTTTGATATTTTTGTACCACTCTACAGTGGAGGAGTTAGTGTGGGTTATAGGAGAGGGTTTCTGGAAATCGCTATAACGTGAAGGTTAGAGTTGTATCTTCGAGACGAGACTGTATTTGAGGTAATATGTTATGTTGTGGGTATGACGAAATTGGATAGCTTGAGTGAGCATTTTCAGAATACTAAATGACTAGAATTAGTCGACCCAAATGGATGATAGAACTGTGATTGGCTTCGAAAGCTTTGGAGTCAGTTCGTGTGGGCTATGATTGTGTCTATATCTAGAAGTTTGTGCTGTTTTAAGAAATATTGTTGGACCTATTGATCGCGTTCATAGGTATGGCTATATCGAAATAGAGAATTCAAGTAGAAAAAGCTCTTGTATTCGGAGGTCAGTTGTGAGAAAATTAGAGTATGGGGAATATGGGCAATTGGATCTTTGAGCAAAATAAAAAAAGTTTGACTGATAAGGTGAACGGGCAGTGTTTTGCGCACTTATTTCTGTAGAGGCTTTCGGGTGGTTATAATACAAGTTCTTAGGTTACTGTCAGCCTTCGTACTCCCCTTCTTCTTTCAAGAACGAACGATTGTTTAATTAGTATCTGTTGTAACGACCTGTTTGGTCGTTATAGTATTTTTGACCCATTTACCCTTATTGATCCTTCCCCGAGTCCCGTTAGTATGATTTGACCAACGAGGATGGGAGGCACGATTCTGGAGGTCATCGAGTTAGTTCTAGTAGGATTTGTGGAATCTAAAGTCTTAAATTGAAAAACCTTTGACCAATAATTGACCTTTGGATAAAAGTGGCCTGTTACACCTCTGAGATTTCTGATTGTAGCATTGTGAGTGGACTAACGCAAGCTTAAAAATTAACATGAAGTCCTTATGAGATCAAGGAGAGTATTTTATAGCTTTAAGTGCGTGCCATAAGATTTTGAAGTCATATGAACAAGTGAAACTATGTTCGTTGAAGGGAGTGAAGTGTTGGTCATGTTTGAGAAGGTTTTGCAATAATTGAGTTAATATTTTTATAGTAATGTCTTGAGGAGGAGCTATAGGTCCTCTTATATGGTTAATGAAGTGTTATATAAGTGTCAATAAGGTTTCATAAGGATTGGGAGTTGAACGAATCGATGCGAGAAAGATTTGAATTTTTTTGGGTTATACGACCACTTATACGGATCGTATAAGTTATACGGCCCGTATAATGGTCGGTATAACCATTCCTGAGAAGGGTAAACCCATGGTGGGATTATACGGTCCATTTATACGGATCGTATAAGTTATACAGACCGTATAAATGGCTGTATAATCAGGTCGGGCAGCTTTTTTTTCTTTATATATATAGCCGACCCTTGTTCTTATTTTTTATTTCCCACTTCTCCCAAACTCTTAAAAGCTCTAGAACCTTCTCCCAAGCACATTTCACTCAAACTTAAGAGAAATCAAAGATCAAATAGCAAGAATCAAGATATTCAAAAGTAGGGAGATTCACTGGGTTTGTAGGATTCAAGAATTTCTTGGATGTTGAAGCTAGGGTTTCATGCAAGTTGAGAACTCGATCCAAAGCTCATTCTTATGAGTGAAAGGTTATTTTTCATGCCTATTTCATATTATTAAGCATGCTTGGTTGTTGAATAACATGGGTGAGGGAAGAAAGTAGAAGAGGAAGTTCAAATGTAGATTCCATAATATTTTTAGTAGTAACTTTACTTGGGTTATCATTGTTAGAATGTTATGAGTATAATCTCGTTATGAAGGGTAATAATTATGATAATGATACACCTCGGGCATTTCATGTAGTTGTGCTGTGAATAGACTAATTCAAACTTAAGGTGAACATGACGTCCATATGACCTTAAGGAGGGTACTTGGTATCTTAAAGGTCTATACTACAAGATTTTTGAAGTATTACGAATCGGAGAAATCAAGTTCGTCGAAAGAAGTGAATTATAAGTTGTCTTTCGGAAGGTTTAGTAATTATCGAGTTAACGATTGTTTTGTAATGTCTTGGGAAGGAGTTATAGGGCTCCTTAGATGGTTAATAAAGTGTTATACAAGTGCCAAGAAGGTTCCATAAGGATTTGAGATCAAACGAATCGACGAGAACAATTAAAAAAAAATAGTTATATGACTACTTATACGGTCCGTATAACTTTATACGGTCCGTATAAGGGTCCCTATAACAGTCACAGAATGGATCAGTCTCTGGTGGAATTATACGGTCACTTATACGGACCGTATAAAATTATACGAACTGTATAAGTGTCCGCATAAAACATGTCGGGTCAGATTTTCATAATTATAAATATATGACCCAAGTTCTTGTTTTTCATTTCCCATCTTCTCCACATCTCTTGAGAACTCTAGAATATTCCACACACCATATCAACACAAATCTAAGAGAAATCAAAGATTAAACACCAAGAATCAAGAGAATCAAATGCAAAGACGTTCCCTAGGGTTTGTAGAAGTCAAGAATTCCTTTGGTATTGGCGTTGGGGTTTTTCTCTAGTGAAGTATCTTCATCCAAGGTTCATTTTTATATGATCAAAGGTGAGTTTTACATCCATTCCATGTTATTAAAGGTATTTGAGTGGCTGAATGATTTGGATGAGAGAAGAAAATAGAATATGAGCTCAAATATGGAACTAATGATAGTTTGAGTAGTAAGTTAACTTGAGTCATGATTCTTAGTATGCTATGAGTATAATCCTATTATGAATGATACTAAGGATGTTAAGCAAGTATTATATGTAAATGAATATGGTGTTGTGTTGTAATTATGGTTATGAATGACTTTGAAAAAGAGTTTTGAGGATTGAACAATGTTTAACTTGTAGAAGTCTATTGATTATGATATTGTGGGTGTTGCTATTGATGTTTGGGAGTTTTTTAGTATATGCAGACAGTTTTCAAAACAAAGGAAATGCTATCCAATTTTCGTTAGCTTTTCGTCGCTTTAGTTTAGACTTAAGCATGTTTTAAATGATCTAATTTAGTACGGATTCTCTTGCATGTAGAGTTGTGAGCTTGGAATGAGAACGTTTAGTCATTAAGGAGACGTAAAAGGTGTGTAAGGCTTGTCTCTTTCTTTCAAAGGCATGACTTCTATATTATGATTTCCTCTCTATATTTTCATGACCTTCTGACATCCCAAAGACGAAAGTTAAAGATTCTTAAGAGCTTCTTATGAGAAAGAGATAAGATGTGTTCTTTGATAATGATGATGATGATGATGATTTTACTTCTAGAGATTCCCAAGGTCATGAACTGATGTTATTATGAGCTTAATGATCTTATTTCATAATTTCCTTGATGTTGCTCATTGTTGGCCATCTCACCTCATAATACTAGTTCCTTCAAGGTGAGACTTAGCAATGACGTTTGATCTATAATATAATCGGAGGTTACCGACCCTACGTCACTCCGATAGAGTTATAGCTTTTACTTGAGCTCTCATGCATGCTTTATGATATGTATATGTGAGATTACACCATGCCTAGTTGGCCGGGAAAACACCACTACGATGGGCATAGTGGGCGGCTATAATGATACTTACACCGTGCCTAGTTGGCCCGGCAGACTCCACTAGTGGGCGGCATGTGATGGTTGCCCCGGACGCGGGAGGCCCGGACGCAGGCTAATGATGATCACACCGTACCTATATGGTCGGGTAGTTTACGTATGTATATATATGATATAATTTTGTTTTAATACTAAATTTGGCATGCATGACTCCTCTTAAGAGGCAATCAGTCACAGGTTATCTCTTCATCTTATGCTCTCTTGTTTCTTGATTATGTTGTTATACATGCCATACATACTCAGTACATTGTTCGTACTGACATCCTTTCTTTTATGCTATTCAATTATTGACCCAGCTAGTTGCTGCTTAAGGTCAGCGGCAGAGTGCGGGTCCAGGTGACATAGCGACTAGTGCCAGAGCCCATGATTTTATGAGTTTGAATCCTCCAGAATTTTTCGGGTCAAAGCCGAATGAAGACCCACAGGGCTTTATAGATGAGATGCTGAGGATGCTGAGAATAATACATGCTTCTGACACAGAGTCAGTGGAGTTGGCTTCCTATAGGTTGCGGGATATAGCCGTTCTATGGTATAATAATTGGATATCTTCGAGAAAGGAAAATGCTCCTCCCCCGGTATGGCAGGAATTCGTAGATGCTTTCATCCGCCATTATTTACCACCTTAGGTCCGTCAGGTCCGAGCTGAATTTAAGGCAAGGAAATATGAGTGCTCGGGAGTATAGTCTCCATTTTAAATCATTGGCTAGGTATGCTCCTACCATGGTAGTCGATATGGGGGACCGGGTGCATCGGTTCATGAGTGGCTTAGGGCCATATTTTATCAAAGATTGTTTGAAGGCTTCACTCCAGGAAGGGATAGATATCTCTCGTATTCAAGCTCATGCTCAGAATTTGGAAGAGCAGCAGCAACCGCAAAAGGGTGAGCGCGATATTGATAGAGGGCATTGTAAGAGGGCCAGATCTGTCGATGCTAGTAGTGAGTGTAGAGGGGGGGGGGGGGGGGGGCAGAGGCAACCGTACTCCAGGTATTCGGGCCAGTCCGCGGCCAGTGCACCTTCTCAATTTACGGGCAGGATATTTGACCGCCCTATTTACTCTGGACTGGGTCAGAGCTCGAGAGTTTCAGGTTCTCAGCTTGAAGGTGATCCTAGTCAGAGGAGACCACCGATACCACAATGTAGCCAGTGCGGTAGATTACATACGGGTCAGTGTCACTGAGGCTCAGATGCTTGTTATGCCTGTGGTTAGACTGGGCATATGATGCGTGATTTTCCATCGATGAGTGGCAGAGTTGGGGTCCAGCCCTCAAGATCAGTAGCCGGCTCTTCTTCGTCAGTGCGCCCTGTAGGGCAGACTCCCCAAACTTCAGCAGGTTGTGGCAGGGGCAGAAAGGGAACCTCTAGTTCGAGTGGCCCTCAGCCTCGTATATCTGCATTAGCCGGATGACAGGATCATGAGTCCTCCCCTGACGTTGTCACAATTATATTATCTGTATTCTCCTATGATGTTTATGCACTGATTGATCTGGGTTCTACCTTATCATATATCACTCCTTATATTGCCGGTCGTATTGGGGTGAAACCCGAGCCAATCAAACTTTTTGAGGTGTCTCCTCCTGTTGGTGACCCGGTAATAACTAGGCAAGTATATAGAAATTGTGCGATTTTTGTATGTGATCGTCAGACTATAGCTAATTTGATTAAGCTGGAAATGTTAGATTTTGATGTGATTATGGGAATGGATTGGCTGGCCTCTTGTTATGCTAATGTGGATTATAGAATAAAAATGGTTCGATTCCAATTCCCAGTAGAACCAGTGCTTGAATGGAAAGGTAACACAGCGTCTCTAAGCGGTAGGTTTATTTCCTATCTCAAAGCGAGGACGATGATTGTAAAAGGCTATATTTATCATTTAGTCCGGGGTTATGCCACCGAAGCAAAACCGCTGACTCTTCAATCCATCCCGGTAGTAAATGAGTTTCCGGATGTATTTCCAGATGAACTTCCAGGTCATCCACCGGAACAGGAGATTGATTTTACTATTGATGTGCTACCGGACACCGAACCCATATCTATTTCTCCTTACAGAATGGCTCCTGCAGAATTGAAAGAGCTAAAGGAACAACTAAAGGATTTTCTCGAGAAGGGATTTATTAGACCCAGTTCATCACCATGGGGAGCACCTGCCTTGTTCGTAAGAAAGAAAAATGGTTCCTTGCGAATGTGCATTGACTATAGGCAATTGAACAAGGTAACGATAAAGAATAAGTACCCGCTTCCGAGAATCGATGATTTGTTTGATCAATTAAAAGGTATTAAGTGATTTTCCAAGATAGACCTGAGGTCAGAATATCACTAGGTGAGAGTTAGAGAAGAAGATATCCCGAAAACAGCTTTCAGAACAAGATATGGTCATTATGAATTTCGGGTAATGTCATTTGGGTTGACTAACACCCCAACAGTATTTATGAATTTGATGCATAATGTATTCAGGCCTTTCCTAGATCTATTAGTAATCGTGTTCATCGATGACATCCTGGTGTACTCTTGATCAGAAGCAGAACATGCAGATCATTTATTTACTTTTCTCAGAATTCTTCGGACTAGAAAATTATATGCCAAGTTTTCAAAATGTGAGTTTTGGCTGAATTCTGTAGCTTTTCTGGGCCATATTATCTCAGATGATGGCATCCAAGTGGATACTCATTAAATTGAGGTTGTGAAGACTTGGTCAAGGCCTATAACACCTACGGAGGTCCGTAGCTTTCTGGGATTAGCAAGCTCTTACAGAAGGTTTGTGGATGGATTTTCTTCTATTTCATCACCATTGATGAAGCCAACTCAGAAATCAATAAAATTTCAATGGACCAATGCTTGTGAGCGCAGTTTGCAGGAATTGAAAGATAGATTTACTTCAGCCCCAGTCCTGACACTTCTAGAAGAATCAGAAGGCTATGTTGTTTATTATGTTGCCTCCGGTGTTGGGTTGGGCTGTGTATTGATGCAGCATGGTAAGGTTATTGCCTATGCTTCTAGGCAGTTGCGAAAAAATGAGAAGAATTATCCGACACATGATCTTGAATTAGTTGCAGTTATTCATGCACTAAAGATATGGAGACATTATTTGTATGGTGTTCATGTTGATATTTATATGGATAGCAAGAATCTCAAGTATATATTCGAGCAGAAGGAGTTGAATCTACGGCAGAGATGGTGGTTAGAGCTATTGAATGACTATGATGTGAGTATTTTATATCATCTCGGAAAGGCAAATGTGGTGGCCGATGCTCTCAGCCATAGATCTATGGGCAGTCTATGTGATGCTCAGCTTGAGAAGAAAGAATTAGTCTGTGAGCTCCACCAGCTAGCTAGCCGAGGAGATTACTTAATGGATTCAGGCAATGCAAGAGTTATTGTTCATAAACCAGCGGTCTCATCCTTAGACTTGGAAGTGAAAAAGCGCCGATATGAAGATCCGAAGTTGAGTCACTACAGAGATGCACTCCCCTAGAAGGAAAAGTCACCATTTGAGATTTCCATAGATGGGATTCTCAAGTATCGAAGCAGGCTATGTGTTCCAGATGTTACAGGATTACGCCGCCAGATTTTGGAAGAAGCCCATTACTTTCGCTATTCCGTTCATCTAGGAACGACAAAGATGTAGCATGATCTTAATTCAATGTATTAGTGGGATAGTATGAAGAAAGATATAGGGGAGTTTGTAGCTCAATGCCCAAATTGTCAACAAGTGAAAATTAAGCATCAAATGCCAGGAGGATTGTTGCAAGCTATGGAAATTCCAACCTGGAAATGGGAAGTAATCAGCATGGACTTTATTGTGGGCTTGCCTCGTTCTCATCGTAAGTATGACTCCGTATGGGTAATTGTTGACAGACTCACGAAGTCAGCTCATTTTTCACCAGTCAGAACACATACCTAGCAGAAGATTATGCAAAGCTATACCTTCAAGAGATAGTGCGACTTCATGGTGTTCCAGTATCCATTACCACAGATAGAGGGGCACAATTTAAAGTTAAACTTGTTACAACATTTCACCCACAGGCGGATGGACAAGCTTAACGCACTATTCAGACCTCGGAGGATATGTTGCGGGCATGTGTATTAGATTTCGGAGGTAATTGGGATGATCATTTGCCACTTATTGAATTTTCATATAACAATAGTTATCATTCCAGTATCCAGATGGCCCCGTACGTAGCTCTATACGGAAGGAAGTGTAGATCGCCAATTGGATGGTTTGAAGTAGGAAAGATACTATTAATAGGTCCAGAATTGATTCAGCAAGCAGTGGAAAAGATCAAGCTTATTCGAGACTGATTGTTGACAGCCCAGAGTTGTCAGAAATCTTATACGGACAACTGTCGACGAGACTTGGAATTCCAAGTTAATGATTGGGTATTCCGCAAAGTGTGGCCAATGAAAGGTGTAATGAGATTCAGCAAGAAAGGCAAGCTTAGCCCTGGTATATTGGACCTTACAAGATTATGTGCAAGGTCATCCAAGTGGCTTATGAACTAGATTTACCTCCAGAGCTTGAATCAGTCCATCTAATTTTTCATGTGTCGATGCTCCGTAAGTGTGTTGGTGATTCTTCCAGAATCGTTCCTTTAGATGATGTTCAAGTTACTGAGAAGTTGGTTTATGAAGAATTACCCATTGCCATATTAGATAGGCAAGTGCAGAAGCTCAAAACTAAAGACGTAGCCTCAGTTAAGGTCATGTGGAGAAACAATAACAGAGAGGAGATGGCTTGGGAGGAAGAAGATGATATGAAGTCCAGATATCCGCATTTGTTTCCACCCCCAGAAGAGGCTCAGGACGAGACGCCATTGTCCTCAGGTATGTAGCGCTTTCTTTTAATGCTTTTGGGTCGTGTGTGGCCATGTTTCTGTTATTATTGTTGTAGCCCTGTGAGGAAAAATATGTTGGGTTGCTGTGAATGGATGGTAGTGCCATATTACAGGGCAAACTCTGGCAAAAATTTTGTATAATCCCCGAGAACTTAACATTCGAGGACGAATGTTCCTAAGGGTGGGAGAATGTTACACCTCGGACATTTCATGTCATTGTGCTGTGAATAGACTAATTCAAGCTTAAGATGAACATGAAGTTCATATGACCTTAAGGAGGGTATTTGGTAGCTTAATGGTGTATACTACAAGATTTTTGAAGTATTATGAATCAGAGAAATCAAGTTGGTCGAAAAAAGTGAAGTATATGTTGTCTTTAGGAAGGCTTAGTAATTATCGATTTAACGATTGTTTAGTAACGTCTTGTAAAGTAGTTATAGGGCTCCTTAGATGATTAATGAAGTGTTATACAAGTGCCAAGCAGGTTCCATAAGGATTTGAGATCAAACGAATCGACGAGAACAACACTGAAAAAGAGGAGTTTTACGACAACTTATACAGTCTGTATAACTTTATACGGCCCGTATAAGGGTCCCTATAACATTCACAAAATGGATCAGTCTCTGGTGGAATTATACGGTCACTTATACGGACCATATAAAATTCTACGGACCGCATAAGTGTCCGTATAAATCATGTCGGGTCAGATTTTCATAATTATAAATATATGACCCAAGTTCTTATTTTTCATTTTCCATCTTCTTCACACCTCTTGAGAACTCTAGAATATTTCACACACCATAACAACACAAATCCAAGAGAAATGAAAGATTAAACACCAAGAATCAAGCTCAAAGAGGCTCACTAGGGTTTGTAGAAGTCAAGAATTCCTTTGGTATTGAAGTTGGGGTTTTTCTCTAGTGGAGAATCTTCATCTAAGATTCATTTCTATATGATCAAAGCTGAGTTTTACATCCATTCCATGTTATGAAAGGTATTTGAGTGGTTGAATGACTTGGATGAGAGAAGAAAATAGAATGTGAGCTTAAATATGGAAGTAATGATATTTTGAGTAGTTAGTTAACTTGAGTCATGATTCTTAGAATGCTATGAGTATAATCTTGTTATTAATGATACTAAGGATGTTAAGGAAGTATTATATGTAAATGAATATGGTGTTGTGTTGTAATTATGGTTATGAATGACTTTGAAAAAGAGTTTTGAGGATTGAACAATGTTTAACTTGTAGAAGTCTATTGATTATGATATTGTGGGTGTTGCTATTGATGTTTGGGAGTTTTTTAGTATATGCAGACAGTTTTCAAAACAAAGGAAATGCTATCCAATTTTCGTTAGCTTTTCGTCGCTTTAGTTTAGACTTAAGCATGTTTTAAATGATCTAATTTAGTACGGATTCTCTTGCATGTAGAGTTGTGAGCTTGGAATGAGAACGTTTAGTCATTAAGGAGACGTAAAAGGTGTGTAAGGCTTGTCTCTTTCTTTCAAAGGCATGACTTCTATATTATGATTTCCTCTCTATATTTTCATGACCTTCTGACATCCCAAAGACGAAAGTTAAAGATTCTTAAGAGCTTCTTATGAGAAAGAGATAAGATGTGTTCTTTGATAATGATGATGATGATGATTTTACTTCTAGAGATTCCAAAACTTATGAATTGATGCTATTATGAGCTTAATGATCTTATTTCATAATTTCCTTGATGTTGGCTATCTCACCTCATGGTACTAGTTCCTTCAAGGTGAGACCTAGCGATGACATTTGATCCATAATATAATTTGAGGTTACCGAACTTACGTCACTCCAATAGAGTTACCGCTTTTACTTGAGCTCTCATGCTTGCTTTATGATATGTAAATGTGAGATTAAACCGTACCTAGCTAGCCGAGCAGACATCACTACGATAGGCGTAGTGAGCGGCTATAATTATACTTACACCGTGCCTAGTTGGCTGGGCAGACACCGCTAGTGGGCGGCGTGAGATGGTTTCCCTGGATACGGGCTAATGATAATCACACCGTACCTATATGGTCGGGAAGTTTACGTATGTATATATGATATGATGTTGTTTTACTATAAACGTTAGCATGCATGATTCCGCGTTAAGAGACAATCAGTCACATGTTATCTCTTCATATTGTGTTCTCTTATTTCTTGATTATGTTATTATACATGCCTTACATACTCCGTACATTGTTCTTACTGATGGATTTTATTTTATGGGCACTGCGTTCATGCCCGCAGATAGACAGGGAGATGGTACAGACACTTAAGAGCTTTATTAGCAGTTATACAGGAGCACTCTACTACTTCGGAGTTGCCGTTTATTGGTATATTTTTTGTGTACATATTTGGGGCATGGCGGGGTCCTGTCCCGTCCTTATGATTGCAGCACTCCAGTTAGAGGCTTGCAGATACATATGTGTGGGTAGTAGATGTTATGTGATCTTTTAGTGTATATGCTCTGTTTATCATTTTGTTGCCTCGTGGGCTTATGTACATGTATGTTTTGAGAGATATTAATTAGAAGATCATTTTATGATAAGGTTGTGTTGGGAATGGTATATGTTCAAGTTGAGTTTGATGAGAAGTCTGACAGGTTATGCTCGGTATGCTAGCTCCGGGTACCTGTCATGGCCCTCTAGTCGGATCGTGACAGATAAGAAAGTGTTGTATACAATTGGGCAAAGGGTTGGTGTGAAGTTGTTGATATAAGTTGAATGTGAGAATGAATTTTGAGACTAAATGGAATATGACTACTTGATTATGATATTGTGGATGTTATTATAGTTGTTTGTGAGTTGTTTTGCCATATGGTGGAAGTCGATGAAATAGGGGAAATGCTGCCCAACTTTCATTAGCTCATGAATTATTCTAGTTTGGATTTAAGAGTGTCTTTAAGACTTAACCATGGTATGAATCCTTTTAAATGTAGATTTTCCCAAGCTTTGGCGGTGAACGTTAAATAATTTAGAAGTCAAAAAGGTATGTAAGGCTAACCCTTCTTTCTTAAGGCATGATCCCATTGATGTATACCTTCATGTGAAATCCATAATATCTTCCATGATGATTTCATTCCTAGAATCACAAAAGGTCATGGTTCTTGATACTCTCATGATATCGTTGATCTCACCCTATGATACTTGATCCTCCGAGGGAATATATATTGACGATGATGATGTTGACGCTACATAGGTACTTCTAGGTGTATATGTATGTGTATATATATATATATATATATATATATATATATATATATATATATATATATATATATATATGGGAAATATGTAACACCGAGCTTATGTGCTTTCTCTTATGCGCGCACCACTGCAGTTGGGTAAGGATAACACTGAGCCTTGGTAGGGCCGGGTATGTATAACACTGAGCCTTGGTAAGGCTGGGTATGTATGACACTGATCTTTTTCATGGTCGGGTATGTGTTACGCCGAACCTCTATGGTCGGATATAGTACTATTATATATGTAAGTGTATGTAAGGGAATGGTCCCGTTAGGAAAAGGATAAGTAAATGTTATGAACGTCGCTAGAGGTATAAATGGTTCTACTATCCCACGACTCTTCTATCTAATGTTATCTTTCATATCTTTGTTATGTTATTGCTTATGCCTTAAATACTCAGTACATTTTTTGTAGAGACGTCCTTTTTGTTTGTGGACGCTGCGTCATGCCCGCAGGTAGACAGAGAGATAAACTTGGTCCTTAGGCTGCTTATTCCGAGACTGCTTAGAGGAGCTCCAATTAATTCGGAGCTGCAGCTGTTGGTACTATTCTTTTGTGTATATATGGGCATGGCGGGGCCCTTGCCCATCTATATGATGTGACATACTCTTTCTAGAGGCTCATAGACAGTTGTGTATAGTTAGATGTCTTTTAGCATTGTCGGCCAATACTTCTTTTGTATATCATTTTGCTAGCCTCGCTGGCTTATATATATGTATATATATATATATTTGTGTGTGTGTGTGTGTGTGTGTGGGCATAGAGCTGATGTTGATATAAAAGTGCCTTAGCCCAATGGAAATTGTATTATTCATGCATAAAGATTATGAGTAAGCCATGTGGCTCACCTAGATAGGATTGTGGAAGTACGATGAGAGGTGCCCGGTGAGTTAGCCCCAGGTGCCCGTCATGGCCCTCTGGTTGGGTTGTGACAAAAGTGGTATCAGAGCAGTTCCGTCCTAGGGTGTGTCTATGAGCTGTGTCCAATATAGTCTTGTTTATGGGTGTGTTGCGCGCCACACGTATAAACAGGAGGGTACGGGCATTTAGGAATGAATGACCTTCTTTCTTCATGGATCGTGCGATAGAGCCATGATATTAGGATTTCTCTTTCTTTAACTGGTGTTATGTATTTCAGAAATACCTGTAAAGAGGAAAGCTACGGCAGCCCAAAAGGGCAAGACAATGGCAGGAAGGCGGGCTGAAAGAGTACCGCCAACGGATATAGGGGAAGGTGAGTCCCAGACTGAGGTTCCATCTCGGTCCTCACACTCATTACCTGCTTTAGAGGAGCATGAGGGAGCCTTAGCCCCAACTCTAGCACCCCCAGCTCCTGTACTAGAGGTTTCGGGCCAAGAGATGAAATAGGCCATTCAATTGTTGACTCAATTGATTGCCGCTCAGGCCCAGTGATAGGGTATGGATTATGGCGATAGGTCTGTGAGTGCTAGAGCCCATGATTTTATTAGCTTTAACCCTCCGGAGTTCTTCGGATCAAAACCGGATAAGGACCCTCAAAACATTATTGATGGAATGTTGAGGACACTTCAGCTAATGCATGCTTCAGACGTTGAATTGGTAGAGTTAGCATCATATAGATTGCGAGATGTTGCGATTCATATGGCAAGAATTTGTTGATGCTTTCCTCCGACATTATTTGCCCCCAGAGGTTCGGCGGGCTATAGCCGATAAGTTCTTGAATCTTAGGCAAGGAAGTATAAGTGCCTTAGAGTATAGTCTACGTTTCAATTCTTTGGCCAGGTATGCTCCGACGATGGTAGCAGACATCGGTGATCAGTGCACCAATTTGTGAGTGGCTTAGGGCCACATTTGATAGATAAGTGCTTGACTGCGTCTCTTCAGGACAATATGGATATTTCTCGAATTCAAGCCCATGCCCAGAATTTGGAGGAAATCTAACAACATCAGAAAAGTAAGCATGAGCATGAAAGAGGGTATAGCAAGACGACTAGATCTTCGGGTTTGATTGGTGAGTTTAGAAGAGGGAAAAGACATCAGTTTGCTAGGCATTCAGGCTATTCTATTACTAGTATGCCTTCACGATTTACGGGCTAGAGATTTGATAGATCTATGATCACTCTGGGCCGAGTCAGAGTTTTAGAGCTTCAGGTTCTCATTACAGAGGCGACTCGGGCCTGGCAAGGCCACCCATGCCACGATGTCCTCATTGCGGGAAGTTACATTGGGGCAAGTGCCGATTGGGTTTAGATGGTTGCTATGCATGTGGTTGGCCAGGCTGTATCATGTGTTGTTGCCCCTCGATTGGTTGAAAAGGTGGGGTCCATCCCTTAGGGTCGGCAACTGGGTCTTCATCATCTATACATCCTCGGGGACAAAGCTCACAGAGACCGGTTAGCCGTGGTAGGGGTAGAGTAGGAGCTCCCAATTCTAGTGGTCCTTAGCACCGTATTATTGCTTTGGCTGGACGACAGGATCTTGAGTCCTCCCCTGATGTCGTCACAGGTATATTATCAGTATTTTCTCATGATGTATATGCTTTGATTGATCCAGGCTCCACATTGTCATATGTTACTTCATATATTGCTGGTCGATTTGGGTTGAAACCGAAATCAATTAAATCTTTTTAAGTATCTACACCCGTTTGTGAACCGGTAATAGCTAGTCGAATATATAGAAATTATGTACTTGTGAATTGTAAGCTTTGTACTATGGCTGACTTACATGAGTTGAGAATGGTGGACTTTGATGTTATTATGGGCATGGATTGGTTGGCTTCTTGCTATGCCAATGTCGACTGTAGACAAAGATGGTTCGCTACCAGTTTCGGGGAGAACCAATTTTCGAATGGAAAAGAAATACAGCGTCCCCGAGAGGTAGGTTTATTTCCTATCTCAAGGCGAGGAAAATGATTGCTAAAGGTTGTATTTATTATTTAGTCTGGGTTCAAGATATAGAAGACGAATCGCCGACTCTTTAGTCTGTCCCCGTGGTGAACGAGGTTCCTGATATATTCTCGGATGAACTTCCAGGCCTCCCTCCTGAGCGGGAGATCGATTTTGCGATTGATGTGCTACCAGATCCAAAGCCCATATCTATTCCTCCTTAAAGAATGGCTCCCGCAGAATTGAAAGAGTTGAAGGATAAATTGAAGGACTTGCTTGAGAAAGGCGTCATTAGGCCTAGTTCATCCCCGTGGGGAGCACCCGTGTTGTTTGTAAGAAAGAAAGATGGCTGCTTGCGAATGTGCATTGACTACAAGCAACTGACTAAGGTAACGATCAAGAATAAATATCCGCTCCTAAGGATTGATGATTTATTTGATCAATTGCAAGGTGCCAAATGGTTTTCAAACATATACTTGAGATCCGGGCATCATCAGGTGAGAGTTAAGGAAAAAGATATTCCTAAGACGACCTTCAGAATGAGATATGGTCATTTCGAGTTCCGAATAATGTCATTTAGGCTAACCAATGCACCGACAGTATTGATGGATTTGATGAACAATGTGTTTACACCTTTTTTAGACTTGTTTGTGATTGTATTCATTGATGACATCCTGGTATATCGGTCTGAGACGGAACATGCGGATCATTTATGTAATGTCGTTAGATTTCTTGCGGCTCAAGAGCTATTTACAAAATTTTCAAAGTGTGAGTTTTGGTTGAATTCGATGACCTTTTTGGGGCATATCATCTCAACTAATGGCATTCAGGTGGAAACCCATAAGATTGAGGCTGTGAAGACTTGGCCGAGGCTTACAACACCTATGGAGGTTCGTAGTTTCCTGGGCTTGGCAGGCTATTACAGAAGATTTGTGGAAGGTTTTTCTTCTATTTTTGCACTATTGATGAAACTAACTCAGAAATCAACTAAATTTCAATGGACGGTTGCTTGTGAATGTAGTTTTCAAGAGTTAAAGAATAGATTAACTTCAGCCCCGGTTCTGATACTTCCAGAAGGATCGGAAGGCTATGTTGTCTATTGCGATGCTTTAGGCATCGGGTGAGGATGTGTGTTGTTGCAGGATGGTAAGGTGATTGCTTATGCTTCAAGGCAGTTGCGAAAACATGAGAAAAATTATCTAACCCATGATCCTAAGTTAGCTGCGGTGATTCACGCATTGAAGATGTAGAGACATTATTTGTATGATGTCCATGTGGATATTTATACGGATCACATGAGCCTTCAGTATATTTTCAAGTAGAAAGAATTGAATTTACGGAAAAGGCGATAGTTGGAGTTGTTGAAAGATTATGATGTTAACATCATATATCATCCCGGGAAGGCGAACGTTGTGGTTGATGCTCTTAGCCGTAGATCTATGGGAAGTTTATGTGATGTTCAACTAGAGAAAAGAGAGTTAGCTCGTGAGCTCTAGCAATTAGCTAGCCTAGGAGTTCGGGTAGTGGACTCAGGTAATGTGGGAGCTAGCATTCAGAATTCAACTATTTCTTCGCTAGTAGTTGAAGTGAAAGAGCGCCAATACAAGGATCCTATACTAGTTCATTATAGAAATACACTTCCTCAGAAGAAGAAGTAATCCTTTGAGATTTCTGGAGATGGAGTTCTCCGATATCGAGGCAGGTTGTGTGTTCCCGATGTTGCAGGGTTACGTCATCAGACTTTGAAAGAAGCCCATTGTTACTGTTATTCTGTTCACCCCGGAGCAACGAAAATGTATCATGACCTTAAATCCATATATTGGTGGAATGGAATGAAGAAAGACATAGCGGAATTCGTGGCCCAATGTCCTAATTGTCAGTAAGTGAAAATTGAGCATCAAAAACCCGGTGGATTGTTGCAATTTATGGAAATTCCAACTTGAAAATGGGAAATGATCAATATGAATTTCATTGTAGGCTTACCTCGTTCTCAATGAAAGTATGATTCGGTATGAGTAATTGTGGATAGACTCCCGAAGTCAGCACATTTCTTACCGGTTAGAAATACATATATAGCTGAAGATTTTGCAAAGCTTTATGTCAAGGAAATAGTACAATTTCATGGTGTTCCAGTATCTATTATTTTTGATAGAGGGACTCAGTTTACAGCCAATTTCTGAAAATCGTTTCAAGAAGGTTTGGGTACTCAAGTGAGTCTTAGTATAGCATTTCATCCACAGACTGATAGGCAAGCTGAGCGTACCATCCAAACTCTTGAGGATATGCTATGGGCATATGTACTGGATTTTGGAGGTAGTTGGGATGATCACTTACCGCTTATTGAATTTTCTTATAACAACAGTTATCATTCTAGCATTCAAATGGCCCCGTATGGGCGCAAGTGCAGATCGCCAATTGGGTTGCTTGAAGTAGGGGAGACTAAATTGATAGGGCCAGACTTGGTCCGGCAAGCTATAGAGAAGGTCAAGCTTATACAAGATCGATTATTAACAGCTCAGAGTCATCATAAATCCTATGTGGATAATCGTCGAAGGGACTTAGAGTTTCAAGTTAAAGATTGGGTATTCTTGAAGGTGTCGCCAATGAAAGGCGTCATGAGATTTGGCAAAAAGGGAAAGCTTAGTCCTCGGTATATTGGACCTTATGAGATTGTAAGCAAGGTAGGCCCAGTGGCTTATGAATTAGATCTACCTTTGGATTCGGAGTTAGTCCACTCGGTTTTCCATGTGTCGATGCTTCATAAGTGCATTGGAGATCCTTCCAGAAATGTACCGGTAGATGACGTTCAAGTCACTGAGCAATTATCCTACGAAGAAGTTCCCATTGCCATTCTAGATAGACAAGTACGGAGACTCAGAACCAAAGATGTAGCTTCAGGTAAAGTCTTATGGAGAAATAATAATAGAGAGGAAATGACCTGGGAAGCGGAAGAAGACATGAAGTTTAGGTACCCATATTTATTTCCACCTCCAGAGGAGACTCAGGCAGAGACGCCATCGTCTTCAGGTATGTACTGTTTTCCTTAATGCTTTCTTGGTCGTGTGTGGCCATGGTTGTTGATATTCTTGTTGTAGCCCTGTGAGGCGATATATTTTGGGTTGCTGTGACAGGATGGTAGTGCCATATTACAGTGGGTTGCTATGAAAGGATGGTAGTGCCATATTACAGGGGAAACTCTGGCAAACTTTTTGTAGAATCCCCAAGAGTCTAACATTCGAGGAGGAATGTTTCTAAGGGGGGAAGAATGTTACACCTCTGAGATTTTGGATTGTAGCATTGTGAGTGGACTAATGCGAGCTTAAAAATGAACATGAAGTCATTATGAGATTAAGGAGAGTATTTGACACCTTTAAGTGTGTACCATAAGATTTTGAAGTCATATGTATAAGTGAAACTAAGTTCGTTGAAGGGAGTGAAGTGTGAGTCATGTTTGAGAAGGTTTCATAACAATTGAGTTAATATTTGTTTAGTAATATCTTGAGGAGGAGTTATAGGGCCTCTTAGATGGTTAATGAAGTTTTATATAAGTGTCAATAAGGTTCCATAAGGATAGGGAGTTGAACGAATCGACGTGAGAAAGTTTTGAAAATTTTGGGTCATACGACCACTTATACGAACTGTATAAGTTATACGGCCCATATAATGGTCGGTATAACCATTCCAGAGAAGGGTAAACCCATGGTGGGATTATACGGACCGTATAAATAGTCGTATAATCGGGTCGGGCAACTTTTTTTTCTTTTATATATATAGACGACCCTCGTTCTTATTTTTCATTTCCCACTTCTCCCAAACTCTTAAAAGCTCGAGAATCTTCTCCCAAGCACATTCCACTTAAACTCAAGAGAAATCAAATATCAAATAGCAAGAATCAAGATATTCAAGTGTTTGGACATTCACTAGGGTTTGTAGGATGCAAGAATTTCTTGGATGTTAAAGCTAGGGTCTCATGCAAGTTGAGAACTTGATCCAAAGCTCATTCTTGTGAGATACAAGGTCAGTTTTCATGCCTATTTCATGTTATTAAGCATGCTTCGTTGTTGAATAACTTGGGTGAGGGAAGAGAGTAGAAGATGAAGTTCAAATGTAGATTCCATGATATTTTGAGTAGTAACTTAACTTAGGTTATCATTGTTAGAATGTTATGAGTATAATCTCGTTATGAAGGGTAATAATGATGATAAGAAAGTGTTGTATACAATTGGGAAAAGGGTTGGTGTGAAGTTGTTGATATAAGTTGAGTGTGAAAATGAATTTTGAGACTTAATGGACTATGACTACTTGATTATGATATTATGGATGTTATTATAGCTGTTTGGGAGTTGTTTTGCCACATGGTGGAAGTCGATGAAATAGGGGAAATGCTGCCCAACTTTCATTAGCTCATGAATTATTCTAGTTTGGATTTAAGAGTGCCTTTAAAACTTAACCATGGAATGAATCCTTTTAAATGTAGATTTTCCCAAGCTTTGGCGGTGAACGTTAAATAATTTAGAAGACAAAAAGGTATGTAAGGCTAACCCTTCTTTCTTAAGGTATGATCCCATTGATGTATACCTTCATGTGAAATCCATAATATCTTCCATGATGATTTCATTCCTAGAATCACAAAAGCTCATGGTTCTTGATACTCTCATGATATCGTTGATCTCACCCTATGATACTTGATCCTCCGAGGGAATATATATTGAAGATGATGATCTTCATGCTACGTAGGTACTCCTAGGTGTGCGTGTGTATGTGTGTGTATGTATATATATATATATATATGTGTGTGTGTGTGTGTTTCTGTGTGTGTGTGTGTGTGTATGGCCAGTATGTAACACTGAGCTTATGTGCCCGGGTATGATATCGATTGCACGCGCACCACTGCAGTTTGGTATGGATAACACTGAGCCTTAGTAGGGCCGGGTATGTAGAACACTGAGCCTTGGTAGGGTCGGGTATGTATAACACCGATCTTTTTCATGGTCGGCTATGTGTTACACCGAACCTCTATGGTCGGGTATAGTACTATTATATATGTAAGTGTATGTAAGGGAAGGGTCCCGTTAGGAAAAGGATAAGTAAATGTGATGAACGTCGCTAGAGGTATAAATGGTTCTACTATCCCATGACTCTTCTATCTAATGTTATCTTTCATATCTTTATTATGTTATTGCTTATGCCTTACATACTCAGTACATTTTTCGTACAGACGTCCTTTTTGTTTGTGGACGCTGCGTCATGCCCGCAGGTGGACAGGGAGATAGACTTAGTCCTTAGGTTGCTTATTCCGAGACTGCTTAGAGGAGCTCCAATTGATTCGGAGCTGCAGCTGGTGGTACTATTCTTTTGTGTATATATGGGCATGGCGGGGCCCTGTCCCATCTATATGATGTTACATACTCTTTCTAGAGGCTCGTAGACTGTTGTGTATAATTAGATGTCTTTTAGCATTCTCAGCCCAAACTTTTTTTGTATATCATTTTGCTAGCCTCGTCGGCTTGTGTGTGTGTATATACATATATATGGGCATAGTGCTGATGTTGATATAAAAGTTCCTTAGCCCAATGGAAATTGTATTATTTATGCACAGATATTACGAGCAAGCCATGTGGCTCACCTAGCTAGGATTGTGGAAGTACGATGAGAGGCACCCGGTGGGTTAGCCCCGGGTGGGCGTTATGGCCCTCCGATTAGTTTCATTAGGTCCGAAACGTGATTTATGATGTTGTGAAGGCATTGGTTTGGTTCCCGAAAGGTTTGAGTGTGATTTGAGTCATTGGTGGAGGAACTAGTTAAGTTAAAAAGGTAGAGTTTACCACGGTCAACATCAAATTAAGATGACCCCGTGTCGATGTTTTGAAAGTGCCAACAAGTTCGTATGATGATTTTGGACTTGTCCACAAGTTTTGGTGAGATTTCGAAGAGTTTCAGACGGATTTGGGTTATGTCGCGTTCGTATTCGATGTTTTCACCATAGAACTTTGGCGATAAAGGGAACCATATTGATCAAACGAGCTTGTTTTTGTATTTCAATTGAACCATTAGATTCGTATCATAATTACGAAGCTATAGCAAAAAGAATAGTCGCATTTCGCCTTCGTATGAGGAATTTATGGCCATTTTAGGGTCGACAGCTATTGCTATACCTAGTGGGGCTACTGTAGCGGACTTCTGGTCCGCTGTTGCGAACGTTGGACCACTGTAGCGGACTTCTGGTCTGCTGTAGCGAAAGTATTTGTGTATAAAAAATCAGACCGCGTTAATATTGTATTTTGGGCATATCTTGAGTTCTAGTGCTCCGTTTGAGGTGATTTTCACGGCGTTGTTCTTGAATCAATGAGGGGGTAAGTATCTAACCTTTATTTTGATGTTTTCTCAAGTTTATTTTCGTTGGTTATTGATTTTATCCGAGTTTGATTGGGGAAAATTAGGATTTTGAACCCAAAAGTTGAAAAATGGTAAATCATGGTTTTGAAGATCAAGATGATGGCTTTTTGAATGAGTTTTCTGGATCTAGACTAATTGAGCTATGGATAAACTAATTTTGTGATAAATTTTCAGTTTTGCCCTTGTGGGCTCGGGGTTACCGTTTTGGTGTTCGAATTAGAGTATAGCAATATGGGTATCATTGGACTCGTTTAAACTCGTAGGGTACTATTTTGATTATATTGAACCTGATTTTTCAATGAAATAATACCTTTGCCCTTGTGGCTCGGATTTGGCTATTTTGGGTCCATTTTTTGGTTTTGGGCAAAACTATGGCAGTATGGGTATCCTTAGATTCGTATTCTAACGTAGAATTTGTACTTGATAGACGTTAATCGTTCCAAGGCTCTCCGAAAAAGAAATGCATGGCTCAAGTGGATTAGTTCGTGGCACCTGTTCGGCATCGAGGTAGGTTACGACTTACTTTAGTTAGACTTTGATTAGCGAATCGTATATATTGTGTAGAATTAACGGGAGAAAACATGAATAGGTCTTCGAGCAAGGTGTCTGGTTGGATATTACCTAGGTTGGTATGACTTCTGATTATGTGGGCTTGTCGCCATTACTCTATGTATTGAATAGGAGGTGTATTTGTTGTGATATGAGGAGGAAGGAGTTAATATATACTCATGTGGTTAATTGTGACTTGTTGCCCTATTATTGTGATTAGGCTTGTTACTTAAATTGCTGTGTTGTGATACGTATTGCACTCATTTTTTCTCGTTATGTCATTTATCATCGGAGAAAGGAAGGATAATGTGATTTGGCCTGAATCGTGTTGTATAATGATGATGACGTTATTCATGGCATACATTCTCATTTCACATGTATGTTGATATCGAATTATGACTTGGTACTGATGATGATACATGAGAAATTGGAGCACTTGGTGACACAAGACTTAGTTGTTAGGTGTACATGCTATATTTGGAAGTAAAGGGTGTCAAAGACTCTTTATGACTACTGAGAAGGGTTGTATGATTTATTCCATAGTTTGTCACGACCCAAATTAGCTAAGTCGTGTGGGCACCTACCTTTCCGACCTCTAGGCAAGCCGTTATCCCAACGATCTCAGATACATGAAATAATAAATAAATAAGCGGAAGAGATAGAAAAACGTAACTCTAACATAATAATAGATAGATTATGCGGAAATACATCAAAACTACCTAGAGTCTGGTCTAATCCATATAAGAGCCTCTAAATAGATACTACAAGTTTGAAAGTAATAAAATACATCAAAAGTCTGAATATGTCTCGGAATATGAAGTAAGACATAAATAAGAGTAGAATCTCCGAGGCGGTGGATGTCCCCGTGCTCACCCTGTAAGACTCTAAGCATCAACCCTCGCAATACTATCATCCACGAGAAGCAGAGGTCAATCCTACCTGGAACTCTGCATTCTTAAAAGAATGCAACAAGTGCAGGTCAGTACAAACAACAAGTATTGGTAGGTATCATAGGCCAAATAAGTTTAGCTAACATATATGAAGGCCATAAAGTAAGATAAACAAGTAAATCAACAAGGTATAAGTCAATCATGAGCTAGAACCCAAGTACATGTCATCACCTATGTTTAGCAGCTAAACCCAAATGTGCCAAGTCTCAAAATACTCAATTTGAATCCGTATATCACAAATACATCACAAGAATATCACAATAGAAGCCATAATGCAATGCAATGCAATAATGTATGAAATGGGAGTGCAATGCATATGCTGGGTACACATGTACTCCAATGATGGAACATCACATCTCGATAGCACAATCCAGGGGGACCCGCAAAGTCTATGTATTGAAACCTCACGATTTCGAAAAAAACCTCGATAATCGCTACCGTGCATACACACCGATACACATGTACTCCGAAGATGGAACATCACATCTCTACAACACAACCCATGGGGGACCCGCAAAGTCCATGTACCTCACGGTTCCTGCAACAACCTCGGAAACCGCTAGCTCATGATTCCGACAACAACCACGGAAATCGCTACGCAGAACCTCAATTTCGGGATAACCATCGGACATCCGTCCTCACGTCACTCTCATCCAACTAAGCCCAACTCATAATAGTGTTTCCTCAAGTATCATCAATGTATCAACAGTATATCATGAATGATGAGAATGCGTATGACGTATGAATTCAATGTCAATAATCAAGTCAATATCATAAGTACCACACATGGGCATACTAACAATATCATTAAAAGCCCACAAAATAAGCCATACTAGAACACTATCCTCGTTTCAGACGTCAACGAGTAAGATACTACAATATCATGGTCAAGATATATCAATAGTCTCAAATATCTACTATCTCTATGTGGCATCAAGCTAACAACAATCTCACAAGATAAGTCACAACACAAGAAGGTGGCTAACCCCAATCACACAACAGGCCCAACCTAAGACAATATCCCACCCAACTTCATGTCTGAAAGTTTACATGCTTTCTCCAACAATATCATGTAAATATATGCTTCACTAAATGAAGTCTCACCATAGGATAAACCGTAACCTACCTGGAAGACTGAATAGTAATATCACCAACAATCACTCCTTAGACTTCCCTTTCCTCTGAGCCTCGAGATAAAGAGAGTCTAGGCACGTTCGAATCAAGAAAGTAGAATCAAGAAGAACATCAAACAACCCTACTTCTATTCAAGAATTAAATCCCCAACCTATGGAATGGGGTTTATGAACTAGAAGGGTTATATTTGGAATCTAAAGGTTCCGACATGAAATTAAAGCTCTACGTGATCAATTCCCATCATTATCAAGCTAGTAACAAACAATTACTCCAAATTCGGATTATATAGAAAACCCTAATTTGGGTATAAATCCTAACCTTAAATTCACAAATTAAGCCTTGGAAATGGAAGACTCAAGTTACAATAGCTAATACCGATCAATATCAGGCTAACCCATGCTAAATCCACCAAATAAACAAAGTTGTATGATTAAGAAACCCATAAAACCCCCTTTTTTGGCTTACCATTTAAGAGAAATCTAGGCATGGATTGTTGATTAGGAAAAGCTAATTAATGATTTTAGAGACAAGTCTTCTACCTTAGAGAAGAAATCAATGAAAACCCTCCAAAATCGCCTCCGTAAGCCTCTAGGACGAGTATAGGAAATGACTTAATGACTAAGGGTTTTAACACATTAAAAGGCCTCTGACTCAGCTAATACCGCTTCTGCGGCATCGGGACCACTACAACGATCCCACCTTGACAACCACTAAGACCGTCACGACGGTGCACTCACAAATGCTCTTAGCCGCTTCAGCGGCCAGGCAACCATTATAGCGGTGCCGCTCTATCCTGAAATAAACATAATCTCAATCCTGAAATCCCGAGGTCCGTTCCCAAGCGAGGGGTGCATGGACTTCGCGAGTCCCCCATGGGTCATGACTATTGGGCAAAAAATACCATTAGCATGTGTGTGCGGGTTTTAGTCACTTGTCCAGTGCATTGCATTGCACATCATTACATTTTATTTTGCATCATCATATAACTCTTTATTTCTGATTTGGTATAGCCGGTTCGTATTATTATGGTGGGATGGATCAGATTATGGACTGAATTAGATTGCTGGGTAGTGACTCTGCCTAGGTCAGAACTTGGGTTATGATTATCGACTGCGATTATTGTGATAAGACAGACTTATGGTTTAGAAGTTTCATCTTAGGTGGTGATTCGGTTATGGGATATTTTGTGACTTGGTTTGAGCATTATGTGCTTACCTACTTATCTTGTTGATTTTATGCTTATATGCATGAACTAATCTTAGTCGGCCTATGATGCTTACTTAGTACGTGTTGTTTGTACTGATGCTACTTTTGTTGTACTCTTTTTTGGAGTGCAGAGTTTATTACTAGTTCCAACTCCTGTCATTGAGAGTGATCCGAGTGTACTTAACAAAGATTCCAGGGTGAGCTTTGGCTAGATCCGTAACCTAGGGACTCTTCCTTTGTATATAACTGTCTATTTTGTATTCTTGAGACAGTATTGTTATACTTGAGATTTTTACTTCATATCAAACTTGTGTCTTGAAATAGTGACTCTTGTACTAGTCTAGACCAGATTTTGGGGTTGCTCTTACTTTCGCATTTATTATTGTCTATTCTCGCATAATTTTTATAAATGATTAAAATGATTTGGGAATGGTTCGACTACTTGTGGGGATAGTGTATGTGCCATCACCATTCACGAATTGGGTCGTGACACTCTTGGCTAATAACTGGTATTCAGTTTTGTTGAATGGTCAATCCTATGGGTTTTTCCATTCTGCAAGGGGTGTGAAACAAGGTGATCCATTATCACCTACTTTTTTCATACTATCTACTGAGGTGCTGTCTAGAGCACTTAACTTTTTATTTGATCATGGTCAATACAGGTGCTTTGGAATGCCTAAATAGAGTGCCAATTTGAATCATCTTGCTTATGCAGGTGATACTATAATTTTTTCTTCAGCTGATAAACTATCATTAGGAACGACAATGGAAGTTTTGAGAGATTATGAAAAGGTGACAGGCCAACAGATAAATAGGGATAAAATTTCCTTTTATATGCATCAGAAGTCTGCTATTCATATTTGTTAGGAGGTTGAGCAAATTACTGGCTTCACTATAGGCATATTCCCATTCAAATATCTTGGCTATCCTATATTCCACACCAGAAAAAAGAAAGTGTTTTATAATGACCTGATCAAGAAGGTAAAGGATAAGTTACAAAACTGGAAAGGTAGATTGTAATCATTTGGAGGAAAAACAGTGCTCATTAATTGTGTTTTACAAAGTATGCCAATGTATCTTTATCTGTAATGGCACCTACTAACTATACACTAAATGAACTGCATAAAATCTTTGCAAGGTTCTATTGGAGTAATAAAGAAGAAGGCAAGAATAGACACTGGTCTGCTTGGCTAAAAGTCTGTGTTCCTAAACATGAGGGAGGACTGGGATTTAGGTCCCATTTTGATGTATCTAAAGCATTGTTTGCTAAGCTATGGTGTAGATTCAGGGCATGATATACTTTATGCTCAACTTTCATATGGAACAAGAATTATAAGAAACATATTCCAACCTTGGTTCAATGGAGAGGGGGACCACATGGAAGAAGATGCTAAAGGCAAGAGATGCAATAGAAAAAGAGATCTGGTAGGAACCAAGAAATCATACTGCTAACTTTTGGTTTGACAACTGGACCAAGTTAGGACCTCTTGCTCAGGTTATGCCAACAAATTTCCCAATGAATGATAGTATTCAGGAGGTTGAAGTGATGGTCAATGGGAAATGGAGTTATCAAATTTTGCAGTAAACTATGCCAGAAGATATTATTGATCATATTAAAAATGAATTACATATTAATACTCTTTTTGAAGAAAAGGACAACGCCTGGTGGATGCTTACTAGTAGTGGTCAGTTCACTGTTAGTAGTGGATAGGAGGTATTAAGGCAGAGAAATGATTCAAACTGGTTTTACAGACAGCTTTGGACAAAAGGTTTGCCGTTTAAAATTGCATTTTTCTTGTGGAGAGTTTGGAAGGAGAAACTACATGTAGATGATGTGCTATCCAGGATGGGGATATCTATTGTCTCTATTTGTAGGTGTTGTGCTCAACCTCAACAAGAAACAATGAATCATATATTTTTGACTGGAAAATATGCAACAGACATTTGGAAGATCTTTTCAGCAGCAACAGGTGTGCAAGGGTGTTTTGTTCAAGTAAACCAAGCAATCAAGAAATGGTGGGATACATAATTCTCTACAAAGTTGAAGACATTATATCAAGCAGCTTCAGCTATTATTTTTTGGAAACTTTAGAAGAGAAGAAACACAGTTCTGATGGTGGTGTTAAGTTTAGGAATAGGGTCATATATGAGATAAATCTTAATCATATTCAGCTGGCAAAAACAAAATATTCCTGGATGACAAACTTGCCAAATTCTTGGCCTTAACTGGTGCAATATATGGAAGGTTATAGACCTCACATAAAGTACACTCTGGTGTAATGGTGGAGTCCTCCTCAAGTGTGGTTTAAATGTAACAGTGATGTTGGTTCTAAAGGTAATCCTGGCCTTAGTGCAGCTGCATTCTGTGTGAGGAACAATGGAGGGGAGTTTATTCATGCTAATACTAGAACAATTGCAGACACAACTTGCTTATGTGCAGAAGCAAAGGCAATGCATGATGGCATTACTTATTGTGTGCAGCAGTAGCCGCTACCGTTGATTTTGGAGACTGATTATCTTAGCTTAATGAAGATTGTAGAAGGGGAATAGGATGTCCCATGGAGCATTAGTATGGAGGTTCAGAAGATCAAAAAATGGAGAAAGAAGGGAGTGATACAGATTGGCCATGTTCTAAGAGAAGGCAACCAACTTGCTGATTTTTTTAACTAACTTTATTTTTTATTTTGTAGGTACACTCCACTTTGATTCTTTACTGAATTACCAACATTAGCTAGGAGCATGTAAATGTTGACAGGATGCATTTACGAAGTCTCAAATTCAAGACACTAATTCCCATAGAACCAGATTAAAGCAAGACTATTTAAGCAAACAATATGCAGCACATATGAAAGCTGCAGATCATTGTTGGGATGAAGAATTTAGGGAAGATATTCTCAACAAAGTTAAGTTTTCATCTGTATTTGAATCTGTCACTATGCAAATTCTATCCAATATGTGGTATTAACTTTATGTTCAACATATTGGAAGAAATTCCATAGTGATAGAGGACAAGCACAAATGAACTGCAACATTGGGAGGTTGACAACATGCATATTCTATTCAGCTTCTATATAGTTTTGTCAACTATTTCAGGCCTAAAATTGTATAGTTTCAAGTTGGAAGGATCCTTTTGTTGGTACTTGATCCCATAGCACCTGGTGAGAGCTCTGAGTGGCTTAAAGTGGAACCGGAACCAAACCAAGACTTGGAAATTTGATGCAGATTTTAGGCTAGACAGAGTTACTTAACCTATTTTACACTTTGCTTTGGGAACTTTTGGCCTTGTAATTTACCTTGGTACTTTCTTTTCTTTTGTGTACAAACTAGGTTTTGATATTATGAATTCATAACTAGCCTTGTGCTAGATATTTTTCTTTACAAAAGTGTTAGGGTGTCTCTGTTACCCGTGCCTCAGACCTTATGCCAAGTCGAAATTTGATCTAAAATATGTCTGTTGCATATTTCTTTGATATTCTCTCACGCAAATTATGTACATTTTCTATGACTACAAATCTGAAAAATTCCATATATTCCGCTATTTCTCCCAAACGCACACGCAAGTATACGTGGTCGTACAAGTAATATAGACTGTTAAGTCCAGATATCGATCCCACAGAGACTTAGATTCTACTGTTAAGCTAATTCAAATTCGAATGAAACTATTCAAGAAAGTGAAAATCAAGATGTTTGTTGTACTAAACTAAAACTGAAAAGTAAACAATTTGTGATGGGTGTTTTTGTGACTGGGAATATCTTGACAAAGATTGTAAGAATTATCAGATGAGAGAAAGATCTAGGGTCATGGCTTTCGACAATCCAGTTGATCTTCAGACAATTCCACCTATTTTATTTCCTGGGTTACTAGTTGACGGGTTAATTATACTTTATGATATTCTCTCGAACTACTCACAGGCCTGTAGATGTTACTATAACGCCTATATCTCTATGGTCATCAGAGGTAACAAGAACGCATTTATTTCTCCGTATAGAACTAAGTAGGGCTAAAGGGTATATCTCTATCCTCAGTAGCGAAATGATTAAATCGAACAAACTCTATTTATTCTTATTACGTACGTGAATTCCCTTTCTCAAGTTCAATTCGCGCACCACAGATAGTGTCTAACTATTGGCCAGATAATCAAACAATTAAGATCAAGAATAAATAAGCAACCCAAAATATGGAAAATCAATAGGTAATAATTGTCATCAAACCAACTTTCAAGTCTTTCGCCACAACCCTAGAATTAAGAAGTTTAGCTACTCATGATTCGATCATAGACAAAAGAATCCATGAATAATCTAGGGTTGAAAAATATGAAAAATAAAATAAACCTAGAGAGAGAAAAGAGAACGGTGGCTTACAAGTCTTTGAATAATCCCAGCACACCATTCTCAACTCATAAAACGTCTATATATAGTCTAGGGTAAAAACAAAAAATAAGTAAACCAAATCCTAGTCGAATCGGGAAAGTTTGCGCAGAACCCCGCTTTCCTTCCGCATCGCGGAAGGATCGCGCAAAGTACTGAGGCTTCCCGCTTTCCTTCCGCTGTGCCAAATATCACCCGCCATGACATATTTCAAAGAGTTTTCCATTTCAATCTAAAAAATCTACAGATTACTTAACCTCTTATACTTGATATTCCTTCAACTGGTCCCCAACATATCATAGTTCCTTTTAATTCTACTTCTGTCACACAACCTTCACCTCATGATCTACCTCCATCAATTCCTAATATATCTCCCTCAGCAACATCTTCCCTTGATGAGTTGGCTTCCTAATTAATGATTTCTCCTCACTTTCAACATCCAACGTCATCTTCCTAAACCTAAAATCAACATTCCATGGTCACCAGGTCCAAAAATAATACATTCAAACCCAAAACCATTCACCAACTCACCAAACACCTATTTCCTGAAATACCATAACCAACTACCGTTACTCAGGCTCTTTCTCATTCTCCATGGCGGTCTGTGATGTCAGGAGAGTTCAATGTTTTACTCAAGAATGGTACTCGGGATCTTGTTCCTCATAAAACTCACACAAATGTATTGGCTGTAAGTGAATTTTCAAGAGTAAAAGAAATGTAGATTGCTCTATTCGGTGGTATAAGACCCGTTTAGTTGAAAATGGGTTCAATCAGAGATCGAGAATTAATTTCACTGACACCTTCAGTCCCGTGGTAAAATCGGTTAATATTCAGATTGTCCTTACATTAGCTGTCACTAATTCATGGTCACAACTTCAGCTTGATGTTAACAATGCCTTCCTACCCGATCCACTAGATGTCTATATGAAGCAGCCTCTGGACTTTGTGGATATTATTAAGCCTACTCATGTTTGCAAGTTAGTAAAGCTCTCTGTGGTCTTAAACAGGCACCCGGGGAGTGGTACCAAGCGTTGAGATCATTAACTTTAAAATATGGCTTTCAAGCATCTCACAGCGATCACTCCCTTTTTATTTTTAGGAAAGGTTCCATATGTTGCTACTTTCTAGCATATGTTGATGATTTAATAGTGACAGGAAATAGTTCAAGTTTTATTTCTCAGTTCTTCTGAGCTCTTGGAACTCAATTTTCCTTAAAAGATTTGATAGAGTTATCTTTTTTCCTTGGAATAAATGTGTAGAAGACAACTAAAGGATTTTTTCTCTCTCAACACCATTATGTTCGCAAGCTTCTTCAATGTGCTCACATGGATGGTGCTAAGGAGGACACCACGCCTATGGTAACGACTCCTTCAGTCAAGTCTTCTCCTAATACGATACGATATCAAGTGGATCAAGTGCTCAACTTTCCTCAAAGTTTTATACTAGAAGCCAAGCCAAAGGCTTTCAATATTTACAAGCTATGTTCATGGAGGATGAAGTTATAGAAGCATTTGAAGACAATCATTGGAGCGCTTTCAAGCTATAAAAGATAGCATGGTGGAAGAGCCCAAGTCCCAAAGGTTTCCTCTTAAAGAAGCCCAAACATTTGATATGTGGCTACAATTCCAAGCTTGGGTAGTTAAATGCCCAATATGGCTAGTTGTTCAATAAGTGTGGGTGGGAATGTAAAGCCAAAACTACAAATACTTGCCTTAGCCTATTTCATTAGTTAGTTGGATATTTATGATGAAACTCTTTTGAGTGCAGTTTCTCCTTCTATAGAGTTTAGGTTAAGCTAGGATTAGCTAGTGTTAGGTACTGGGAGGATTCCCTTAACTCTTTACCTTGATCATCTCTTGGATAATATAGGATTAGACTTCCATGTATGAGTTCAAGTTCCCTTCCCCCTATGATTGAATTCATCTCTTGGATTATTGATTAGTCACAACTTTTAGTTGAATTAATCACTTATTTTTTCTATATTGATTTTCTATTTCTTCTATCTCATCAATCGCTTTCTCGTATCTTAATTTCTGCGTATAGTTGATTGTTGTTTCATACTTTCCTAATTAGGAATGTACCATTTGGTATCAGAGCTTTGGCTAAAGAGTTTTTTCAATAATTCTTAATCCTTCGCTTGTGTAAATTTGAAAGAAAAAAAAAATACAAAAATCTGAAGAAAACAAATTCCAAAAAATTCATTGATAGATTGAGTTTGATGATTTGAGTATCATATTTGAGTTCCTTGTGGTTGATTCTATCAAAATCCAAAGTTTGGCTGCATTTGAAGGAGTTTTGGGTAGTTCACTATTGTTGGAGCTCAAGCCTGAAGAACAAGTTTTGGGTCTTGAAGATTAAGATAGAATTAGAGCTTCAAAGTTATTGGCTTTAATTATCTAGTGATAGAGGCTCAAGATCCAAAATTTGGGAGGATTTCAAGTTGATTTGAAGATTTCACCGTTGTTGGGTTTGAAGCATTGAAGAACTTGAAGAACAAACAAATTGGATTTGTTGATTTAAGGGTTGATTGATTCCAATTTGTATTGGTGTAACGACGCGGTCGTTTAGCACTTTTGGACTCTTTTTCACTAAAATACCCTTTCCGTAGCTTTAAAAGGTATTCTTGACTTGCAAAAATTGGTGGTACGGTGATTTAATTGGCGGGTACTTTTTGAAATATATTTATTTAATGTGTGTGAATAGTTTATTCATAGGAATATGAGTTTCACACATATAAGGTACAAGTTAGTAAATAAAGTATTTGATGGAATAGCTATATTTTAAAGTATACAAATGGTCAAGAGAATAAGTGAATTGGGAAACTTTTGAGATAAGTTATTGGGTCAAGCCCACTTCTTATGACCCATGTATCTTAGTGACTTAGGGTTTCAAAATAACACATCTACCTTTAACATAGTAAAGAAAAGAAAGGAGAAACACCCTTGACACTACAACTGGACATCAACAACTGGAAGAGAAATATTCGTGGAACAATTTAGGGGCATCAGGTATGGAATATCACTTTTGTGACTTTATTATACTTGTTCACTTAAAGAGGCTAATGGTAATCATTGTATAGTGATAGAGCCAATGATGAGATGATATGAGGTGATGCTGAGTAAAATTTGAGTGTAAATTAAGTTTTAAATTGTGGGTAGTACTTAAGCTCTAAATCCTTTGGTCAGTAATGGGTATGGAATTTTGTCAATTATTGATTTGTTGGGTTTTGTTGTTCGTATGGCCTTTCAGAGTTTTTGTAGCACCAAAGTAATTACAACCAATTTTAGGGTCAGTAGTCAATATGAGTACTTGTTGTTAAGTATGGTACCAAACAGTTTTCCTTTCTGTAAACAATCATGCTACAGGTTACAAGTTCTATATTTGATAAATTTAAAAGGAAAAGTAATTCATACCAGGATTTTCCCTAGGTGTATTTATGTTTCTTGTATTTTACTAAAAGAGAAGAATTAGAGAATGAGTGCATATATGAACTAACTACATATAGTTGCAACTTGCAATTAAGCATTCGACTGTAGCTCTACATATGCCATTCAATATCATTAGTGAATTGCTAAGTTTTGCATATTTTTATTGGGATGGTGTGGCATTTAACACCTCATGTTTACAACTTTAAAGTCTTAAACTTACCTTTTTGAAGTGTCTTTTGTTTAAGTGCATAAATGAAAAAGGTGTTGTTCTTTACCAAACTAAAGGTTTATGGTTTCAAGTCTCTCATGAATTTTAACAAGGAAAAAGAAAGAAAATGGCATGTAAGCTAGCAAGCATTTCTCAGGTTTCTTGGTTTAAAATTACTGTTTTGTAAGCTTATCATCATTTTTCGGATTTTCTTATGCTAGAATGTTGCACTTCAATTTTGGAATCTTGGATTTATGCAATCGAATATAGGTGTATTAGATTATATGAACACCTTCAAATTCATGGTATTTGAGATATGAAAAATGGGATTATAATCCTAAGTTAAGATTTTTGGAGTACTTGAAAGTTTTGAGCCCTAATCTCAAGAAATGAAGATTAATGATTTGAGAGTTTATTTATGGATGAAATTGACTAATTTCCTAGATATATGACCCTTAGGTTATGGGTGAAATGATTTTTCAATAAAATTTCAATTTTGCCCTTGTGTGTGTTTTTGGGTTTCGAATATAAGTATAGCAATATGGATGTCCTTAGATTTGCATTCTAATGTATATCGTATATTTGATAGACTGTGATCGTTCAGAGGCTCTCCGCAAAGGAAGGCGTTGGTTTGATCGTTCGTGGCACTCGCTCTGCATTAAAGTACGTTATGGTTTACTTTAGTTAGACTCTAATTACAGAATCGTATGTAGTTGTAGAAAGTGACGGGGATAGCATGATAGGCCTTCGAGCATAAAGTGGAGGTGAATTCCAATTAGGTTGGTTCTGTCAGCTTTATGTGGGCTTGTCTCCATGTGTTATTCTCTGTGATTATCACCTATTTGTATCTCCGTCATATACTAGCTCACTCATCACAAGAAAAGGAATGGTAATATTGATAATTGAACAGTGGACAGTAATATGACTTGTACTTGTTGATTGTATATTGGTGATATTATTAAGACTGATATCATGCATGACATGCTTTCCATATTATTCTTGTGATGATGGTGAGGTGAGTGATTGAGAGACTCCGAGGTCTTCATTGGAGATTGAGAGTGACAGAGAGACTCCGAGGTCTTTGCCGGGGATTGAGAGTGACAGAGAGACTCCGAGGTCTTTGCCGTAGATAGAGAGTGATTGATAGCCTCGGAGGTTTCTGCCGGAGAGCATGAGTGTACTTGGACTTCACGGGTCCCTCATGTGTCATGGCTTTGAGGCACTGCCCTTAGCATGTGTGCACGAGGGTGGAGTGAGAGAGGTGACTATTGCATTGCATTCATCCACTCATATATTTGAGTGATCATTATATTTGTCTTTGTTGATTTCATGATTCCTTTACACTTTACTTGTATATGATACGTGACCATACTTGTTTGCTCTATTTTATATATGTCTTAGTTTATTTTTATGATTCCTTTATACTCAACTTTTATATGATACGTGACCATACCTGTTTGCTCTATGTGCTACTTGTTAGTTTCCACTTCTTTATGCGTTATCTAATCATTGTCAGTCTATGATACTTACCGGTAATAGTGTTGTACTGATGCTACTCTTGCTGCACTTTTTGTTAAGTGCATAGTACAATCCAGGCTCCAGTTCTACACCCCGTGGCTGATTCAGGGTGAGCTACTTGGTCATTCGTGGCCCCTGAAGGACCCTCTTTATTTATTTCTGCTTTTGTATTCGACGGAGAGTTTGTAGCCCTTGGCTATTTTCAGACTTGTATTCATGACTATGTTTAGAGCTGTTGTACCCTTTGACCAGATTTTGGGGATGTTAAGGCATTTCTAGTTATGATAAGTATTTAAGACTAGATAATTTCTTCTTATTTAAACTTTCTGCTTATTCAACTTGTTTTTTGGGAATGTGGTTCGCCTACCAAGGTAGGAAATGGTAGGTGCCCGCACGACTTTGGGATTTTGGGTAGTGACAATTGGGCTTTGTTATCTACGTTGAGAAGGAGCTATATTCGAAGTGTGGAGTCAATTGGACTTGATTTGAAGAAATTGCAAATTTCAAGTTCTTAGTGTTCTTGAGTAACTTCATATATATTCATAGGTGTTCTTGGAAAAGCTTAGAAACTAACATTTGGGTTTTGTTGATTTCTTGTTTTGTTTGACAAAATTGTTGAATGAGGTTTGTTTTAGTTGGTGTAGGGAAGCTTTGTTTCCAGTTTAGGGTTGATTTGAAGAATCTATGACAAAAACTTTGAAGCAATTATGAAGAACAATATGAATGTGGTAAGAACATGCTGAAATTGCAATTTTGTTGCATAAATAAACACTCATTTGCTGTTTTTCAGAATTTTGTACAGAATAGCCAAAAATTGTAGAAATAACCCCAATTTTGTAGAAATGGCAACAAATGCTTAAATTTCAAAATTGCGAATCTGTTCCAATTTCAGAAATTGCAGAAATAGCCCAATTTTGTAGAAATGGCCACAAATGGTAGAATTTCAAAAGTTACATAAAAAAGCCAGTAATTGAATTTTGATCCTTTCTCAAATGTAGCCTTCTCCATATTAATTCTTGTCTTTTATTGTTAATTCTAACTAGATTTTCATAAAGTATTTGTTCCATACTTATATTAATTTACTTTTGTTTTCATATTTTTCTTTCGTGCCAATTCTTATCGTGCTTTTCTTGTTTTATTTCGTTGATAATTCTTTGGCTCTTGTTTGTTGCTTTAGCTAGTCCATTTCTTAGTGGCTCATAACCACCATTCTGAACCGATACATAATGCTATCTTAGAAATTATTCATGTTGGTTGTTCACGAGTTAAGGGATACTCCTAGAGTGGTTAAAGGAAAGAGGGTGAGCACATTTGTTTGGTCCTAGTCAAGAACAAATGAGTGCAGACACGATTGTTTGTGAGGAAGTTTTATTTCTAACCTTGTTTGCTCATTTTGTAGGTACAAGGAGATGAGTTATAAGGAATCATGTCGTCTACAGCTTCAGATCTTTGTGATGATGACATGGAAGGCTATGCCTCTAGTAGGAGGTTATGACCATGATGATTATGGAGATTATGGAGTCGATGATGGTCAATATGATCATGAACAATATGGCTGTGAGAACTACTACTTCGGAAGTGAATATGACAAAAATGGTAGTCATCGTGAAATAGGACGTTGTGATGAAGATGAATCTTGTTATTATGCACCTTGTGATTAATATGACCATGAAGATAGTGGGTTTGAAAATGTTACTTGTGAAGAGTCTTCTAGTGGATATTTATGTGCGCTGTTGTGTGATACTTCCTATCCTAAACGAGATGGTATAAGTGTGTGTGTTGGAGTAAGTCAGAGTCATCCTAGAAGAGAAAGAGAATGTGAAATTTCCTACTTCACGAACTACAATGTCTCATGCTTCTTATACTAATACAAATGTGCCATGTGCTCAATATGGATATGATGTTGAGGGTAGTATGGGAGCATCGATAGCCAAGGGAAGTAAAGGAAATTCATTGTTTCGAGGGAATACTCACCCGAGGAGGCAAATTCTTGAAACAAAATTTGTGTCTTTGGTTGTATGGGATGATTTCTTGTGCTTAATGATAGTATTTATGCCAACTATATTACACCTTAAGTGGTTAACTGGTTGAGGATACCTTTTGTGAAGAGACGAAACCCCTATTATGATCAAAGAGGGTATGTGGTTTATAAGATCGCAAAGGTATTCTTTGCCCGTGGAGACTATGAAAAAGAGATTTGGTGTGATGTGCTTCTTGTAGACAATTGTCACTTGTGTTTGGGAAACCCTTGGTTCCAATAACATAGGATTCCACATGGACAATAATGGTATAAGTACGTCGTGGACAAGAAAGGGAAACTTCTCTTTCCACCTCTACCACCTAGTGAGGAAGCAAATGCAAGTGAATTATTTCCTAGAGTAAGAGATCGTGATCCTTTGCTATGGGAAAGGATGGAAAAAAAGTTTGAAACGATTGAAAAGAATCTTCAAATAATTGCTCGATTCTTGGCCAAGGAGAAACCAATACAAGAAGAGAAGGCCACTCAAAGTGAAGCCAAGTGAAAGCTAGAAGTGAAGGGTTCACCCAACCCTTCTCAACGAATTCTTGGCACTTTTCCCAAATCCCACGATATTGAGAGACTAAAGATTGAGAGGAGTAAGGGAGAGAAAGGTGAAAATTATAGAGTGGAAAAAGGAGAGGTTGTGAGGAGTGATGAGAGAGGGTTGTCACAACCCCATTCTAACTCATGTAACTTTTTTTTCTTCTCTAGTTGTCATGATAATTGTGCAGGTATTCTTGGAAACAAACTGAATGTCGAACCTCAAATGTTGAAAAATCATGAGATAGTTGAAGGCTCCCCGAATGAGCAAATGTGCTCGAAAGTTGAAAACCAAGGTAAAGAAGATGCTTCTTGTGAACTTTAAGGTAAAAAGCTAATCTCAATACTTTAAATATTGTTAATGAGCATGTTGACTTGAGTGTGAGTGATAGCTTGTCTTTATGTGAGCTTAATTGACCTTTACCCTGTGTTGAGCTTGTATATTTAATGATAGTAGATAATATTTTCAATGTTGGTGTTCCAACTCTAGTTTGTCCTCTTTATGATAGGATTGATTCTTCATGCGAGATCAATTTGCGTCCACCTAGTGTTGACACTTATGGTGAAAATGTTAGTGCATTGTCATGTGATAAGATTGCTCACACACTAGTTGATCTGTTACACCTTAGAAATTTCATGTCGTCGCATGGTGAATGAACCAACGCGAGCTTAAGGATAATAGGAAGTTCTTAAGATTATAAGATGGATAATTAGTGGTTTTAGAATGCATACAGTAAGATCTTGAAGTTATATGAATTGATGAAATAAGAATTGATGAGGACAAGTGGAGTATAAGTGAGGTTTAGGAAAGGTTCCGTAAAATTTTGTGTCAAGGATTGTTTGGTAAGGTTTTGAGGACGAGTTATAGGGATGTTAGATCATTAGTGAAGTATTAAACAAGTGTTAAGAAGGTTGTATAAGGATTGGAGATCAAACAAAACGATGCGGACAACTTCGGAAAAGCTGTGAGTTCCACGACCCCTTTCACGGACAGTATATTGGTCCGTGGAATACCCAACAGAGATGATAACTGGCCAGTGGTGAACCACGACCAGTTCCATGAACCGTGAAGTGTTCCACGGACCGTGAAAGTGTCCGTGGAAGTCCCGACGGGCTGAATAAGTTCAATTACATATATATGTGATGCCACTTCATTTATTTCATTTCACACACACTTCTTCATCTCTCAAGACATCTAGAAGGTTCCTCAAACTTCATCTACAAGAATACAAAGGAAAACAAAGATCAATATCAAGAATTCAAGTGAATCAAGTGCATAAAGCTCACTAGGGTCTACCTAAGCCAAGAAATCTCAAAGGAAGTGAGTTAGGGTTTTTGTGCAAGAAGAGAAGTTCCACTCAAGGGTTGTTCGCCCATCATTTAAGGTGAGTTTTATGACCATTCCCTGTTGTTTAAGGTATTGGAAGGCTAAGACACTTGAATTGTAGAAAGATATAGAAAAATGGGTTACAAATGAGTGAATAGTGTCATTGTGAAATAGTAGTTGGATTGGATTATGAATATTGGTATGTTGTGATTGTAAATACGTTATGAATGAAATTTAGAATGTGGAATAAGTATTATATGTGAGAAAATGCGATGATGAGCTATGACCATGATTATGGAGAAAATGAAGAGAAATTGTGAAATGCGGATAGAGTAGACGAATGATGATTGTTGTCTATTATTTTGTGAATGTTGTTATGGTTGTTTGGGAGTTGATATAGAATATGGGAAAAGTTGCATAAACAAAGGAAATGCTGCCCAACTTTCTTTAGCTCTAGTAAGCACGTTTAAGAAGTCAATTAGCTAATGTTAATGTGAATTCTCTTGAAGGTAGAGACGTGGGCATTGAAAGAGAACAAGCAAGCGATAGATTAGCTAAATGAAAAAGGTATGTGACACTAGTCCTTTATTTATATGGCATGAATCCTATGGTATGATTCTTCCTTTCTTCTCCATGAATTCTCTATATCCCAGAAAGTCAAAAGTCTATGATCATGAATAGCCATATGAGACGAGAGATATATTATGAGTACAATAATGATGATGATGAGTTAAGTATAAAGATTCTAGAGTTCATGATATGATGTCCCTATAAAGTTAATGCTATTGTTTGTTGTACACACTCACCTTATATACTATTCCCTTCAAGGTGAGGCAGAATACTTATAAATGTCCATAATAGAATCGGGGGTTCACGACCTTATGTCACCTCGATAAAGTATAGCTATCCTTGAGCTATTATGCATGCATTATGATAATAGTATGACAAGCCTATGATATGCACATCATGATGATATTACACCGTGCCTATATGGCCGGGCAGACACCGCTAAGGCGGGCAGACATACACACCACTATAGTGGGCAGCTTATACCCCGGACACGGGAGGCCTGGACGCAGGCTTATATATGATCACACCGTACCTATATGGATGGGCAGCTTATACATTATCACACCGTACCTATATGGACGGGCAGCTTATACATTATCACACCGTACCTATATGGACGAGAAGCTTATACATTATCACACCGTACCTATATGGACGGGTAGCTTATACATGATCACACCGTACCTATATGGACGGGCAGCTTATACATTATCACACCGTACCTATATGGATGGGCAGCTTATACATTATCACACCGTACCTATATGGACGGGCAGCTTATATATGATCACACCGTACCTACATGGACGGGCAGCTTATAAATTATCACACCGTACCTATATGGACGGGCAACTTATACATGATCACACCGTACCTATATGGTCGGGCAGCTTATACATTATCACACTGTACCTATGTGGACGGGCAGCTTATACATTATCACACCGTACTTATATGGACGGGAAACTTATACATTATCACACCGTACCTATATGGACGGGCAGCTTATACATTATTGCATACATGAGACGATGATGATTATGAGTAAGTCAGCATGTGCTATTTCTTCTACAAGTTACAGTCATATACAATTGCTCCTTATTGATGCTTCTTTTATCTCATTGATGTATCATTATTGTTTATGCCTCTCATACTCAGTACAATATTCGTACTGACGTCCGTTTTCTTTGGACGCTGTGTTCATGCCCACAGGTAGACAGCGAGGCGATCCAGATTCGTAGGAGCCATTAGCTGATTTGCAGAGCACTCCATTTTTCGGAGGTGCCATTGATTATTCTTTTGGTATATATGTATGTTGTGGGCACGACGGGGTCCTGTCCCGTCCCTATGTCTAGTACTCTAGTAGAGGCTCGTAGATACGCAGTATGGGTTATATGGTCTCACGAGGTCGCTATTAGGCATATATATATATATATATATATATATATATATATATATATATATATATATATATATATATATGTATATGATTTTGATAGCCGAAAGGCCAATGTATATAAAAGTATTTATGTTTCCAAATGAGATATGATTTTCTTATGATTTGAGTATAAATGCGATAAAAAAGCGTTAAATGAGTATGATGAGTAATCAAACGAGCGGTGCTCGGTGGTTAGCCCCGGGTACCTGTCGCGGCCCCTAGTCGGGTCGTGACATGATCCTATTGATGATTGAATTCATTATTCTTGTACGATCAATTTGAGTCCAACTAGTGTGGGTACTTATGTTGATCAACTTACTTGTGATGATAGTCCACTAATTGAGGAATTTTGTGATGTGCTTAGTGAACCTGAAATTAGTGACGATGTTGACTAAGTCGATCATTTGAATGAGTGTGAAGAACACTACTATGAAACCCCACCCTTGTTTGTTGCATATAACGATGAGCCTCTTGATTTTGCCTTAGAGCCATGTGATGAGACTAAATATTTTTATGGTGATATGTGTCATGTAGATAGTGATGTGAAGTAAAGTTCTTTGAAGGATTACATTTGTCTTTATGAGAATGAAATTATATACTTTGATTTCTCATCATTCATTGATTGTTCTCTCTTTAAAGATATTATCTTATTTGATGATGACATGACAATCAGTAGTGATGTGCATAGTTGCATGACTTGTGATGTGGGAGATGTAGCCTCTTTTTGAGGCGACAAGATCTATGAAAACCCACCATGGAATGATAACATTCTTTCCTATGATAGAGATCTTCTGTCACAACCCAAACTGGAAGGCCATGACGGGCACCCGGGCCCTACCTGCCGAGCACCACTAATCATACTTCCATATCATAATCATAAACAAGAGTGGACATCGAGGGTCGCCAAATGAAATTTTGCTGAATCATATGAGAAATATGCTAAAAAGGTGAGCCCGAAACATACTATATGACTAAACTGGACAAGAACAGTGCAAGCCGACAAGGCCATCATGAAATACTATACATAAAAAATATAAACCAGAGGGACCATACAATGTCTACTAACCCATGACTGTCTACCAACCCATCATACATATATATATGCATATATAATGCCTGCCAAGCCTCTGTGGGCATCCCATCATATCATATCGGCCTCTGTGGGCATCATCATCATCATCATCATATGACCAGCTGATCAGGTGTTAATGCGTATATAACACCGTCACCTTCTCCATACCCCATACATATATATAATACATATATACGCATATATAACGCCTTAGGGGTCGTAGGTCTGGACATATATATATATATATATATATATATATATATATATATATATATATATATATATATATATATATATATATATATATATACATATAAATGAAATGCAATGGAAGAATATGATAAGAGTACATCCTGAATCTGTCGGAGTGACGGAAAGTCGTTACACCTCCGAAAATTGTTATGAGATAGCATTTCCACCAATAAGTGACTCTATGAATCATACTGAATCTGAAGAAAGATGTACTGAACAACATCACTAGAACATGAATCAACATGGAACATCCCTAGCTACTAAGAATGGAATCATTATGGAGTAGCGTTACGTTTACGTTCCGTTGACAAAGATCATGCCAAAAAGAAGGAAAGTTAGCCTAACATACCTCAAGTAGTCCAAGTAATCCAACAATGAGCTTATCACAACTAGAGCGCCAATCCTATAACAAATGAATACATATACAACTTAGATGGTTCTAGTATTATCATGTATATCAATGATTTCTCGATTCTAAAGTGAAACAGGCAGCATTTCCCCTATTTCTTAATCGTCACCACAAAGCTCACAACCAACAATCAACACAATAAACTCATATAATATTCTTTAAACTCATATCCACAATTTAAAGATATACAATTGGGTAGCCCAATATACGATTGTATACAACACTTATACACCAAGTATAACCACCTAAACACATTCTCAACATCAACTATTATCCCCACAATAAGATTTTTTCTCAAACCATGCTAACAATCGTGGCTCAAATTAGATTACAACTCAAAATAACATCAAGCTCATGTTTGAACCTTTCCTCTTATTTCGTTCTTTCAAACCCTTAGCATAACTATCACATAAACTCATAAACATGGTAATAATGTGAAATCTTACCTCAAGAACTCAAGAATACTTCAATTGCAAGATCACTTCACTTTGAAGTATTCTAAAAAACCACTACCAAGAGGAGAACCAAGCTTCCACAAGCCCTTGATCTTCACTTTGATCTTTGATTTTACTTGGAAAAGGTTGACCACATAAGTTGTAGAAGTTTCTAGCGGTGTTTGGGGTCTGAGGAAATGAGGGAAAATGAAGTAAATATGAGGGGATATGAAATATTTCTTTTTTTAAAAAAAAGATATGGCACCGACAATGGAATACTGTCAGTATATATTGGCCGTATAAAACTATACGACCAATATACTCGCCGTAAAATTTTATACGGTCCATATAAAATAATTCCCAAATGAAACTTTGTCAAAACGTATCTCCTTCGATTCACTTGTTCTCTAATCCTTCCATAACTTACCAAACATGAACTTAAACCCTTATAACCGTAAGATAGGCATGTCCAACCTCGTATATATCGGGGAGAGCCCCGGTGTCCAAGACTAGTGCAACTAACATACGACGAATCTCGACATATTAAACAACGAGGTGTAACATCCTTTCCCCTTTAGAAACATTCGTCCTCGTATGTTAAACTCTCAGGAATCTTACAAAAATTTGGACAGTGTTTTCTCTGTAATTGTACCACTACCAACATACCATACAAAAAATAAACTATACAATGCCATACAGGGCCACAACAATCTATAAGAACAATGGCCCCACACGACTATCAAGAGAAATTGATAATGATGCCGTAGTCTGCATCTGCTCTGGAGCTGGAAACAAATGCGGGTATCTAGACTTCATATCTTCCTTGGCTTCCCAAGTCATCTACTCGACATTCTTGTTCCTCCAAAGTACCTTTATCGATGCCACGTCTTTGGTTCTCAACCTAGAAACCTATCGATCCAAAATGGAAATAGGGACTTCCTCATATGACAGATGCTCTGTAATTTTTACAGCATCAACAAGTACAACTCTGGAAGGATCTCAATTACACTTACGAAGCATAGACACATGGAAGACCGAATGTACAGACTCCAAGTCTGAAGGTAGAGCTAACTCATAAGACACTTGGCCTACCCGGCGCACAATCCTATAAGGCCCAATGTATCGAGGGCTAAGCTTTCCCTTCTTACCAAATCTTATAACACCCTTCATTGGCGATACCTTTAATAATATCCAGTTGTCTATATGAAACTCCAAATCTCATCGTCGATTATCTGCATAAGACTTCTGGTGACTCTAAGCAGCCAGTAGACTTTCCTGAATACGCTTAACCTTATCAACTGCCTACTTGATCAAATATGGTCCTATTAGCTTAGATTCCCCAAACTTGAACCATCCGATAGGTGATCTGTATTTTCATCCATATAAGGCTTCATACGGAGCCATCTGAATGCTGGAGTGGTAACGAATATTAAATACAAACTCAATAAGCTGCAAATGATCATCCCAACTACCTTCAAAATCTATCACACATGCCTGTAACATATCTCCAAGCGTCTGAATCGTACGCTCAGCCTGTCCGTATGTCTGGGGATGGAATGTTATGCTAAGACTCACCTGTGTCCCCAATCCTTTCTGGAAAGATCTCTAGAAGTTAGCTGTAAATTGTGCACATCTGTCTGAAATAATAGATACTGGAGCACCATAAAGTCACACTATCTCCTTAATATATAACTTTGCATAATCCTTAACAGAATAACTGGTCTTGACAAGTAGAAAATATGCTGACTTTGTAAGCCTATCAACAATCACCTATATCGAATCAAACTTATGATGAGAGCAGGGTAAGCCTGTAATGAAATCCATATTAATCGCCTCCCATTTCCAAGTCAGAATCTCTATACTCTATATCAACCCACCAGGCTTCTGGTGCTAACCTTAACCTGCTGACAGTTAAGGCACTGAGCTACAATCTCTGCTATATCTTTCTTCATCATGTCCCACCAGTAAACTTCCCTGATATCATGACATATTTTTGTCTTCCCTGGATGAATAAAATAGAGAGAATGATGAGCT